>NC_053123.1:26497433-26819933 GCF_010015445.1 Perca fluviatilis | reverse complement strand
GACCTGTTGAGCCACTGGAAGGCTTTTAATGTGAAACATCTGTGCAGGAAGTGTGCGTTTCATTGCCGCTGTCTTAACACTGGACATAAAAACTGCTAAGTAGAATCGACTGCCATTAATTAGACAGGATTTCTGTCAAAAACAGATGATGAATTATTGCTGTGGAAATGAGACGAAATGGAGGAAGTAAATGAAAAACAAATTGAAACAGGAGCAGATAGAAAACAGAGAGACACAAAAATAAAGATTCTCTCTGCAGTTAAGGTAAATAAATGATCATTTACAGTCATTTTAGAATAAGCCACATTTTATTATAAAACTTTCAACACTTCCATGTATGCTGCCTTGTGTGTCCTTTTAAAGTGATTTTGTTGTTCTGGATGGTTGGTGGGTAACTTCAGTAAACCATTTTCCATTTAACCCAAAACCTCAGCCATGTATACTCTTTTCCCATGTGCGTGTGTGCATACATGAGGAAGAGACATGCACAGTGATAGCCCATAGGCTATGTAAGTGTGTGTTTTAATGCATGTGTATGGGTCTGCTCACATGTGTAATAGATGTGTAATATCTGCTCCAAGGCCTCATCACTGCTGTCAGCACGTCAGATCTTCAGCGTGTGTGACGGAGGATTGTTTTACTGAAGTCATGCAGCTGGAAGCGCCCGCCATCTCCCCACCAGAACCCGCCGCTCATTTTCCTTTCAGCCGAACCAACCTCACATTCACTGTTGAAACCTGAGAAACTGCAGATAGACTAGAGTTACACCAACTGTTTATCTGTGAGCGTGTTTGTGAATGAGAGGGAGAACACGTCTGAATGTCTTCTGGAGTCTGTTTGTGTGCATCTACGAGTGTGAATGTATGTAAGTATCTGACTACCCCAGGGGTGCTGTTGGATTCCTGTGGGACAGGAGGAGATTTGGGGAAAACCTAGTCTGTATCCTTGACGTTCCACTTCTGGGATTGCTCTGTTGCCGCCGGAAAATCCGCCGGATTTCACTCATTTAGGCCGGACATCCGTCACCTTGGGCTTCCTTTGTGTTGGCATTTTAAACTCCTGTCGATTTATGAGGACTATGGTTAACCTTCTCTCAGATCTCTGCAGGGTAAATCCAGACAGCTAGCTAGACTATCTGTCCAATCTGAGTTTTCTGTTGCACGACTAAAACAACTTTTAAACGTACACGTGTTCCATCAAAACAAGTTCCTTCCGAGCCTATTTTGCAGCGGCACCGCAGCTTTTCAGCGGTGCTTAGCACCGCCCAAGACGATTGTGATTGGTTTAAAGAAATGCCAATAAACCAGAGCACGTTTTCCTCCCATCCCCGAATGCTGTGTGGGGTAGCCAGACTCCACTTCAGCGCGCTTTGGAGGAGGGTCTGGCAAAGCGAGACTAGGGAAAACCAGACCTGCAGATACAAGAGGGTTTTTTTAATGCCACAATGCATATGAAACATTACATCACGTTAAAGGGCCACTCCATACAATTTACATCTTAAAGTCAGTTTACTCATAAAGAGGAGTATACACAGTCTGTGAAAACTGTAAATGTGTGTCTTTCAACAGTAGTTGTGTGTGTCCACACTATATGTGTGCCTGTGCCTGTGTCTTGATGTGTGCGTGTGCTCCCCAGCTGCAGCCCAGGCCGAGAGGATCTCACCCATATGGATTTTGGGTTAAGTTCTGCTGCAGAATCAAACACACTAACAAGCATGAAGAGCCACAGTCAGGATCAGGTTCACCGAGCAGCCACGCACAGGAGAAGGCAGAGCAGGGCGACTCCTGTTTACACACTGCAAACAACATGGAGGCCTGTGACGGTATGTGCAATGTGTTGGTTTTGCAGTAAATTTGCTCGTAGCTTTTGAGCCCATTTCAATGGAGAGCGAAATGTGTTAAAATCTGCATATTCAAAGTAAAAAAACTCCAAACACCTCAACCTCAAAACTCTATCTTACAATTTTTGCTTTGTTTAGTCTGATCTGGCAAGGCTTAACAAAACACTGGTAGGGTGTGCGTGGCGGAGGACGGAACAAAACCGGAACGCAGCCGGGACGCAGCACATATGCACCCAGTAGAGAATCAGAGAATGGAGACTGTGGCTCTTCATGCTGGTTAGTGTGTTTGATTCTGCAGCTAACTGATCAACAGATAACTGACAGGTCGGTTCTTCATTCAGATGCCAACCCTGATTCGCTATGTGCGTTTGAATTTGATCAAGTTTGTAAAGGAAGGAAGCAA
Source organism: Perca fluviatilis (assembly GCF_010015445.1). Classification (NCBI taxonomy): domain Eukaryota; kingdom Metazoa; phylum Chordata; class Actinopteri; order Perciformes; family Percidae; genus Perca; species Perca fluviatilis. Next base: position 26,817,690 of record NC_053123.1, on the reverse strand, counting down.
GGAAACAAGGATATTCAATACACTGAAATAGTTGTCTTATGCATCTAATTAAGCAGCACGGAAATGTGAACAAAGAGTGTGGCTCAAAAGGGCCAACAAGCTATCAAAGATGTAAAATTAAGAGGTTATTTTTGAGTCCAACAGTATGGCATTTCCCGCTGTGGTTCCATCTGGAAACAACATCCGAACACACAAAAAGAGTAATGCTTCGCTGCCATGAACGGAGACAGAAGTGCTTCAAGCAGAAATGTGTATGAGCAGATACATGATTAAGAAGAGATGGTGTGACACAAAGATGTTCCTCCTCTGTAAAATTATAGATCATAAACTGGGAACTTCCTCTCATTTGCGTCCCTCTTCTCCCTCGAGCTGCATTCCCACTACAGACCTTCGTGCCGAACTCCGACTTAGTGACGCACACTTTTTGATTTTCCCTGAATGATTGTTGTATGGCAACTATTTTAGGATGTAGCCAAAAACCAATCATTAAATGACAAATGTCTGCAGAGTGAGAATAACTGCGTGTATAACGACGCACAGCACAACACTTCAACACAATTTTGCATGAAGTACATTTTCTTTAAGAACTGATCTGAGCTTTTCTGTTCAATTCTTCTTCCTCGGCCTCACCCACACCTGACTTCCTCCTTAATATTGTGCTAAAGTTACTATTAACCTACAGCTGTTCTCATTCTTTATCATCTTTGGGGGCAAAAACAGAAACTCCAACATCAGCATATTATTAGTGGCGTAACTACAGCACACACAATGGACGACTCTGGGTCTATCAACACCTGCTTTTTGGGTTGATGTTGGGTCTCTTTTCTCGTATGGTCACTTTTAACTTGTCATTTTTAAATTGAATATTCTCCACCTCTTGATTGAAAAATTATCTTTCCTACTATGCCATGAAATATAATACATTTGCCAAGTATTTGCTTCCATTTTTTTTTCCATTTCAATTTAGTCATTTTACTGTTATTTTTTATTGTAGTGTTTATTGACAGCCTATTATATTATTTTCTAAATGGCTGCATATTTGTTATCAAATTTGTGACAAATCATTCTTAAGCTTAATGAAAAACTTTTTTTTTAATAAAATGTCCAATTTAATTGACACATAAAAATCTTTTTAAATTAGTTACGATATTACATTTACGATAGAACTGTTTAATTTATTATCTTATTATTTATGTTTTATTAATATATATTTTATGTATATATCATAATATGCTGATATATAATGTAATATATTAATACAATATAGTTTTAAATTCAGGGGTATCTTATTATTGATAGATACTTAAAATGTGATTGATAACACTATTGTTTTACAGAATCAGTCATGGCAACTGTAAATTTAAAAGGTTTATGAATATTTGTAAAACTATGTACATATAATATAATAAGAAGGTGCTGTAGGCGGGTGGTCGATCCCTTATATCTGACCAACCTTCCAAAACGCTTGTCGCACCTAATCCCACATCCTCAAAATTACAGTGCTTTCTTCTAATGAGTTTCTCTGCAGCCTGTCTCAAGCCTCTACATTCCTCTGCTGGGTTTATTCAGCTGCCTTCACTGGCCTCAGCAACAAGGGATTCGCACCCGCAACCGTCCGGGGGCAGACTGACAAGCCTCTGCTTACTGTCCGAACTCAGCGGCCTTTAACCCACCCACATTAATTATAATTACATTTCCAGCTTCCTCCTCCGCTTCTTCTTCTTCAGCTTACATCTGTTCAAAACAGTTCCCTGTCACTTCATATATTTGTCTGAATCATGCACCAATCTGTCATTAAACAGGATGATTTATCCCTGTCAGAGAGCTACGGGATGAATAATGTGCAGTTACTACTCATTGTTTTGTTTTAATTGAGTTTTTTGGAAGGGGGACGGTGGGCAGCCACTTCTCGGCAATGTTTTATTAGTTTTTATCGCCCCAAAGACAGGAACGTGTGGAGTGAGAGAAATATGGCAGCACAGGTCGAGCCAGGAATCGAACAAACGCAGTCACGGGGTATATTTTTCCAGGCGGGAGCCGGGGTATAGCGACACTTGTGTGGTCAATTTTTGGACTAACTGGAGACCGGGGAGTTCAACACTGGCTCATCAGTGTGTTCTTTGTCAAAGGTTGCACAATTCCAGCTGAAAGGTCGCCAGTGATGCACATTTGGTCTTGCACTGGACTGTAAATTTGTACATCTGAAAACTGCCAACACATGTTCTTCTGTAAATCTGTCAACAGTCAACACAGTGAGACTGTTCTGAGCCTACAGGAGCTCTACTGTATGTATATTTGCATGACGAAGACAAATTATCCTTAATTTTCACTCCATTTCCTTTTTAGGGATTTCCATATCAACTTATGCTGATTACGCTCGTGTCCCACTATTGGCTTTTATTAAATACTGAATATTGTCTAGTCATTGCCTTATGATACATACATCTTTACAACAGCTTATGTTGTTTACACTTCATTAAATCAAGTTGCTTCCCTTATCCCCTGCACATATCCATTATTGCATTGGCGATTTAAGACCCTTTTTAGGGGGCTCAAGCCTCCCTAAATTTCATCTCAGCCCCTATAAAAATTATAATAATAAAATTAAAAAAAATAAAAACTTGTCGGTTAGTGACAGAGGACAAACAATTACAGGTCCAAAGGGCTTGGAACTGGTTTAATATCCTGTGTCGCTGTGGACAATGCTATGCACCTGTAACCCAGTCAAGGAAAGGGTTAACAGAAACAAGCCAATTGGAGGTGGTGGTGCCAGACTCCCGCCTTTCTGTCAGAGGGAGAGCAGGACTGCGGTTGTGAAGTTTAACGTTGGTAATCCCCAAAGAATAATAATAATATTATAAAGTTTATTTATTTGATTAGGACAATTCACATTAATGAACATTTCTGTAAATGCGCCAGTGTTAGCCAGTCGGCAAATTTTCAACTGTAGTCCTAGTTGCATGCAGAAGAAGAAGTTGAAGAAGAAGTTGGTAATTTCATAGCGCAGATTAGAACCCAAATTGAAATTTAAGCAACTAAACTTGCTGAATGTTACAACATTGTCTGAAATTGGTCGTTATTACTGTGACTTATAAAGTGTCACGTTTAGTTCCATCAGTAGTGTTAATAGTGTCAAAAAAACGTTAGCTGAAGTTGTTGTTCAGTAGCTAGCTCAGAGATTATCAGATAATGAAATTACTGATGTAGCCATGGGGTTGTTTTGCATGCACTATATGCGTGTCAAATTCCCCCCTAAAGGTCTGATCCTAGAATCTCCCCTGCATTATTGTATGTCTTTTACCACGAAATATTTTATTTCACATTTTCATTTCATTATTTATGTTGTTAAAACTGCAAAAGTTGATGTTTCCGCCACTTGGAAGCAGACGAAACAAGCTTTACACACATATATTAAGTTGATATGGTGAACTTGTAAGCAAACAGTTGACTATTTACACATCCAGCAAACACGGGGAAACATTAGTATTTATTTGGAGTCATGTTTCTGACCACCTGGCAAACGTAAACCCAGTATTTGCTCTCTTTTAGCTGTGTATCTGCCCTTCACTAACTCCTGGAGGGAATATCTGGCTCTTCATCTGTTAAATGCTCCACTATGTTCACCAGCTAGCTGCTCTACGTTTCTCTGCTGTTTTGGTGCTTAGCAGGTAGCATACAGTGAGTTTTTAGAGATGAAAGATGCTATAATGTCTTTAGAGCTGAGGGGAACTGCACAGTCACATTCTTTTAATATGCACATAGTCATGTAATCTATTATTAATATTAAAATATTGATACAGTAATAGCAGTTATAAGTGAATGTTGTTAGTTGATGATGATTTTTTTGTATGTTTGTTCCGCAAACATACAAACAACAAACATCTGCAGTTTTCCTCCAATAACTGCAGGTGAAAATTTGCATTATAGACTTCTGGCTCATTTACAGTTTTTCTGTTGATTAATGGGCGTCATCTCTGACGAATAAATTAAATTATAATAATAATTACACGGGCTACGACATTTTTAAGAACTGCAGTCTAAAAAAAAATCCTTATTCAGGAATTTTAATGCCCCAAATTGGTATGAATTCCACAGGATTGTACAGATCCTCTGATAAGATTCATTTTAGATTTTTAAAGATTTTTTGAAGATAAACAAACTTGAGTACTGCTACAAAAAAATGGCAACTGGAACCAAAGTTCAAAAGCATTGGGATCTTGGCCTTCGTAAACCAGTATCAGTCAAATCCTGTTTCTCTCTCTCACACACACACACACACACACACACACACACACACACACACACACACACACACTTTCTGGAGAACTATCATGTCTTAACATCCTCCGACCTCTGTGTTTTTTGCCTGCTCTCCTCCATCATGTCAGAAAACAACGCCAGCCTCCTCCGTCTCCCTTGCTGATAGAAGTGGAAAGACGTATGAGGCGAAGCCTGAAGGGTTTGACTCCCAGCCAGGCAGAAGAAGAAAAAGAAGAAGACAGTGAAAGTTGGCAGAAGATTACTACCTACCACTTCAGATGGAAGGGGAAAATACGACAGCTTTGAACCATTCTCATGAGGCCGAACAACCTTCATGCTGTTTTTAAGGTTTCAGAGATGCTGCATTGCGTCCAGACTCCACAGCTGACTGACCTTTGATAAACAAGCAAGAGATACTTCTGGCAGCTGAAATCCTCACAGGAATCCCCTCCCTGCTACCAGCAATGAAAACATATCTGTCCGTCGTATGCCCTTTGACCTCTTGCTCTCAATGTGAGATCCTTCTGTCCCTGCCGCATGTGTCAGCAGTATGTCCCTGATCTCTTGAAACACTGTTACTGAGATTAAAAAAGGTTAAAGCTTTAGTGCATAACTTTTTGATATTATTGAACGTCCGTTACATTCGAGCCATTGCTAAATGAGTTGCTACAAAGATAATTAAGACTATCCGCTCCACACAACTCTCTCTGGATTTCTCAGTATGACTATGTTCAGAAGATTGTGGCGTCCGGTGACTTTCCCGCGCAGACACTCGAGTGAAGATAATTACCTCTTCTGAAGAGTCCATCATGTTTTTTTTATATGCTGTGTCCTCTTTGGCTACTAGCAACTGTGCGGAGGTAGGGGTAGGGGGGGGGGGGGAGGCTGTACCATGTGAAAGCGTTGTTGTCATTACTTAGAATTCCTCATCGGGGAAACTACGCACTATAGCTTTTACAGGCAGGCAGAGTGGATATTAACCCACAAACACCAACTGGTGTATGGCCAGCAGATTTGTTTCTCATGTGGAGGTCTCCGCCTGCCGGAGAGATTTTGCAGCGTACATCCTCATCCACCCGTCTGCTCGTCTCTGAGCAGAAAAGACAAGGAGAAACAATTAAGGGCCATGAACGGAGCTAACTATCCGTAACCGCACTGAGAGCAGAGGGGTAATGAGTCCCAAGGATCGTACCGCAGTTCACGGGTGAACGAAGGGGAGCGAGCTACGCTAATGGAAACGATGCGCGCTGATCAGTGCGTAATGCACGCCCAGCTTGGGGATTGAATATCATAAGGAAACCCATAAGGGGAGGTGGGAGACGGGAGGTTTATCTCCTTGAGAAGGTGCATTGGAGTGACACCACATCTGTGCATCAGTAGCGTACCGTTCCACGAAGGAGATCCATCTTCTTTGGATTCTGCGCTAATCAAGGCCCGGGTAAGAAAGAACAGAAAAGATTCGGGTCATTGAACCAACGATTGTACAACCGAGCAGCGTTGCCTTGGGAACCCGAACACAGCCGATGTAAATAATGTGATCTATTGGTGCCATCTGGAAAAGATTGAGCTGAAGGGTGCCTCATTCTTTGCCTCTTCTCTTTGCTGTATGTGAGGGGATCCATTACCGTGTTTATTTGTGCAGCTAAGCTTTGGTCGGCGAATAGGATTATATAGTGGGGGACTTAGAGTAGATCCTACACAAACAGTGCTATTAAAGCAGCATTTCTGATATATCCTGAACAATAATGGATTTACAAGGCAGGAGTTTTTCCTCTCTCCTTCTCACAACCTCTTCTTTTTCCAGAAATTGAAACCAGACCCACAGAGAGGTGCGCAGCTCTTCTGCTATGTGTGCAGTGAGAGAGAGCGAGAGAAAGCAGGCCAGATCAGTATTTATCATAGTTTTAAAACACTTAGACACTGGACTGAGAGAGGCAGAGGGAGAATCCGCACTTTTCACTGATAGCTCTTAAACATCCTACAGGATGCTGAGAGAAATGGACTGAGAAAACAGATAATTATGTTTTTCGAATTGTCAACAAATCCTGTGTTAGTCCGTCTCTCAATACTTTCCAACTTCCCAATCCTGTCTGGGGCCCTCAGCCCAAAGCCCACTAAACCAAACATTTAGTTTCATGTTCAGTAATTTCATGAGTGTTGTTTTTAACAAATGCCACTTAAACTCAATGTCCCTAGTTTGATTCCAGTTTGGGACCTTTGTCCAATGCATTAACCTGTTGGTGGCCATCAGTACTCCCTTAATACAACCTAGCACCAGGGTTTCTGTATGTCAGTTAGTTTTGTAGTAATTTGATCAGCAGTCGAGCCTCTGTCTCTACTTGTCCTCCGCTGACTGACCACAACAACAAAATGCTTCATTCTGTTGGCTGAGAAAAAGCGGTGAGCCAACTTGAGCCAACTTGGCTCACCACTTTTTCTCTGTAGCTGTTGGATTGTCAGCTATTTTTAAGGCATCTCTCTCTTTGCCATCTTTAAAGAAATGTTTGCAATGGAAATTGAGATGCCGTTTTCTAAGCACTTAGTAGGGTATTACTTTGTATACGTAAATATATATTCTAATGCTACCAAACCACAAATTTGGTGATTTATCGGACCTTTATCTGAAACATGCACTTCTTCTGCAAGGAACATTCGGCCTGGAAAATGTGTGCATGTTTCAGTGGAGTAGCCCTGTGACACACAGCTATCCATTACCTCCATATTGTTGGATACTAACTTAAAAAATAAAAGGAGCAAAGAAGAAAAACAGTTTTTCACAATTTGATCACCTGATGTTAATTTCGGTTTAGCTTTAGTTTTAAAAGCATTTGTTTCATTTAAAGTAAATAGAAATTGGATTATGTTGAAAAAATTATGGGATTAAGGAGAGGAACAAAATAAGTTTCCATTTGGCCAAGAAAGAGTGTGTTACTTAATCTGTCTTGATTGTACATAACGTTTTAATTATTTTTTAAGGCTTTTATCATTTTATTCTCTCCTTTTTCGCATCTTGCTTCCATTTTGTTTGCTGTTGTCCTAACCAGCATGTCTATCGTCAACATGACACCGCTGTGACACAAACAGTGATATTAAAATCAAAGGCAGTTACTGTAATCAGCTTCCCATTTAACAACAAATGAAACACCATCAGTTAGAAAGCCGACCTCAAGAAGAGTCTTAACGCGTTGTCTTGGCTAAAACAGCCAAAAGTATAATGTAACTCGATGGCTTGTGTTGATTTCTGATTAAAACTGCAGACCTCAAAGCCATCATCCAGATGTGTGTGTGTCAACACCAGGAAGGACCGGTCATCAAGAAACGGAGTAGAGAGAAGTGACCTGTCAGCATCACACACACACACACACACACACACACACACACACACACACACACACACACACACACACACACACACACACACACACACACACACACACACACACACACACACACACACACACACACACACACACACACACACACACACACACACACACACACACACACACGAGATAAGAGAGAAATACAGCACTGTGTGAAGTTGCTGTCAATGTGAAGAAAGCAAGACAGAGAAAGAAGGAAACTGACTGTTGACAGAGAAAGAAAATGTTCACATTACAATGAGGGAAAGTGTAACATTGCTGAAAACTATAATACAACTGTGGTTTTATCCACCTGATGAAAACTTTTCCACTCTAGAAATGATGTTTCCGGATTATTTGAAATTCGTTAAATCCAACTGCTGAGCAATTTACACAAGCTGAAACTGTTTTTGCATAGTTTTAATACGTAGTCAGATATCGTCGGACATACGTGATGTATATTATGGCCAAGCGTTAGTCGTAATTTGATGTTGTGACTGCGTGATGACGCTAATGGAATTGGATGGTTACAAACTTTAGGTTTGTAGGTTAAAAGCAAAATTAATTGAACTGAAATTAGTATTTAGTCGTTGAAATGGGGAAATGGATAAAGTAAAAAATGCTTTAACGTTCAATAACTAACCTTATCAAATTATTGTCAAGAATGTCACAGGTGTAAGTAGTGCCATGCACTCTATTTAGGTGTACCTTATCCAGATGGTAAAATCAGTTATAAAGGTTGTACATTATACAACTAACATTGACCAAAATCTGACAACAAAACCAGTAGTTAGTTAGGTGAGTTGGCTGTGAAGAAGTAACAATGAGCAGAGGAAAAACCTTTATGGAACTTCTTTGGGAACTTTGAGGAGACTCTCTGAAATTTAGATATACTGGCTGGGCTGATATTATCATCTGACTTTGATTTATCACACACACACACACACACACACACACACACACACACACACACACACACACACACACACACACACACACACACACACACATCAATACAAAAGGCAAATATTTTACTTGAGATAGTTTAGAAACAGTGTACTTGTGTTGTGGTTATGTAAAAAAAAATAAAAAAAGTACCCAATACATCATTATCTGATATTGATTTTAGTATCAGTGTCCAAAATCCAGTGTGAGTAGCAGTTTAGTATTAAAGACATTTAAATTTAGAAACAAATATAGTTTACTAAAGGGATGCAAACTTGATAAAGGAAACCATGTACGACAACAAGGAGAAAAGTTATAGATTTAAGAAATGCAACTGAGCTGAATCAGTAGAAATGGTCCAAGATGGGAGACAAGATGGAGAAATAATTTTAAGAGTGTGATTAGGATTACACCAAAAGAGGAAAAAAAGCAACTAAAGGAAACACAAATAGAGAAAGTGAGGGAGAAAACAAAAATCCTCACTCCACAAGTCAGTGCAGAGGTACAAGCTGTCAGCAGCACCATCAGCCCTCCAACCACAGTGAGCTGCTCCATGAACATCCATCCAAACGTAATCAAGACACACACACACACACACACACACACACACACACACACACAATTAGGCCTGGTGATTTCTAGTTGCTGCTCCCTCTGCTCTCCAGTGATCTGTGGTTAGTCATCATATTTTTGTATATATATATATATATATATATTTCTTTAGAAGGAGAGCTGGAGGAAGGAGTGTGTCTTATGTGGGGGGGGGGGGTTCGAAGAGATAGAGAGAAGGAGACAAAAAGAGTGAGAGATGAGTATGACAGATGAGGCAAACACAGATTTTTCTCTCTAATTGGGCTTCCACCGTCGAGCCAAGAGGAAGTGGGGCTGCCATGTCTCCTTTCCCCCACAATCCCTCACCTCGGCTGGCAGCGGAGCGCCCGAGGCTGGGCCCCCTCCCTCCCCCCGGAGCCCTGGAGCTGAGGTGCCAGTTTCAATCTCAACCATTTCTCCTCACATCACTGGGGATTCTAACAGTGGTTATCCTTACTTAGCAGTGTAAATGAGTTAGGAGTGACCTCCCTCCTGGTCTGCATTATACGCCAACTTTTTAATTTGACTCTTTTGTGCTGACAGAGAGAGAGATGATGCTAAGAGACAGGGTTTCTTACCAGTGCGTGCAGAGAGACCAGGAAAGCACAGCTTTTCTAATGGTATACACAAACGTCACATGATGCTTTGACCCAATAAGTAACTTTCCGGACTGTATGAATTATGGCTGTATTTGCTCTTGTCATATTTAAAAATTGAGCTTATAGAATCATAAAACTGGGTTGGAAATGTGTCTTTAATGTGGCTTACAAGTACAAAACACACATGCTACGTTTACACGTGGCCGGCTATTTTCATAAACGGACATTTCAACCTCTCAGTCTTCAGAAAAGTGTTCGTTTATATGTACCCGTGTATATATGCCGTCAAGAGCATGCCAGACCTGTAGGTGGCAGTGTATCGAGAAGCTCAAGCCCACGTTAGCCAATCAGAATCCTACAATAGCAACCAATCACGTCCTCTTTCTCTATCTCGGCTGCCTAAACCTCCGTTTATCTCAGTTTACATGCAAACGTGCAAACAAAGTTTTCCAAAATCTCCACTTTGGCCGGAGTTTTTAGAAATAATCGTTTTCTGTGATAAAAACAGGGTTTTCGTGTAAATGAGAGGCCAAACCACAGGAAAATATCCGCGTCTTCCCTTCGTGTAAACGACTCAGATTGGAGAGCTGAGGTTTTTTGTTTTTTTTTGAGGCCATGTATAAAAAATTGTCATCACTCCTTAGGTAGTAAGGAGGGGTTTGGATCTCTTTCTCGTCCTTCGGTTGTGCTAATTAAAAAATATATCATTTTCTGATTCTGACAATCTGTTGGCCAGCAGAGAAGGCCTTGCTGGCCCTGACGGCCCACCTCTGTTATAAAGTGTGGTCTAGATCTACTCTATCTGTAAAGTGTCCTTAGATAACGTCTGTTATGATTTGACACTATAAGTACAATTGAATTAAATTAATATTATTCACACGCACACAAAAACCCATACACATATATTAACACCCAATACATCCATGACACATGTGGAGCAGACTTTTAAGGCAGATTGATGTTGCACATGGAGCACCCTGATACTCAACCTGCTGTACAGATGTATGGATGCTGGTGTCTCTGCGCAGCTGAAATACTGGATAAGTGAGAAAAAGACGGAGCGAGTGTTTCAGAAAAACAGTACCGAAAGTCGAAATGTAATATTTTTTCAGCTGTGCTGCAGCGTGTGACACTTCTGTGAACTTTGCTATAAAGCCTCAAACTGAGATACAAAAAAAAAAGATAAAGAGAAGATGTGAAAAGATGTGGGATAAAATCGGATGGCTTGCTCATAAACTCAGCCATAAGGCTGTAAAGCAGCATTATCCCATACAAACTGCATTCATTCATGCAACTATTTAGCATTGTTTTGTAGCCCATAGTACAGTACCACCTGGTTTTCTTTTGTTTTTAGTCAACATATCAGGCAGAACATTCTGTATTCATGCAGGATTAAAAACAGGGAAAATATCTAGCCTGGCTCTGTCCAAAACTAAAAAAGTATGCATACATCTCTAAAGTTAACATGTTTATCCTGTTATTTAAATCTGTACACAAACAGAAACATGAAAATCATAATTAGTGGTTTCATGGGGAGTTACGTGCACCATTTCTTGACACACAACAGCCAGCTTTTCAAAGTCTTGTTGTCACAGTGAGGTTGCCAAGTTTGGTACAATGGTGCTTACAGCAACCTAAACCAAATCTGCGCTCACTAGCTGAATCTGGCAAACCACACTTTAGCCAGAGATGCTGCACAGAAGTGATGGGGACGAAGGGAAAAAATGTTTGTCAAGAAATGATAATGACACACAACTATCTTTAACCTTAATCTACATGTTAAATAAGTCAAATTTCAAGTTTTTAGCTTCTTTACGTTCGACAGAGCTGTCTTTAAAACCAAGATATGTTAACCTAACCACATCCTGAGTCTGTACCTAAAGCACAGATGTTAAACTGAAATCATCTCACTCTTAGACAGAAAAAGCAAATAAGTTTAATTCCCAAAATAAACTGGTGTGCAAATGACAAGACAGTGATTATAAGCCAATTAAATGCCATTTAGTTAGCATGCTGACTTCTTTTCAAAATTAAATCCATTATAGTTTGATAAAATAATCTTAACTCAAGGCCCACTTACTTACTTACTTACTAGTTTTTTTTCCAAGCTTTCAAATGGGCGGCTGTGGCTCAGGTGGTAGGGCAGTCAACTTCGATCCCTGGCCCTGCAGTCCCAAGTCAGAGTGTCCTTGGGGAATACACTGAATACCAAATTGCTCCCAATGCACAGTGTATTTATCCCTGAATGTTTATCTGATAAGCATGTGATACTTTGTATGGCAGCCTCGGCCACAGTGTGTGAATGTGTGTGAATGGTGAATGGTTCCTGTACTGTAAAAGTGCTTTGATTAGCCATTAAGACTAGAAAAGCCTAACCCATCTACATTCACAAATAGATGTAGTTTAGTGAAACACAGACCCCACGTGTATAGAATTCTCTCACAGTGGATATTTTGGCATGCCATAGCAGGAAAAGCACAGGTGTAATTAATAAAATCAATAACGAGTGCAGCATTTAGTTGATTTCCACAGCCCTGGTATTTTCTCATGCTGGCTCAGTGACATAGCTTACTGGAGCACTGGAACTGAGCAATCATTAACAAAATTTGTTTCACCTGTGCTTTTCCGTGAAAAAGGTCTATTGAGTTCTGATGTTGGCTGCCACTGATTGTAAAACAACGCGTCATCTGTTGTCCATATTAGTTCTTGTAATGACAGAGTTTCAAAACGTTTCCACTAGGGGGCAGTACCACAGTTTGGTGGTTAGTGGTTTTCTTGCTCCATTCTGCTGGAGCAGTAAAATGTGGAACTTGTATGATGGCTACATCTGTAGTTAAAACAGCATAAAAGCCTCAGTACCCCCCCCCTTCCCCTTCCACTCCCAAGCCGCCAAGGCTGGACAGACTTCCAGCGAGGAGGAACCCCGTAGAGTCAGCTATGCAGCTCAGACAACAACTGGCACACAGGCAGCGCTCGGCCCTTTGTCTGGCTTTCTATGTGGCATACATATGTGAGATGGATTTCAGCGCTTACAACAATAACAACAACACATGGTTGAATCCCTTTCAAAGCTTTGACTCCACTAAAACCCTGTCCAACAGAACGTGACAGTAATGAGAAATACATATGATAGAAAATGAAGATCAAACCTAAAGGACATGAGGATGGTGTGTGCTTTCTGCACTTTTATTTGATCAGAGATTCCCTATGAGTAAACATCCACTTTACACCTCTTGGATGTCTAATAATCCTGACTTTCCAATGATATGTTTTACAAGAAAGTTCAAAGGGATTTTTTGCCTTTTGACATTTTAATAGAGCAAAACTTCTTAGATCCTTCTCTCTCTTCTTACACACACATATGGGCATACATGGAGCTTTAGAGGTTTCCCATATTGTTTGATGGGAAACAAAGATAGAGATGAAGAGGGGAAGAGTCAAGAGGTCGAGGACATGAGTACATCTCATCTTGGAGAAAGCTCAAGAGACGCGCTATCAAAGCCGCTTTCCTTCCGCCCATAAATACCAGCCCAATGAATAATATTCCCCCTGCCCCTCACACCACGGGCATCAAGTCAAAATCACAGATCTGCTCAACACATGAGAGGCAAGATCATCACTTCAAGGAAAACTCAATGGTCCGTACAAAATGTATCACACAACTGTAGTTACAGAGCCTAGTGTTTTAATGTAACAAGGTGGCCTAATGGTTAAGATACGTCTCTAAATGTCCATCATAACCTGCTGCTCTAGTCTGTCTAGACGAAAGTTAAAAACCCCGAGAAAGTTTCTTTCAGAGATCAGTTTGCAGTATAAATCATGCACTGACATTCAAGTATTTCAACTTAAACCTGCAATCACTGTTTGTTTTTTTACTACTTTTATTGGGATACTGCTATAATATTCCCCTCATAAAGTTATTATTCGTCAAGATCCAGCAGACGCAGGACAACATTAACACTTATTTTGAGTCATGTTTCTATATAATTCTCTTCCCTCTCAATTTAGCTTGTTTTGATGTCAACCAACTCCTGTAGGAAATATCTGGCTCTTCACCTGCTAGCTAGTTGCTGACTGTGACTGATGTTTAGTGCTGCGCAGAAAAACAGCTGAAAACAGATGGCTGCTGCAGCTAAAGACAAGGTGGATGGGGCTGAACCAAAACAATGGTCTGAAAGATATTAAAACCTTCCGTTGAGAAGAATTGCAGAGTTGATAGCAGTTCTTTGGGTTCGTCACTAAGAGCGAACCCTTCCACATTATACAGCTATTTTCGAAAAAATTGATTAATGCAGCTTTAAAAAAGCATTCTGATCACAAAAATACTATAGGCATCAATGATTATGATTTAGTTACTGTTATGTTATTGATGTTTTCTTATTTCATGTATGTTATCTGAAGGGGATCACTTCGTAAGCCATAATGACTTCAACGATAATATGTGGACAAATCCATCCCACCACCTGTTTTATGTGAATTTAATTTTTTTTTAAAGCTATAGTGCGTAGTTTCTGTCACCCCCATGAGGAATTCTACGTGATGACAACAAAACTTTCAGCGCGTCCACATGATACAAGCCTTCCGTGATCGAGCACCACCCTCACCCGTCCTCCACGCAGTTGCTAGTTGCCAAGGAGGACACGGAGGATTAAAAAACATGATGGACTCTTCAAAAGATAATTAGAGGTAATTATCTTCACCCAATTTTCTGCGCACGAAAGTCGCCGGACGACACCAGTTTCTGAACATAGCCAAACTGAGAACTACAGAGAGAGTTTTGGAGCTGATAGTCTTAATTAGCTTTGTAGCAACTCATTTGGCAATGGCTTGAATGTAACGGACGTTCATTAATATAAAAAAGTTACGCACTAAAGCTTTAAACCTCAAACATTTCAATGATTTAACAAATAAAATAAATAAATGTGTCACACTGTGGCTATTTGAACAGTCATTCCCACACTCTCAGTGGCTGTTGCCGTGTTGCTGTCAGGCCAGGGCTGCTGGAACAGGTTAGGGGTTAAGTGCTGCGCTCAAAGGCACATTGGAGCCGTACTAGTGCAGGACATTCTGCTTTGATTTCTGTGTTTGTGGCGAAATAAAAGGCTTAACGAAAAGTATGGGTCAAGTTAGGATGATTGGCTTGTTGACAAGCGCATTGATCAGACCTTTTTTACTGTGGTAAAGTAGTGATGATTTGTGCTTTTTTTTTTTAAGGCAGTAAAAGCTCTCCCCTGCCCTTATAGGGACCACAATGGAAATAAGTCTTTGGGCTTTATTGTGTTATCCCTGACTATTTGTGTATTTTAATGTATGACACAGAGTACTGTTTCATATTTTTATATTTAAGTGGTCAAATAAAATCAATCAATCAACAGCAGTTTGTGGGTAAGGAGTGGTGACTGTTCAATTTCCAGAAAAATGTTGACTTGGGGAAAAAAATGTCAGAATTACAAAATCCTGCATTTAAAGATGGACTGTGTAGTGTGTGAGAAAGAATGCAAAGTGCCCAAACTGTTCTTCTCCATGATTATAGGCCATAGTGCTCAGACTGGAGATAAGTCTACATCCACTTGCTCTTTTCGCTTCTTTCCGTTAACTTCTGATTTCTTTGTATTGTTCTCCGGTGGATTTATGACTATGGTTAACTGCTCCTTAGATCTGTACAGGGTAAATTGAGACTATCTGTCCAATCAGAATTTTCTGTTGCACGACTAAAACAACTTTTAAACGTACACATGTTCCAACAAAACAAGTTCCTTCCCGATGTTATTTTGCAGCAGCACCGTGGCTCTGTTGGGCGCTTAATGCTGCCTATGACGATTGTGATTGGTTTAAAGAAATGCCAATAAACCAGAGCATGTTTTTTTTTCCATCCCGGAAAGCTGTGTGTACTAGCCAGACCCTCCTCCACAGCGCTGTGGAGGAAGGTCTGGCAATGCGAGACTAGACTGGAGATAATCTACTATCTTTCACTGACATACCGTTTTATTTTTAATTCTTTTGAAACCTTGATTCAACAGGATGGTCTCTTGAGAGTAATATTTCAGGTGAGTCCTGGACAAAATTTTGCTGAGCATGTGATATGTTTTGTTACCTCAATACCTTTCACATTCATACAGTATATTTATTTTCACAGTACAGTCTTCCCCTCAGCAGCTCCACTACATCCACCTTGCTCCTGCGCATCGCTGGTAATTGCTGGCTGGGCATGGAGGATGAGGAATTCTGCGATTTTTCCCCATTGTGGGCAGGGAGAAAGGGATTCCTAAAGAGATTTTTACCAGGAAGCCACAGGGCTTAAAGAGCCTGTCGGAGGATTACTGCAGGATCTCCTTAGAGCGGGGCTGACAGAGAAATATGGCTTCCAACACATCCATGCTTCTTTTATCAGCCATGGCAAGTAAGACGGGCATGTGGGGCTTTTTCTTTTTCTCATTTCTTTCTTTCTCTCTTTTTTTATGGAAGAAGGGGAAGGAAAGGAGGTGAGGAGAGGCGGAGGGCAGCGTTCCTTCTTTCCATCAGAGATGCGGAGCTGAGGACTTCTGCCAGCGAGCAGAGCTTTGAAAGTGAAACGTAAGAATGGCAGATCAGAGAGGCCAAAGAAAAATGATATTCTCCTCGTTACAACTCCCCCGGCCAGGGCCTTTGTTGTGGGGGCTTCTGCTTTTAACTGGAAACAGGTCCAGGCGCCTCCTGTGTTTCTGCAGTGTCACACACTTACTCACACACACACACACACACGTGTGCTTCGGTGTACAGTACGTTCGGGCACGCACGCACATTAAAACTCTCCATCATTTCTCCATCCCCTAAAGCCTGGTGACAGCTTGTTAAACCTGATGCCTGTTGTGCAAGGCCTCGCTCTCTGCAGGCTCTTTGTCCTCACCTGTCAGTGAAGACACCGGGTGGCCAGGTGGGGGCGTCCTACCGTAGATGGCAGGTGGAAACCAAAGGCCACGTTGCAGGTATGATAGCAGAATTCAGTGCAGAAGGAGAGGAGCCTATAACATCCCTCATGTGCATATAAATCTGTCAACACCATCCTGTTCTCGCTTTCTATCTCCTTCTACGTATTTCACAACCTGAGATCTGAGTCCATGCGAACTGGTCACTGAAATGTTTCTTTTTGAGATTTGTTGCCAGATATTGTGAAGAGAAGCGTGATGGAAATTGCAAAAGTGGGAGGTTAAAAATGAAAAAATAAAAACCCACCAGTATATATCTATTTTGCCCTTTATCTGGAATGATAATAAAGATTAAGGTCAAAAGATAATTTGAGCAAACTTACTAACATACTGTACATGTGTCCCGTGTCTCACTGGAAATAAAGTCTTCTGGGGATGATGGGATACAGTGGCGCCTTCATTCTGCTTTATTTACACACTTGGAGCTGCTGGTTCCCACAGACTCAAAACGATTGGCAGAGTCTGAGCCGGTATTCTTGGTTTGGATGTTTTCCTCACTCTGCAAAAGACACAAACCATAATAACAAAACATTTAGCTCAGCTTTAGTCTCATAGTAAAACTGAAAATTGTATTGTATCTCATTATGCCAAGAGGCGAGACAATTCCACTTTATTTCAGCACAGTTTTACCTGTTATATCAGATCAGATGACTCCACAAAATAAGACTTATATAAAGCTGTTCTGCATCAGAAATAGATTTTCTTTTTCTTCACTATAGTGAGATTGCAGCTCTCTGTATTGGATTAAATGACTTTTTAAAATGGATACTTCTTTTTTTTTTGCAGCGCTTCAATGAAACACCCCAGAGCCAAGTACAGCACAACATCTCACTTCATCCTTGGCGCCGGGTACCCCCTGCCCACACACACACACACACACACACACACACACACACACACACACACACAATAACATTCATGTTTTCCATTTGCTATCTGATATGGCTTATTTTTGTGGATTTAATGCTTTGTTGAATCAAACAGAAAAAGTGTAAAACTAATGTGGCGCCAGTTTTCATTTGGTAAATATGGTCTGTGTGCCCGGCGCCCTGGTTCCATATTTTGGGGCGAGGGGCAGACCAACGGGCTTTAGAGGCAGTGCCAAAGCCTGTGGCGAGTTGGGCGTTGCTTTAACATGTGAGCACTCATCTTTTTGGAATTAAAAGACGAGGTGATTGACAACATTAAGTGATGGCCGGAGGGGAGATTCAGAGACTTTATTTTGATTCATTCATTGCATGCTTACACACAGCAACAAACGCGTGCACATGCATACCGTTCCCGAGCCAACTGGTCCTGAGAAAAGCGCAAAATTTGTCTAGATTTTATCAGAGTAGAAAATGAAAGCTTAGCATATTGTCTGTAATGCATAACAAATCCTTAGCCCCCTCTGCCAAACCATACAATCAAGGCTGGGATTTGACCAAAACAACTGGTCTTTTTGATGTTAAACCCAGTTATTTGCCCCAGTAAAACACATTTAACCTTTTACCTCTTTAATGGTAACTTAAACATCTGCTATTGTCTCTCACTGGTTTCATATTGGCAGTCACAGAGTCGGTCAGTAAAGTGATTCCCATGCCTCTCGCCTCCATCTAGTTCCACATCTGCTGCATATCATTAAATGGAAAAATCCAGTAAAAAAAAAAAATATTTACTTCTCGCTCGGCTCTTTGAGCTAAATATACTTTTCCAGTTGTGTTCGGATTGATTGGGCTCTGAGAAATGGTGATGGTCTTTCTTTATGTGCAGCTGTCACAAATCAGGTGTCTGATTTTCATCAGTTGATTCCATCCTGTGATAGATTAGTGTTGCACAGCAGAAAGCTTGGACCAATGTAGACACTGAGACCCTCTGTCGTTTACTTCCAGAGACACAAACAGACCTTTTTTTTTTTCTTAACTATTTTTTCTCATTTTAACATATTACATGCTATCCTCAACCCATCTATCCTCTTCGTCTTGACATGCTGTCCATATTACAATCTCGCTTTCTGCAGAGAAAATGCGTTATGTTGTGGCTTTCACTATTTTTCACTCATTCCTCCAAAGTCCCAAATGAGTCTCCTAAATGATGCATGTTACTCCTCCATCACTTTGGTAATGGGGAGGATACGTTTTCTTTATTTCCCCTGAATTAACTCGGCATAAAACGTTTCCAAAGAAGCCTAACGTTTTGTGCGATTCCAAGGAACAAATTATGCTAAGTGTATTCACAGCTGTAATATTTATTTGGTTTCTGCTTTTACATCAAAAGATATTTAGTTACAGCATTAAGGTTTTTAATAGATGTGCATAGCATTCTGCTGGAACTAATACTCCCAAAAGCGAGGGTAGTTAGGAAGGAAAGTGTACTACAAATAATATAAACGCAATTCAAATTTTAATACAAACAATCTGCAACTGATACCACATACTTCGGTTGAAACAATCTCTCAACTTCTCAAAGATTCAGCTAATATTTAAATAACAAAAGTACCAGATTTTGGTAAGTGTCTTCACTGGCTGCCAATTTGTTTTGATTTGTTTCAGTGTTTCAAAAACTTTAAGTGTTATAGAGTTTATAAAAAGTGTTTTCCACCCAGGGCAACAACCAGCGTGGAAACAATGACTTGACTTTAAACATTAGCAAAATATTGGATATTCATTTTTGGTATATTGGTACCAGTATTGGTACCTTCAGAAACTGCTGAGACCAACTCAATGTGTTATAAAACATGTTGTACATTGTAGGTGATTGGGAAGGTTTACATCTGTTTATAAGGACGTCAACAAGCTATTGTTCAGAGAATGTATTGCACTTATTTTATTATTTTTCACCAAAATGTATTTGTGATCTAACACTGTGTTTTCCAACACAGTTTTCCATCTAGATAACATTATTCCTGCCACATCCAGGACCCTTGAGTCTTGGATTTAAAGCGCAAAACCAAACCCAGTGCTATAATACATCTGAAACAAACCAGACCACGAAAGATAGACAGTTCCCTGACCTTACGAAATTACGAAATACAAATGAAATGGAGGTTTCGCCCGTTAAATCCCAGGCGACTTTGTTTTCCGAGGTGAACAGTAAAAAAAAAAAATCTACAACCCACTTATCCAGCATGTGCTAGAGCGTAGGTATTTTTTGCATGTGTATGCATGTTGCCATGGGTGTATGCATGTATGTGTCCACACACAAATGAGCGTACCTGGCTGTCTCTATTCAACACCATCCAGTTTTCAGCCGAGAGAAAACGTGAAGATCAGACCCTCCACTCAACTAGCAGATGTAGACAAGAACAACCAACTTGAATATTGGCAATGCAGCGTCTTGCTATATCCCACAGTCATGTACAATATGTGGCCCCTTCCTCCCCTCAAGAGGGAAACAAAAAAACACTAGGAACGAGCAAGGATTTGACTTTGGTTTGATTCTAATTGGTCAGGTTATTACTTTGTGATTTGCATAATTTTTACGAAGGGAAAGGCTCGGAGAGAGCTGATTAGAGAAAATGTCACAGTGGATTCACATTTCAGCAGCAACTGATTGGATATGAAGCTTTCCAAATGAGCCTCGAGGACATAGGAAAAGTATTCAGATGATGAGAAAAAAAAGAAAAGACTTGGAAGAAAGAAAAGAAAGCGGGCAAAGAGGGCAAGCTGGAGAGTGTTGTTATCCCATTCTTATTTCATGGAGGCATTCAATCAAGGCTTGCTGGCTTTTCAATGCTCAGAAAGAATCATTCCAAAGTATTTATTACATATCATGATGAAGAAGAGCTGCACTCCATAAGTTTTATGTGCCTTTTTATTTTCATACAAGTCTGTGTGTTCCAAAGTCAGGTTCAAGTATTCACCCCAGTAAAAGGGTTCACACAGCCAGGCACGAGGACACAAAGTTTCAAGCAGGTTATTAGACAAGTCAAGCTTTTGCTCCCCCCGTCCCCCCAAGCTTCAAAGGGTTTCTTTTTTAATATGGAAAATTATTTCCTCGAGGAGAAAATAAGTGATTATTCTGCAGTGTTTCGCTGAAAGACAGAGAGAAGCAGAATGACAAGAGCAGACACACTAACAGTCTCTGAAGCTGCTGGCAGGCACTTTCCTCATCTGTGCCCACGCTGCAAACACCAAGTTATCAGTCACGTTACTTTCAACAGTGATTTAATGTGTAATCTGTCACTCCACACTGCTAAAAGAAAGTAGGAAATTGTCTGATTTGGCCTGAATAGGCGAGAAAGTTGCAATATTAAAAGTATGGTTGTTGCTGCATCTCAGATACCTAAATCTATGCTCACATGAAATCCATCATTTTACTGGCTGCTCTGATTCATTTAATTAAAAACATTTATGGAAGCCTTAATTGTTAGGTTTACCATTCTCTGAAGAACAAATTACAGTAGATTAAATTCAGCTACATCCCAGCTTACAACTATTAATCAATATTTTATTTGTATTTGTGTATATATTGTTCTTGTTATAGCCCCTAACATAAAATGCAAACTCCTGCAGGTGAGACCACTTAAGGTAGCAGGTACTCACTTAAATAATTTAAATTTAAAATTATATATATATATATAATCAACATCCAAAATGCAAAAGCAAAGATCTCTTGTTAACGTTAGAAATAAAACCTTGTCTACTATAAAAGTATTCTTAAATTATGAAATTAGCCCCATCATTAACGGTCCCATATTGTAAAAAGTGAGATTTCCATGTATTTCTTGATTATAAACAAGTCAAAGTGCCACAGAAATACTGTGAAAGTATTAAAATACTCAACCCACAGAGAAATGCACACAGCCCATTTTTAGAAACTGTGCCTTTAAACGAGCCGTTAGGACTTCTGTATGGTTGTGATGTCACAACTATACTAAATGTATATGTAGGTAGAAAAAGGATGCTACAGGGCCGGTAAAGCAGAGTGTGCTTAAACAACAGATTCTCACTCCCATCTCATAAAATACGGACGCTTGGTCAGTTGCCTTTGTTGTTGTTATTGACGCTAAATGTCTCCTTTAGCGTCATATCTAAACACGCTTTATCTAAACGCACTTGGTCGGGACTATATGTTAGGTTAAGGAAAAGGTCATGGGTGGGCTTACGTTTCCATGACATGCGGGAAGAACGGGACAGTTGGGTTTAGGAAAAGAAGAACGGACGGTTGGGTTTAGTAAAAAAGCGACGGTTGGGTTTAGTAAAAAAGCGACGGTTGGGTTTAGTAAAAAAGCGACGGTTGGGTTTAGTAAAAAAGCGACGGTTGGGTTTAGTAAAAAAGCGACGGTTGGGTTTAGTAAAAAAGCGACGGTTGGGTTTAGGAAACGTGACACACGGGACACGATCGCCGGTCTCCTGGGTGAAAGTCCTGTGTTTGACCCATCCACCACCCCAACCAACCTCCCTATGTGGATTTTCATACTACTCGCTACCATAGTCGCTCTTAGTGCTACGTCATCTTCATCTCCTGGTGTGTTCTACAAACACACAACGTCGCTTCAGACGCTGACAGCCACTGTCCAAACGTCCGTATTTTACGAGTTCGGAGTGAGAACAGGTTGGCTTAAACAGAGCATTTTTTTTTTTTTACTTTAAAGCATGTAAACATTCTAGTATATATCCAAAAAAACAAGCATGAACCTGAAAATGAGCATAATATGGGACCTTAAAAACAGTGACTAACATGTCTCAACCAGATCTGGTCCTCATCAGGACTTTCATTACTTTCATGTCTGGCAGATCCACATTTACATTTTTGGATGCTGATATTCTACTACTTACAAATACAAATGTGTGTGCTGGATTTGTTCCCTTAAATGACCTTAAGTTGCAATTTCGACTAAACAGACTGGTGGAGATACTTGATTGGAGAAGTGTTTGAAGCAGTGGTGAAGAAATAGTGTTTCTCTTCTTTGTCCTTAGTTGCTGTCAGTCAAACAAGACCCTGAAGAAGTAGAGTTGCTCAACGCAGCCAGCTGTGGTGGACAGCTACAGTATGAAGTATCACACACACACTTTCCTTCAGGCCATTTCTGCATGTTCTAATGCAGCATTCAGATTAGTAATAAATTACAAACTAGATATCATTGAGTGTTAATAAGAGATGACAGTAAATTATAACAACTCAAAGACCTGCCAACTGTCTTGACTTTCAGCCTCCTGTCACCACAGATTTACAAACTAGATAAAACTCTGCTCCTCTTAAGACTAAAACTACAGAACTAAACCCTCTGATGACATGCACGGTATTGGAAAAGTCCTAGTAATGCATTCTGGGATTTAAAACATATGAATTAGGATTCAGAAACCCATGTAAGCCCCCCCTCCCCTCCATGACGTACAAAAATTAGACCAAGCAGCACTTCATTAAACAGTGAAAGTGCATGAAACATGTATGGGAATGCATCTAAAAACACTAAAATGAAAATACAAATCAAGCATAATTTAAATACGTAATGACATTGAAATTCAAATAAAGCATAAAAGTCAAACAGTCCACAGAAAGGTCATTTAGCTAGGCTTTAGGTGTCTTAACTTTAAAATATCTTTTAAAATGCTTACCGACTGTGCATCCAGATTCAAAGTCAAATTCAGGATATGCATTTTATCAATAAATATATATTCAAGTCCTTATGACAAATATTAAATAAAGCCTCATGTAATTTAGCAAAATGAGCCTTGTGTCAAAAAACTCATTATACAAAGTGTACACAAGCAAAGTGCCATTTTCATCAGTCTGTTATAAGCAACTAAAATAACTTAAGTCAGGCTTTAGTTCCGCTAATGGTTAAAGAGAAACAACTTAGAAAACCGGTTGTCAATAGATGGAAATGTAATAAAAGTCGATTTAAATAAATGTCTCCTCTAGTCACAACAACTCCCTCACTCATACTTTTCAATGAGCCATTTTACATAACTTCACAGGAAAGGGCTCCAAACACTCTTTGGGCACGTGAATAAAGAGAACACTTCCAAAAGAAGCTAAACTTAGACCGTCTACCAAAAGGAGCAGCGAGGAGGAGGAAATGGCGTTTATGTGTAGCATGGAGACCAAAGTGAAAACTAATGTCTTAATGCACTTGCAGAAGAGTTCACAGTCATCCCAATAGCTTCAAGCACCTCAGGGAGTGATGAATCGTTCACACGAATAATACTTTCATACAAGACCACCACCCCTTTGCTAGATGTGAGCAAATCATCCGCTGCTGTATGGATTGAATCATAAGACTCTGAAATGGCGTGACTGCAGACTGAGTTACGCCTCCCAGACATCAAATGCTCTGGACATCCATCACTCAGCCGCTACATGACATTTACAGCCACTGATGTGTTCGCTCCTTTGCCTTTGCTTTGGCATCCTGGACAATGCTGCAGCTACTTACTTCCAGATATAAAAAGAAAGCTTTCTACGTCAGCATCTCCATAAAAAAAGAGAAACTCAAAATTCTGTTAACTTATAATTCGAGCTTTACAAAAGTCTACTTTGACCATTATAAAAAGAGCTTAAACTTCTTACTCATAATTTAAAAAAAGATATACTATATATAATACTGTTAATATTTTAGGTGTATGTACTTTTTTAGTATAATAATCCCATATACATCAAGAAAGTCTAATATCCATCCATTTTATACTAATAATACTGTGCAATTCCACTACTGTGCAATATCATTACTCACATTGTCCAATATCTATTACTTATTGAATATGATCACCACTATTGGGCAATATTCAAATAATGTGCAATAACCCACACTGCATATCACACTTTATATAAAACCATACTTATTTTTTCATATGTATATAGTGTCTCAACTGTTAATATTAATGGACAACGCACGGTTCTGTAAAGTGCTGCAAATGCTGAAGTGCCTTAAATCTGCATTCTATCTGAAATCCAGCAGGGGGCGACACATGCGGTTGCAAAAGGAGGTCGGTTTCTGTAGAAGTCTATGAGAAAGTGACCCACTTCTCACTTGATTTATTACCTCAGTAAACATTTTCATAATGAGTTTATGGTCTCACTCGCTAGTTTTAAGTCTTCTGCAACACAGAATGATGTTAATTTTTTGAATTATGGTCTCGTTGATTTTAAAATCGGCAATAAAGCAGGGGGTGTTTTAGGGCGTGGCTATGATGTGATTGCCAGTGAAAGTGTGTAACGTAACATAGAGTGTAAGCAGCTCCTCCCTCACTCCTCCCTCTCATCTAAAATCGTCACATCCGCAACCAGGATGGCTGCGCCCGTAACGGCAAACTCGACGACGGATAGCAGATCTCCACAAACCAATGGGTGACGTCACACATGCTCTGTCCATTAATATACAGTCTATGGTCTCAACTGTGCACCTTACCTTTTACAAGCAATCTATTTATTTTTCTTTATCATCAAAGTGTTGACAATAATTTCCAGAAAATTCACAAAATGAAAAACTGCATAGTTTCTTGATTAGGTTTGAAATTTCAGGTCTTTTAAAGTTATCCTTTTCAAGCCACAATACGACACAGACATAAGTAATCCTAAATAAATATAATGTATTTCCAGCATGCATGTGACTAACTCAGTTATATTAAATTGTCAGCCTCACCAACTCATGTAACTCCAACACATGAAAATAAGTCACAATATATTGCAGTCCCACACACACCAACAATTTAATTTGACAATAATTTTCAAAGACAAAAAAACAATGACACTATCTGTTCCAATGACCTGAGACCCTCAATTTAGAAAGTCAAAGGTCTAAGAACAGACCGGTCTTATCCTTTATACTTTCAACCTGTAACTTTTGTTGTTTGCTGTTGGTCTTGTCTATCTGTGTATTGCTCCTTTGTCCTAACTTGTGTGGGAAAGCAGGAAACATGCGGATAAAACGCTTTTATTAAGTCAGGCCCACCGCACATAATGTCTTTAGCATTACTTCGCTCCTTTTCCCACTAAAAAAAAATTAAATACATGAATCAAATTTCTCCTTCTCTTGCCTGCGTTTGAAAAGTTAAAACCATGATGGGCAGCCATCGGGTTTAGGCCTTCCTGCAGGAGAAATTTGCTGCATGAATTTACAGCCCATGTCCGCGGACTCTGCTGTATTTAGTCTGATAATAAACCTGGGAGAGACAGAGGTGGAGGAGCTGAGAGCCTCGCCAGGGCATGATAACACCTTGACAATTCAACACACATGTGCCGCGGCGTGCTGGGACGCAGCCTGGGGGCAGAGCCTCAACCAGCATGTGGAAGAGGTTTTCCACTCAGCTGAACGTCCAGTACCTCCAGTACAGCGGCCCCGGAGCCAGATCTAACTCTACGGTATTAGGCATCGAGGCCAGCTGTGGATTAACACAATTTGCACCTTTTCTCGGTGCAGATAACACCCGCACATCCCCGTGGAGGTCCAAGTCGTCAGATTTGGCCTTTGGCTCCACCTTCACAGCCTTTTGTGTTAAAGCCAAAATAAAAAACACAAATTCAGATAAACACAGAAAGACGGACGTCTCTCAAGGAGCCAGGTTTTGTAAACCGAAGATATTACATTTACAAAGAGTGAATTCAATTCAAAAGCTGTAATGAAGTAATGCGAGAGAATCTAATTTAACATCACTGCACCCCACTGCTGTTTTAAAATGCTTGAACAACTTCTCGGGGCGTTTTATTTCGTCCGCGGTGAGTTGAGACACTGTGGCATTCATACCATTTTCTCTCACATCCTGCCATCGATCCATCACTTACGGGTGGGGATCCTAACATAACAAGCTCATGATATCAAAGGTTGGGACATCTGTGTTTTATATGTAAAGACCCTCAAAACACCTGTCAAAGTCCACAGTCCCACTTGACAAGTTTGACATCTCCAGAAAGAGCCCTGGCACCTCACAGAATGTTTTTTTTTTAGCCGTTGTCTCTTACAGTATGTTTGATCAAAGTTGGATTAAGTCTATTAAGCTACTCCCAGACTCCTTAATCTATCTCTGAGGGACATAGGCTAACTAAAACGTACATTTTAGTCATTCACACTTGACGAGCTCTAAGGAAACAAATCTAATGAGTTATCAAAATACAAACTGCTGTTTATCTGTTTATTAAGCTGTTTTCATTTGCTTGTACAATGAAGATAACTGTAATTAGGAAGAGTTCAGTTAACTTTGGTACAATAATTTCTCAAAGACACACTAGGGATGGTAATAAATAACTGTTTAACGGTTATCTGACGTTAAGAATTTCTATCAGTTTAACATTTCTGACATTAAACAGTTAAAAACAGGGCGGAAAAACCCAAATTTGAGTTTCTCTGCCAAATAACGTTAGGCTAACTGACTTTTTAGCTAGCTAGCAAACAATGTAATGGTTTGGTTTGTTTAGGAATAGCTTCAGGATAACTACAGTCCTTTTAGCAAGCTAGCAAACAATGTAATGGTTTGTTTTGTTTAGGAATAGCTGCAGGATAACTACAGTCATTTTAGCTAGCTATCAAACAATGTAATGGTTTGTTTTGTTTAGCAATAGCTGTAGGATAACTACAGTCCTTTTAGCTAGCAAGAAAAAAATGATATGTTTTGTTAAGGAATAGCTACAGGCTAACTAACTGATTTTTTAGCAAGCTAGCAAACAGTGAAATACAGTATTTTGTTAAGGTGGTTAAATATTATGTACATTTTGTTAGGACTCTTATATCAAAAAAAGACATTTAGTAATTTTCAAAAACACAAGGAGGACGAGAAGTTTGCAGGAAGAGAAGGAGACAAGAAAGGGGGAAAGGGAGGGAGGAAGAGAAAAGAAGAGTGACGGAAAGGAAGGAGGAAAGAATTTCAAGTGGAAAGAGAAAAGGAAGAAAATCAAAGGAAGGGATTGGAGGAAAGGAAAGAAAGAAGGAATGATGGATGAGCAGACCAAGTGAGGGAGAAAAGAAAATAAGAGAGGACAGATGACGCAAGGGAGGGAATGAAGGAGGATGAAAAAATGAGAGAAGGAAGGATGGATGATGGAAGGGAGAAGAGGAAGAGATAACGGAAAGCGTTTGTTGCTCCTACATACAGTTGACCTGGTTGAGCTTTTGGTATTTTTCGGCACACAGAGGGCTCAGAGTGCTGACGAGAGGCTTAGCCGAGGTTGAGCCACCGTGGGCGGAGCATCACACTGTGAGAGGGGACATGGGTGGGACGGGGGAGGTCAGATGGGGGGGGGGGCTGATGGGGGGCTGGACTGCCCTCTGACACGACCCTGTCATATGAGAGGGGAACCAACACGTAGGCCTGCCAAAAAGCTCAGGTGAAGGTAAGACATTTATTTTATCCAATTCAGTAACTATTTATTCACACTGTGTGCACTTGGGATTCTACTTTTTTCAACTGTTTATCTTAATGTTGACACCAAGTGTGTTTCAACCAGATATATTAATAATAACAACAAAGCGTCAGGACATGTTTATCTGCTGGTGATGAGCAGTACACTTTACCAGTGTGACAAAAACAAAATAATCTCTAACAGAAGCTGGTTCAATCTTCAACTTGTTTAGCATTGCTCACTAAATATATTACACTAGGTATTCTAGAAATTCACCTGGACAATGTGCTCTCAGCAGCCATTCAGTCGGTCTGAATGACCCGACCCCTCTCACAGCCTACACAGGACAGAGGCTCACATTCATCACACACAGCCACACTGAAAACCTACAGTCAATAATAACACACAAAAAATGATATTCCGCTGAGAAAAATAATAAATCATAGCAGCACTACCTAAACATGTAGTGCATTTTATATTTCATGAATTTAAAGTGATAGACCAAAAATGGTGTTTCCAACAAAATGTTTTAGTAAAAATATTATTTAACATAAGTTTTTTTTATCATAACTATTTTCAAAGACTCACAAAGGCCTCATTTTAAAGGATTTCTCTTTTAAAAATCTAAAATAAGTAAAACTAAGGTTTTAAATCTATCTCAAACACATTCTAGTTTAACCTTACAAAGTCCACACGAATCAGGAAGCAGGTATGTATGAACAGTATAGTGTTGTACAGTGTGTACGCAGTGTAACGTTGTGTTTACTACTGTAACAGGTGTGACATCAGAGGTCATAGTTTTTCTTTAGAGACACTGAGCGTGTATTGTGCAGTACTAACATTAAATGAAAGTCTGTTTGTGTTAACCTGCTTTATAAATGTTGAATGGTGCTTTAAGAATGAACATTCATTCAGTATTGCACTGCCCTCAAGTGTTCACAGTTGAAAGCTTATACAGTGTTCTTAACTAGAAAAATATTACAGTATGAAGGTATCTGTATGTGCTGTAGTACTACGTCTCATAAAGGGATGTTTTGTTTAGTACATAAAAAAAGTGCCCAGGTACAAATACATGAATGAAGTACACACTATGACTATGTTTCTCTCCACTGTTTTACTCCTAGTAGCAGCAGTTGGGACTGTGAAACTACAAATAGTTTCAGTAAAAGTCATAGTAAACGTGAAAAAAGTGTATTTACAGAGCACTTGTCATAATCAGCAATTACAAAGTGATTTAGAAAGGTCAGGCAATAAAATAAAAACTGAAAAAAGTTGATCAAATAGTGAGAACAAAAGACAAAATAAAATACACATATTGTCGCTGTCAGGCAGAAAACCTTGTTTCTTCATATTTTATTATCTTAACATCTTTTCATAAATCCATGCTATTGTTCACCCTTTGGGTCGGTCTGTGGGTTTTACGAATATTTAAACAGTGACAAGGCAATTTCATCTGACTTTGTCTGAAAAAAATACCCCAATACAATTTTTTTAATTTCCTGAAAAGCTGAAGTTTTGGACATACAAGGTTTTCGCCCAACAGCGACGGTATATGCCATATACTGCAGAACATATGCACAGAGACATCAGGTGCAACTTCACACACATGCCAGATGTTTTCTTATCATTATTATTCTTCTGTTTGTATAAAATCTAAATATTAAAAATATATTCCAACACATCTTCTGCACTGTGGTACACCTTATAGTAATACTAATAATAGTAGTAGAAATGATAACAGCAGGTTTGGTGGTTTGAATATTAATAAACTGAAGGTAGCATTGACAGTGGTGGTGGTGGTGGTAGTAGTTCTTGCTGCAGTAGTAGGCACAGTAATAACAGTAGTTTCTAGCAGTACCAAAAGGTACGCCCAAGGGCGACCATTTTGTATTTGCCCTGATGTATGATGGGATAGGCTGCTCTGCCTAAAGATTAGGTTTAAAAAAAAAAAGGTATACATGTTTCTGCTTGTTTACTGCTATTTTGTCCTTATATTGTGTTTGACTTTTGATGTGAGATTTCCTCTGCTTACAATGGTCTGTCATGTGTCTTTACCTGTTTGCACTAATCATGTGACTATGCTTATTGACCATCTTATCACTTGCCAAAAGTTATAAAAGACAGCCCAAAGGCAACCATTTTGTACTGATGAAGGCCTTAATGGCTGAAATGCGTAGGCATGTTTAAATGAGAAGACATTAAAGGCTATTTAAACTTAACCCCCTCGAGTGCCTCAGTTTCCTTCAACCCTTTTAATATTTAAGGTTGTATCATCAGTTTGTACAGCAGAATTGTTGTAGTCATAGTTGTATTGGTATCACCATTTGTGACATAGGATTTGTGGTAGTAATAGTAGTAGTAGTAGTAGTAGTAGTAACAGTGCTTTCTGTTTTGGTTGTGGACTGTTCACAGGTTATGAGTATGTCAGGAGAGAAGTTCTGCTGATAAAGAATGAACATTTGTAATCGGTGAGTAAACTTTACGGAGGTAAACAATCACCTCCTCGATTCCCTGTTTACACATTGGACTGTCCGTATATATGCTCAGACAGAATTGACACAACAGGATGTTTTTTTTTCTCTGACTTATCTAGAAAAATCATTCAACATGTTCAATCATTAAATTCCATTTTTTATTTATATACCTTGTTACTACAAATTATACAGATTTTTACTGACTTATGTAGTTTTTTTTCTTCGAATCAATTCATTTACGAAAGTTCTATTAACTCATTTGTTTATTTTTTATTATTTATCAGTCAGTTGATTGTTGAGTGGTAAAAGATCTTAAACCCTAAGTAAGTATAACACTTAAAAAGTGATAGATATTTTACAGTCTCTTAGTAAACACTAGGTTCATAGCAAAATGTGTCTACTAACTATGTTACTATGTTATTCCCTTTAAGATCGCCTAAATTCATGAAACACAGCTAACACACTACACATGTGGACTGTCACTGGAAGAGGTTTGCACCTGTACTGTCTTCATTTAATAATGTTTGTTGTTTTTCAAGTCACTCATGCATTCAACTGGAAGGTGCTTCCTCAGGAAATCCTCTGTACACTTTACACACAAACCCTCTATCTGTTTATATTTGTTAGGGTAGGCAGTGAACTAAAGATCGGAATAGAGCTACACTGTACTTTCTATTCTAAAGGCGTCATGCCTGAGCCCAACACTCTGCATAGGTGCTTCTTCAGTTTACTTAAGACTGAAGGACATGTGTAGCTAATTTTAATTCTAAAATCAGCATAAGGTGACACTTAAATAATTTATCTTACTGCTAAATTACTTAAATGAAGTTGACTAATCAACTAATCATGCCAGCATTACCATGGCAATCCAACATTGCACTGACATCCTGTTTGACCTGCTAAGAGAATATGTTCATCAATTTGTGTGTGTTAAGAACAATCAAACTTAGAATTACTCAAAACTCAACTTACAGGACGCACACATCATGGTTGGGGTGGAAAAGAATGAACAAAATGAGTAAGGCTGTACATACAGCCTCTAATGAGTAGGAGGGTGATCGATTAAACCTGAAGGGAAGGTGGAGTGTTTGATAGTACCGTTCCTGACTCAGGTGTGGTCATGGGGCCTCTGCTTAGGGACTTTTAACAACTCCAAACATGTATTTGACAGATAGTTAATACTTAATAATCTGCATTTAGACCTGGGTACTTCTTCCAGGTCTATATAGTCTTGACTAAATGTTCTCCAGCTGTTGGGTGTGAGCACATTTGCATAAGACAAAGTGTGGTTGTTGATGATGATTATCTTTTTTTTCTTCTTCTTTTTTTTATAACATAGTTACCAATGTGATGATTACTAAAAGAGGAGTTTTCCTATGAGTATCCCATGTGCAGTACGCATGTGTTAGCATGTAGGCCTGCGTACACAGCATGTAAATGTGTATGCCCGTATGTACTACTGTGTGTACCATCTGGACCACAGAGCACTGTGTTAGAGACTCCTCTTGTCCTCACTATAGCTGGAGTCACCATCAGCACATTTCCAGCTTGTGTAAACACAATAAGAGCAAGGGTCACTCTGTGGTCACATACACTGTCAGTGGCTTTCACAGTGGCTCTATGGAAGTTTGATTCGGTCTGACATAAAAGCAACACTGTGGACACAAGGATTCATCTCTGTTTTAAACCATAAAGAAAAACTAAAAAGTAAAAGAGTCGTTTTACTCGCTCAGATGTCAAAGTGTGGAAGCTTGACTGGTGAGTTGTTGACGACGTGATTGCGCTACGTTTGCTGATACAAGGGCAGATTCCGTTTGCGGGGGTGATGTTGCAACTTCAGTGCTTCGTGGAGGCACTGTCATGTGAGGGTGGGGGATTTTGTTTATGAAAGATCCATTTTTGTGGTAAGTCTTGAAGCTGAAAGTTCTTGCATTTAGAAGATTAGAAGATTTTTTTTTTTCATTTTCAAGTTGAAGTGTCTATTTGCTTGTTGGAGCATGCAGCTATTTGTCTCAACTGCAAGGAGCAAATCGATTTTCCAGATGACACATGGCTTGAAATATGAAAAGTGACTGTACATAAATTATGCTTAACAAAACCAGCAGTGCAGCATTGAGTAAATATATATTTTGAATGCTTGTTCATAAGCATATGGTGAAATGACTTATCTTGACATGTGTTTTATGATTATTCAATAGGAAGTAATAATTTATATTGATCGTGGATTATCTCCTTCCTTTCCTGCATGTTTTATTGTGCATGCCGATATCACTAAGCATCATACTGAACACAGATTATCTCTGTTTGCACATAGAGAGGGAGGCCGCTGTGCAGAGATGGCTATGGTATGCCTGACGGATTTTGAGGAGTATGCTAAGGAGCATCTCTCAAAGGCCACCTGGGATTATTATGCAGCTGGAGCAGACGAATGCTGCACCAGGGACGACAATCTACTGGCTTACAAAAGGTGCAGTGGGAAAAATAAAGTTTACCCAGATGTTCAAGCTCACCACAGATACACTATAGACCTTTTTCACGGCAGACATGTTGACATGTCATAGTAGGAAAAGCACAGGTGTATTCAAAACCATTAATGATGGCTGCATTCCACTTAGGAGAGGCCCTGGTATTGTGCATGCTGACTCACTGAAATACCTTACTGGGACACTTGATGGAACTGAGCCATCGTAAAGGTTATCAATTTATCAGTTTTCCTACTATGACAAGTCAAAATGTCTGCTGTGAAAAAGGTCCACTAAACTCAAATGACATTTTGTGTATTTATGTGCTGAATAACATAACGATTCACCATTGGGGTTGAGATCATTTATTTTAAGATAGTTTTGATACTAAAACTGAAGATTATAAGGACACAGCATGTACCTTCCGTGGACTTTAGACTGCTGTTAATGATTTCTAGGCTACATTATGTAAATGGAATGCCTTATAATCACTAACAGGCAGTTAAACTTCACCGAGTACCGTTGTGTAGTTAATAAGGAACTGTTTTGAAAGTTGCAATGGTCATGACTTTTTTTTTTATCTTGTCAGAACTCTTCCTTTGTGCATTCCTCTCAGCCTGTTTTTGCTACAACAATCCTGTTGCTAAGGATTTGTTTGCTGGTGCATTTGGGGTCAGGTTAGACATCCCCCCCCCCCTCCTGCAGGAATAAAGGCTGGGCTGTGTCTTGTAAAGATGATCTCAAGTAGCTTTGGGAAAACAGAATCCCAGGAAAGAAATATGACTTGAAAAAACAGCATGTTGTCATCCCCTGAGTTTCTTTATTTGAGAAAAGTGGTTATAAACATTTTGCAACAGGTTGGTTTGGTTCCATGAAAAGATGTGCCTTTTTAACATATTTCTAACAATACAATGTAAAGTAAAGCTCCCAATAGGGTGGGGTAATATGACCATACATACTGTGAAACAATAGAAATTGGTCCACCATCACAGATTTTGTCATACTATTCCCATCATTGCAGCTATCACTTTAATATCTGTGTTATATGGTGTATCAGGTCAATATGGGCAATGTTTTAAATTAATATTATGTTTTCTTTTGGATCATTGTGAGACAGTATGTTTCTTTGTCAGGTATTTGATAAGGCAAAAACAGACATCCTGTCTGTTTATGTGATACGAAAAAACATCTTCTTAGTTGATTATATAAATTATATATATTGATATTGTGATATAAAAATACATATATCATGATAGAGGTTTTTATGCATATCGCCCATTCTTTGCTCCTTTTATAGGAGTTTTTGTAAATTGCCCAGATTTATCTAAATTAATATCCTCACCTACTGTACCTGAACCCCCCCCCCCTGTTACATTTGGTGTTATTGTTACATGTTCATCTGTACTTCACACTCAGGATCCGTCTGAGGCCTCGTATCCTGCGGGATGTGTCAGTCAGCGACACACGGACCACAGTGCAGGGGACAGAAATCAGCTTTCCAGTTGGTATCGCACCTACTGCCTTTCACTGCCTGGCCTGGCACGAAGGAGAGGTGGCCACCGCTCGGGGTGAGGACTGGGTCATGAAGTCATAAAGTCTCATAAACCCTTCAAAACCCTTTCTCAAATGGGGTGTTTGTATTTTTAAGACACGTTTTTATCCAATAACATTGTTAGTGTACATTTCCAACACTAGATGGGAGCATAAGATTGCGATAACCTTGTGTTGTCAAGAATATAGGCTAGTGTATTATTATTTTCTCTTTGATCTGTACAAACAATAATGCAGCCAATAACACTTTTCTTTCATTTTCTGAGAGTCTGAGGTGCACGAGCATCCAAAAAATGTCATAGCTTACTGTGACACTGAACTCCTCAAATCTAAATGTAAATTCCATCTTCAATGACTACAGTAATAACTTCTCAACTTCTGTCTCACAGCCACTGAGGCTCTCAACACTTGCTACATCACCAGCACTTACTCCACCTGCTCAGTGGAGGAGATTGTGGCAGCAGCACCAAACGGTTACCGCTGGTTCCAGCTGTACGTGTACCGAGACCGGAAGCTGTCCGAACAGATTGTGCACCGCGTAGAGGGGCTGGGCTACAAGGCCCTGGTCCTCACGGTCGACGTCCCCTACACCGGGAAGCGCCGCAACGACATCCGCAACCAGTTCAAGCTGCCGCCACACCTTAAGGTCAAGAACTTTGATGGAGTGTTCCAGGTAATTTTTATTTTTTTCAACATATTTAAGATACCTTTAAAAAATGTAAAAACATAGCAGAAAAAGACATTTAAGAGACAAAACCAAGATAAGACAACAGACAACAAGGTCCAACTAAACAAGAGCTGCTTGAGTCACTACTTCACTGATGTAATATTGCATTCTTATTTTACATATGTATGTACTGTTACATCAGATTTAAAATTCTAGATGTCTTGTTCATAATCATCAGTGGTGGAATGTAACTAAGTACATCTACTCAAGTACTGTAGCTAAGTACAAATTTGAGTTACCTGTACTTTACTTGAGTCTTTTCATTCCATGCTTTTTTCTACTTCTACTCCGCTACATTTCAGAGAGAAATATTGTACTTTTTACTCCACTACATAAATCTGACATCTTAATGTGTAAAGTAACTAGTAACTAAAGCTTAGTTACTAGTTACTTTACACATTAAGATGTTTTGCACACAAAACACATGTAGTTTATAAAATACAATGTTTTATTATAAATGAATCTACCCAACAATATACAGGCCTACAACTAGGCCTACGTCTGAAATGATTGGACCATTAAACACTTAGTTGATTGACAGAACTGTTTTGATCGTTTCCAGTTTCTAAAATGTGAGGATTTTTCTGCATTGAGTACTTTTACTTTCAATACTTTAAGTACATTTTCCTGAGGATACTTACATACTTTTACTTAAGTATCATTTTCAATGCAGGACTTTTACGAGTATTTTTACAGTGTGGTATTAGTACTTTTACTTAAGTAAATGATCTAAATTTTAAATACTTCTTCCACCAATTAATTTTTACACATTTCCCGCCATATAATTACATTTCTAGATTGTTAAATTCAGATACAATTATTGCTCATCTAAGTACTTTGTCACTAATATACCTGCTGATTGCACACGACTACTACGTGTCTTGAGAACCCTCCTTGTGACCGAAACGTTGACCGACCAAATAAATCAATGCAGCGGTGACAAGTGCTTGCGGGATTTTGTTTTTGCTTTTTTCTTTGGAAATAAAAGTCATATATATACAAAACATCCGACCTCCATGTACCAGCAGGGTCATAGTTGCCCCATAACAATAATTTAGGCATTATCAGTAAAAAAATACAAGTAGTAGTAGTATAGAGTACATTTGCATATGTATAAGTTATGCTTTTTAACGCATGCACTATAAGCAGGAGACTGCAGCCCCAGAGGAGTATGGGATCCCGGCCAACACCTTGGACCCCTCCATCAGCTGGAAGGACGTGTACTGGCTGCAGTCCATCACCCGCCTGCCTATTATCATCAAGGGAATCCTGACCAAGGAGGATGCCGAGCTGGCTGTGGAGCATGGCGTCCAGGGTATCATTGTGTCGAACCACGGGGGGAGACAGCTGGACGGAGGCCCAGCTTCGGTACTTACAGTTACTGACCATGTTACTTCTTAAGTTAGATAAAGATTTTTTTTTTAAATGTAATGTCTTTATAAAGGGGATGCAAATATAATATTAGTAGTTGTAGTAGTAGAATAAGAAGTAGTAGTAAATAAATAATAAATACAGAAGTGAGCAGCCGAAGCAGTAGTAGCAGTAGTGGTGTGGCTTTAACAGTGGTAGTAGCAGAAAAATAACAAGTTGTGGTTTTATGTTTTTCCGGAAACAATTATCTCCAGGGAGTCACTGTACTGAGTGAAATAGAGAGGCAAAGTCCCTCCCTTTCCTGTGGACCTCGCGGGACCTTATTTCGGGGAAAAATTATGTATGGTAGTGAATGGGGATAGACTAATTCTTTTTCGATCCCGTTTGAATTGAGCCATGAATTACACATACGATGTTCGTTAGTTTAAAAGATAATTTTGCAACTGCAAAAAGTCTGTTTGTAGTAGAATTGCTGTAGTACCACTTAGTTTTGTGTAAAACCGCTCAGTGCTAGTTACACATAGCTCATCTCCCATTATTTACATCACCTTGCTTGATGTTCGGCTTGCCCGCTAGCTAGCTAGCTTAGCTATGTTCCCCAACACATGTAACGTTATCTTACCTGATGTGTTTAATCCAGCGAAGTTTTATTAGTTTAGATGTGAAATCCCGAGCAAGTTAAGTCGCTCGTGTGAGTTACGTTACACCTCGGTACGATACACACAGACATCGAAGCTTCAGAGTGACGTCACCCATGCGACTTTGAAGTGTGTAGTCTTTCTAATTAAGTATTTTCATAGTCGTATACAGTACTTCAACAGTTTTATGACAAACTGAGACTTTCTTGACTTGCAAAATAATCTTTCAAATTGACGAGTAATCCATGGCTCAATTCAAACGGAATCAAAAAAATAATTTGCCTTTCTCCATTCACCACAGAACACATTTTTTCAGAATTAACATCCCACGGTGGTCCAGCGGAAGGGGAGGGACTTTGCCTCTCTATATTCTGCCCCATAACCCCTTTTGAAAGAGTAGTTTTATTTTTTTTATTTTTTACAGATAATACAAGCAAGATAGAAAGCATTAATTTCTGAGTTTCAGGGGGTGCTGTGCTGGTAGGCAGATTTTCTTACTTTTGGCGCCATATTTAACATACACACTTTAGAGAGTGGTTTCATCTAACTCTTGTCAAGAAAGCAAATAAGGGTATTTACCAAAATGTCAAACTATTTACCGTCACCATTAGTTACAGTAGTGCTAGTTGTTGTTATACTATATTTGACAGTGAGTTGTAGATAGTATGAGCGTGTTCTGGTTTTGAGGTAGCCACAGACAGTTAAGTAAAAGAAGTCAAACTTTAAAAAAAAAAAAAAACAGCACGTTGTTTGTTAACATTAGTGCTCATGTAATCCTCTTTCAAAAAAAAAAAAGAAATGTAGCCCGTGTTACGTAACATACAGGGTCCAACCTACAGTGTGAGGTGTAGTACGAAAAGCCAGTCGGAAACACATCTACACTTACCAGCCTGTGCACTGGATCTTTAAAGTAAGCTGGCCTTGTTACATCTTTCACCTCTGCTGCTAACAGATTGACGCACTGTCGGAGATTGTGGACACAGTTCAGGGCAGGATCGAGATCTATGTGGACGGAGGCATCAGGACAGGAAGTGATGTATTGAAAGCGCTAGCCTTGGGAGCCAAGTGTGTTTTCATTGGCCGTCCAGCAGTGTGGGGCCTTGCATACAAGGTACAAACTTGTAAACAGTACTCTGTGTGTGTGTGTGTGTGTGTGTGTGTGTGTGTGTGTGTGTGTGTGTGTGTGTGTGTGTGTGTGTGTGTGTGTGTGTGTGTGTGTGTGTGTGTGTTGTGTGTGTGTTCTTTGTGTTTTTTTTCATTGAAATAATATTACTGGGAGCTGCTATGCTGTCTGAACTCAATAAAATCCTTAACAGAAACTAACATTTTGATGCACTGTAACCTTTGCTAACAGACCTAATGTGTGGGATGTGATGCCAAGTCTTTGGCTGTAAAAAAAAAAAAAAAAAAAAAAAAAAGAAATGACCATTGAAATGAAAGTTTCTCTGTAAACAACTATCACATCTTTAAAACGAAAGATGAAATGCACTGATGTTGATTTTGATTATAGGATCCTAGATGATATTGTGTCTTTTATAGTAATTATGGGTCCTGTGTAATCTTTCAGGGTGAGGAAGGATTGAGGGAAGTGCTGCAAATCTTAAATGATGAGTTCCGTCTGTCTATGGCTTTATCAGGTGAGAGACGTGAGGTCAAGTCACTAAAACTGAGAAGTGCTGTTATATGTTGTGCCAAAAATGTAGCAATATCCTGTCTGAACTAAAACAACTGATGTTTTTCTATGTATACGATGCAGGTTGCAGGAACGTGGCAGAAATCAACCGGAACCTCATTCAGTGCTCTAAACTCTAACAGACCAGCAGAGGGCAGCACTGACGACCATAACGACACCCACTGGACAGGATTCTACAGGACTGAACCAAACCAACAGCGATGACACAAAGAAACTGAAATATGTTCACCTCAGAACTCATGACTTTATCATGTTAGGAAACATGCAAAACCGTTTCATGCAAGAGTGGACGAGTGAGAAAGTTGAGGGCCGGCGACATATTTAGCAAGTGGATATTGAAAGTGTTTTCTTCTTTTTTTAGCTTTTGGATTGAAAGGGGTGGAGGCACTTTTCATGAAACCAACAAACTTCTTTTGGTTTTGTTGTAATAAATGCAACTGTTAATGACACACGCTACCGTTTGAGATGCTGACGGTGAATAAAGTCTGCTGAGGTGATGAAGATCTGTTGGCCTTTTTTTTGGATCTATTATATGCAATAACAGACGTAATAGCCGTATAGCAGAAATCTGACTTTTCTTTTTGTTTCCCAACTTTATACTTTACATGGACATTCTGTTTTAATGCAGGGGAGATACAGGTGCAGTGTTTTAAAAAAACAAAAAACACTCCATTCTTTGTTTTAAAGGGACAGTTCACCCTAAAAAAAACCTAAAAGATTACCTGTAGTGCTATTTATCAATCTAGATTTTTGTTGGTGTGAGTTGCCCAGTGTTGGAGATGTCTGGCAGGCAGAACAGGAAGCACATGGACGAGAGACTCGAGACAGAGCAAGTAATGTTAACAGGAGATTAGTTTATAGCAAACCGATACGTCTAGCTCCCCTAAGCTGAGCTGTCACAAGCACAAGCCTGTCATCCATGATTTCTGGAAAGAGACATTGCTGTTGAGTTTTTCAAATGTATTTTTAAGTTCCATTATATTGGAAGGACAGCAGACATCTCTATGGCGATATCTCCAACACTGGACAACTCACAACAAAGCAATCTAGATTGAAAAATAAAACTAGTATGAGGAAAAAATATGTATTTTTGATTTTGGGGTGAACTGTCCCTTTAAATCTCTAGTGAAACTAACTGGTCAGTGTGTCATTTCAGCTACAGGTTAGATTTATTTAGCTTCTAGAAAAACAATATAAACTGCTACTTTAACAGGTCAAAAGACCTTTTTTGTTTACCGTCTTTGCATGGGATTGTGATGTTTTCAACTTTCATCCAGCAAAATACATCAAAACACCAAGAAATATAAGAATGACAATTTCAGACGTTTCATTCCTCCATTTGGGTTGTCATGCTTATCTACATAGGCAATCGAAGGCCTGCTAGTGTGCTTATATGCTCAACTCAAAACCTTAAAAAAAACACATTGTGAAACCTTTTGTTGATTATTTCACTAACAGTATCACAAGTGTGTCACAGTGGGGTTGGGAGATGTGAGAAGGCGCAGACAGCGAGAAAGAGAAGTAGCACAGGAAGTGACTGAGGTCTCGGTTTAAGGCAAAGAAACGTTGATGCTCACCCAGACGCTTCTACTCTCCAAACCAGCTGGTGCAGTTCAGCAGGCAGTTTCCTCTGTGTTCCTCTCGGAGATCTGGTTGGTTAGACGAACAGGCTGGAGGGAGGCCTAGGGTCCAGTCTGCTGAGGAGAATTTCTTCCAGGTAGGTCACCAACAGGTGTTTGCACATGTTTCAGATCCAGCTCCATGCGAGGCCTCAGCAGAGAACAATATAGTCCCACAAATTCATATGTGTGTATACACTTGGCTCAGCTGTACAGAAAGGTGCATTTAGGGTGTAGTAATGCATTTTGTTTCACTCATTTTAAGTCTGTTTTGAAAGTATTTGTGACACTTAGCTACTTTGTCTTTTCGTTATCACACTAGTCAGTTGAGTAAGAGCTCAAGTGTGGTCACTCTGTGTCACTTTGTTTAATGTAAGAGGTGATCTGAAGTTGGTAAAAGACAAATTCAGAAAGCCCTACCTAGATGCCTTTATATCTTTCTTCTTTTTTTATCCAATGCTTTTAGGTTATGTACAATGCAAAGACGCAACATCAAATGGTTTTACAGTAAATTACATTTCATGAAAGTCCTTGCACCAATACGGTGGGAGGTGAAGATGACAGAATTCAGAGTTAAAAACATTAAACAACAGTAAAACATCAATAGCGAGCATTTTCTTTATCCGAAATCCACTTTTTTTGCTGTGTATTATCAAAAACGGTCGCATTTACACATTTGTCAGTGTGTGTAATGTGTGGGAGGCAGTAACTGTCACCCTTTTTATTGTGTGCAAACAAGTGTTCAAACAAATAAGAGCATGACAAATATGATCACCGAAATTCAAAGATATACATCAATGCACTGCAGTTATGTAACTGTAACAGTCTTTATGTAAAGTGTCCTTGGGTCCCCTGAAAGGTGCTATAAAAATCTAAGATTTTACTATTATTATATTTAGTGGAAACTGAAAAGAAAAATAACTGTAGATAAAAGATAATTATGGAGTGTGAAAAAGATGACAATTTATTACCCTGTTTTTATCTGTTTTTAAAAGGAGCCATGCTCATTATTTCGTTCATGCTTTACATTTCTGTATTTTGCTGAATGACAATAAAAGGAATCTTGAATTGAAGAATGACGAGGATGTAATGCCCTACAAGTACATACTGGTATACCACCGGATAGTACAGGCGTTTGCTGTACATTACAAGTTACACCAAACATCGCTGCAGCTGATTTAGAACAACCACAAAGCCTTTAACATGGCTTTTGTCTAATGATAAGCACTCAAGAGGATGTGAAGTATTGCTTTCCTGTCCAGTAAACACAGTAAATAAAACCTCCTCGAACTGTTATTGGGAGACAACACAGGGGTCGTAAACATCAAACAAACACCAGGGGCACAGGCTGTGCACCAAAATACAACAAACCACGTTTGCAGCAGCTACTCTCAGATACGACTCACGCTACTCAATCAACTTTGTTCACTAACACCCGCCCCCAGGTGTGAAAAAGAGACCATCACAACAGGATGAATAACTTCATACAGAGGAAACTTTATGACAAATATGACTAAACTGTTGAGAGAGACACAACATATATTGTCAAACATGAGTCATCTTACAGAAGAAGCAAAAACGAAGTAAAAACGTTTAGCATGGATGAACATTTCCCGTAGATGTTTTCTTCTGGGGTCAAAACAGCCCACTCCACACACTCTACTACCAAAAAATCCTGTGTAGATTAAAAAGTAATGTGTCCACTGAAGCTTTTATTTTGTCTCCATGTAGGAAGTCTCACCAGCGTAACAACCGGCGTCCTGAACCACAGGAGGCCAATGACATGGGGTAAGGTGTTTTTGTCGGTGATAATTCAACATGCTTGTATAATATAGAACAGTGCTAATAGTTAAAGGTGTTGTTGGATTTATCACTATATATACTGAGCTCTGAAACAACATCACAGAATATTAAAGTGCTCATGTTATGCTTTTTGGCTTTTCCCCTTTCCTTTATTGTGTTATATATCTTTTTTGTGCACATTATAGGTTTACAAAGTGAAAAAGCCCAAAGGGACTTACCATCTCCAACAGAAAACTGCTCCAAACAGCTCTATTGTAGTCCAGCCTTTACTTCCGTGACGAACGTGCATCACTTTGTAACACTTTGTAACACACGTTATAATGCTCGCCTAGCTGCTAGCGTGGCACGCCCTCATACTCTGCAACTGACTAACTAGCAGTACTTACTGCGCATGTGCGACTCCCAACAAAGATAAAACAGAAGTGAGATGCCTCACTCTGTAGCTAAAACAGAGAGCTCAACACACGGAATGAAAAGAGGAGCTGCAGCAATGTACAGTTCTGAAAATGAAACCACATAAAACTATTCTGGTACAACCTCTAAATACAATTATGAACCTGAAAATGAGCATAATATGAGCACTTTAAAGTGTTGGATTCCCCTATTTTCTTCTTAAGTTTCTGCCTACATCCATTTTGCAGCATCCATTTGGATCCGTACTACTGTAAGATATGTTTAATGCTCAGAGTAACAGGAACACATACTGTGATTATTAAAGAGTGTATTTCTTAAGCATTTAAAAGTAGGTTTACGTAAATATTTAAGCATTTGGATTCCTGCACACTTATAATTCTAAAGACTGAACAATGACTAAAGCTATTAACTGCCTAGAATTTAAATTGTGTAGAAACACACTTAAAAAGCATAAAAAACATCAAAATTTCAGATAGATTTAGTTGTTTTCCAGTGGGGTTCTATGTATTATGAGACCTGTCAATCAATTTAAGAATGACCGCAGGTTCCAATCCTGTTTTCAATATTTTGGTGGTGGACTTGGCTCCATATAATGCTTTTCATGTATATTCCAATTCAAAAAGTTAATAGAAAAGGAGAAAATGCTTTACCTTCTTTCTCTGAATTTAAAAAATGAAACATTTAAAAAATTCTTGCCTTTGTTTTGTATTTACACACATATTTGTTTTTTTTCTCTGAGTATTTGACCTGGACTTAGCTTGTCAGGAAGAGAAGAAGTGGTCCACTTGAACATGATTCACTGGTTCCTCCTTTTTAGATCACAGGACACACAGTACAAAACAGACACAGTAAGGGAAGTTTGTAAGCTGCAGGGCTTCTTCCAGGAAATTTCATTAATCAAATGATCCAGATTAGAGATTAAAGTTATAGGCTTTGGGCCATGTTTGTAAATTAGGGTCTGCCAAGGCAACTGAAGGAAGTGGTATTTGTACACAACCTAAAAGGAAGTGTTGAGAGATAAAACTCAGAGAATAAAAGTTGAAACTGCCAAAACACTTAATGAAAAACGTTACTGCTGTAGTTTTACCCTCATTTACATTAAATGTATTGTACATAATAGGTTTACAATGGAAAGACCATGAAGCTTGTCATAGAATTTTCTCCTTCTTTACCTTTATTACGTGTGCACGGGAGAAGACGCCAGTGTTCTCTCCCGTCCCTTCAGAAGATCTGTCCTTATATACAATCTATAAGGCACCAAAAGGACAATAGCTCCTCTCCTCAGACAGTAGACGTTTGAGCCATGCATATTGCAAACATACATTTCCTTCTTCCTTTTAGTTTAAATTTTAATTCTTCGTAAAATTCACAAG
Source organism: Perca fluviatilis (assembly GCF_010015445.1). Taxonomy (NCBI): domain Eukaryota; kingdom Metazoa; phylum Chordata; class Actinopteri; order Perciformes; family Percidae; genus Perca; species Perca fluviatilis. The sequence continues at coordinate 26,773,587 of NC_053123.1, read as the reverse complement.
TCATGTTAATGTACCTCACACATCCCTTTGTTGTGTAGAAGAACTGCCCCCTGGTGTCATATTCTAACCATTTGTCAGGAAAACATGGTCCTTTAAGACTTTTTTCTCTCACTTGACTTTTAATACATATCTAACAAACCTTACACTACATCAAACTCAATATATAAAATAATCTTAAATCTAAAATATTTATTTCTCACAAACTGTTATGGATGCAGGCTCAACATCATAATTCTTGAAAGCCTGATGCCTCTGAAAGAAATCACATTGCACTGCAAGGAGTGTGTTGAGTATGCAAAATGATGTGAATGAAGTACAAGCTGGTCTTGAAAGTGTCCTCCTCCTCTTCCTTCTCCTCCTCTTCCTCTGTAGGGGAAGTGGAGATGACAGCGGGCCAGGGAGGCTGAGCCGCAGATTGTCTCGCCTGGGCAGCAGGCATCAGTCCAGGGATCCTCCGAGACCCCCCGCTCAGCCAGAGAGACTTCCTGCTCCACCTGTTCAACAAGGTGTGTGTGTGTGTGTGTGTGTGTGTGTGTGTGTGTGTGTGTGTGTGTGTGTGTGTGTGTGTGTGTGTGTGTGTGTGTGTGTGTGTGTGTGTGTGTGTGTGTTCTCACTGGCTCTCCGTAGCTTCGATTTCTATTACAAATTATTGATCCCATCTGATACAAGGAAGAGAAGAAATTTACACAAGGTTTGTGTCCAAAGTGTTCAATGCAAACAGACCAAATATAGGAACAGTGGTGGAAAGTTTACTTTTGATACTTTAAGTACATTTTGTTTCTAATATCTTTCTTTAAAACACGTTTTAGTAGTTTAGCAGTGCCACCCACCTGCAACAAAAACAGCATCATGACTTTCCTCATCTTTCAATATCTGTTCTCTATTTGGGTTTCATAGATGACAGGCCTTCTCCACCAGCCCCTGCTCCACCTCCACCTGCGGCTCCTGCTCCGCTGCCCTCACCCGTGGAAATGCCACCTAAACGCCCAGACAAATCCACAAAGCCCAAACTTCCCCCTCGGCCGCTATCCAAGGTGTTCAGCAGCACTGACCATGGAGCAGCTGTTTTGCAGGTATTGTTATTAACAATTTATTTTGGGGCACAAATATGGAAGAAAGCAACGAGTTCTCTACATTTATTAAATCCCTGGAATTGGTGTGATGTTTTCACTTTTGCCTACTTTATGTAGCTTTTAACCTCAATTTATCATTTTAATCATCAATTCATTTGACTATAGTCTATTTTTCTTCTAAATAAGAACTACATTAGATTAAAACATAATACCTTCTGTTATGAAGAGGATTTTATTTTATTTGAAGAATGTATCTTACACTAAACTGAAGGTAAGCATCTTTAAAATAATCTGGTCCTCCTGCTGTTGCGTACTGTATACAATATATGTGATATTACCCACCAAAGCCAGCATCAATCCCCTCAGCAGTTTCATAACATTATCATAATAGTGATTCATGTAAAAATGAAACATGTAAAGCCCATTCATGAGAAGTATTGTTTTTCCTCCAGGGGTTTGATGCTTTTCGGGCAGATGAGACTCTCTGTGACGTCGTCTTGGTTCCCGGGGACAGCGCAGACGCTTTCCCAGTCCACAGAGTCATCATGGCTTCATGCAGTGACTATTTCAAGGCAATGTTCACAGGTGAGATGTCCTTGTTTTATTGGGTTGAGAGCGGACAACGTAGGACAGTTGGGCTTTTGAGTTCAAGACATGGTGAAATACACACAGTATCAAGTGCATTAGTATGTGACAACAACACTACATTTGGATGGACAGAACATTAGAAACACATTTCAGGAATACACCACAGAGCACAGTATCAACAAGATTCTACAGCTATAGCTGCTCTGAGAGGCTGTTCTTCCATTTTTTTTTTTTTTTTTAATTGTTTATTTTCACATTTTTCTTCTTACCATAAACATAGAAAAACAAGAGAGCAGAAAAAAAACAAAAAAATAGATAAATAAATAAATAAAAATAAATAAAATAAGTAAATAAATAAGTAATTTTTACAGGTCTACTATGCCTTTGTTTAGTTGGTTAGCAGTGTAAATTTTGTACTTCATGTATACACAGACATCGCAAGATATATATATATATATATATATATATATATATATATATATATATATATATATACACACATATATATACATATATATATATATATATATATACATATATATATATATAATATATATATATATATATATATATATATATATATATATATATATATATATATATATATATATATATATATATACACACACACACTCTCCACACAGGTTTTATACAGACCGTAGACCATATTAGGGGATTTCTTCTTCTCAATCCATATTAATGCATGTTATTGTTTGCCAAAATAATCTTTAAGGGGAGACCAATCATTCACAAACGTATCCAGAGTTCCATCCAGTACATTATGCCTTCTTTCATATGGTAGCAGTGACAGAAGTTTTTCGCGCCAAAGAGTTAAAGTAGGAGAGTGTTCTTTAATCCAAACATGAAGAATGGAAAGGCGAGCAGCATATAACATTATGGACATTATTTTGGTTTCCGGCACACAGTTATTTACACCAAGGATACACAAGCTGGGATCCAGTGGCACTTTAATCCCAAAAGATTTTTCAATTTAATGAACAACCGAAGACCAGAATGATACAATTAAAAGGACAGGACCATATTAAGTGGAAATAGGTTCCTGTATCCTTTTTACATTTAAGACAAAATTTTGTACATGTGTCGTATTTACTTCGAGTTAGGGGAGTCACATGCAGCTTGTTGATAATTATATATTGTACTTCATATGATTTGTTTGATTTAGTAATTTGTCTTGCATGATTTAATATTTTGTTCCATATCTGGTCTTCCAGTGTAACACCAAAGTCAAGTTCCCAGCTTTGTTTAATATTTATTAAAACTTTATCATTTACTGTAATTTGGTCATAAATATGTCATTGTTTTACTTTTCAATGCAGCTGCCTTTAATAAAGTGCTATCAAGCACATTTATTTTCCCGCCTTGTTTATAGTATTCAATAGAAATAAGATAGCTTCTTATTTGTAGATATCGAAAAAAGTGGACCTGAGAGATATTAAACTCATACTGTAATTGTTGGAAAGACTTGAGAGCATTATCTGCATAAACATCTAATATTCTAATGATACCAGCTTCTCTCCACTCATTAAAGCCAGCATCAATACAGGTATGTCTAAAATCTGGATTATTAGCAATAGGAGCCAATAATGAGTATTTGTCAAGCCCAAAATATTTACGAACAGCACAGAGATCTACAGATATTTTTCAGTATATAATTGTGCTTAATCTTGGTATATACTTTTGTGAAACATATAAACGGAAGGTGTTCTAACTGAACCCCATCCAGACCTATACCTTCTAAATCTGGAAAGCAGAAATGGCTTTTTTTAAATCCACTCTGCCGTGAATTTTAATTGTGCGGCCAAATGATAAAATTTAAAATTTGGGATGCCAAGTCCTCCTTTTTTAATTGGTAGTTGAAGCTTTCGAAGTTCCATCCTTGGCCTTTTATTATTCCACACAAATACTCCTACCGCACTATGTATTTTTGTAAATATTTTGGATGGAATATAAATAGGTAACATTTGGATAACATACAACAGGCGAGGGAGTACATTCATTTTAATTATAGCTATACGGTCCAAAAGAGAAAGTGAAAGATTAGTCCATCTTAGAAGGTCAGTTTTTATTTTTGCTATTACAGGTAAAAGATTATGTTTAATCAACTTTGAAAAATCTGCACTAAAATATATACCAAGATATTTAAATCCTTTTTTGGTCACTTTAAAAGGACGATAGCTTGATGAGCCTACTCTTTCGCCGAGCGGAAAGGCTAATGATTTTTCGTAGTTTATTTTATATCCTGAAAACTTACTAAAGTTTTCAATAATTTTTATTAATGAAGGGATAGATTTATTAGGATTCTTCAAAAATAAAAGTACATCATCGGCATAAAGCGATATCTTGTGGGAACGGTTCTCTGTTTCAATGCCCTCTATCTCCTCGCTCGTTCTTATCAATACCGCCAATGGTTCAATAATTAAATTAAATAAGAGAGGGGACAAAGGGCATCCTTGTTTTGTTCCTCTCTCCAGCAAGAATGTCTCAGATGTAGTTCCGTTAATCAAAAGAGCAGACTGAGGGTTTGTATACAATAACTTAATCCAGTTGATAAAACTTTCATTAAATGAAAATTCTTTTAAAACTCTAAATAAGTACTTCCATTCCACACGATCAAAAGCTTTTTCTGCGTCCAATGCAATGACCACTGCTTTTTCTTTTTTATATGCTACATACTGTAATATCCCAAGCAGTCGCCTTACATTGGCGCTAGACTGTCGCGTCTTAATGAAGCCTGTTTGATCGCTAGAAACTAATTTATGTATCACATTGTTTAATCGTATTGCCAAAACACTTGCTAAAATCTTTGAATCTGTATTTTGAATTGATAATGGTCTGTATGATGCAGGGTTTTCTGGATCCTTGTGATCTTTTGGTATTAACGAAATAATAGATTGTTGCATTGTCTTTGGCAATTTCTTCTCATCATAAGCATACTGAAACATTCTTGCAAGCAAAGGAGCTAAAATGTCCACAAAAGTTTTGTAGACCTCTGCTGGAAAACCATCTGGGCCATATGACTTTCCATTCTTTAAAGAATTTGTCCTTTTCACATCATCAACTGTAATTTTTGGCACCAAGTGATAAATTATCCTGCAAGTCAAGTTGAGGTAGCTCAAGCTTCTGAAAAAACGAAGTCATATCCCTTTCACTATCTGTATTATCAGATTTATACAAATCACCAAAGAATCCTTTAAACACATTTGTTATTTCACCTGATGTATAAACCAGTTTACCGCTTCAGATCTATGACTATTATACTGTTTATACTTTTGTAAAAATAATTCTGTTTTTTAGATTTCCAATGAATTGAGTGCTGTTTTAGCGACCATAACCTGATCCCAGCTTTCAGCGGAAAGACTATGCTTATGTTTAGTCTCAGCCTCTTGTAACTTTGACTCTAGTCTTTTTTGTTCATAAATAATTTTCCTTTTCCTAGCAACACAATATGAAATCATCAAGCCTCGGAGATAAGCTTTTGTAGTTTCCCATACATTTGCCGGATCAGTATCATCGTTATTGTTAATTTCTAGAAAATGCATTAAATTTGCTTTAGTTTTGTTACAAAAATTAGGCTAATATCAGATAATATTGATCTATTACATTGCCAAACATTTTTATTCTTATATAAACAGGTAAATGCAACCTCCATTTTAATTGGAGCATGATCTGACAGATGTATATTTCCAATGCTACTTTGTTTTATCTATTCCAATAATATTTTAGTAACCAAAAAAAAAAAATCAATTCTTGTATATGTTTTATGAGGATTTGAAAAAAAAAAGTATAGTCTCTCTCTTTAGGGTGCATATGTCTCCACACATCAACTAAATCAACCTCATCAACCATTTGTTCCAATCTCCACCAACAATCATATAGGGACAATGATACTTGAACAGTATATCAGTCAGTTTAGTAAAGAATGTAGGATCTAAATCAGGGGCAGCATATACATTTAGGATAGTAACTCTCTCTCCATATAAAACCCCGTGCAACAAAACATAACCTCTTTCATCAGTTTCAACGTGACTAATATTAATGGGCAATTTTTTATGCACCAGTATCGCCACCCCTCTGCTTCTACTATTAAATGAGGAAGAGTACACATGTCCAACCCAGTCTATTCTAAGTTTTTTATGTTCGTTTTCAGTCAAATGTGTCTCCTGCAACATTGCAACAGAAACATTCTCCTTTCTCAGGAATGTAATTCCTATCCTCTTCCGCTTGACTGGATTATTACACCCTTTGATATTAAATGAACAGAAATTTACTGGTAAAGCCATAGCATCATATGCATAAAATATCTAGTAGTTTCTCCAATATGCAAGGTATTGTACATAACAATAATTATGGATCCCCTTTGGTATTTAACTAAAAAAAAAAAAGAAACAAAAAAAGAAAAAGAAAAAAAGAAAAATAAATATGGGCCAAAATACCAGACCAAACAGGGCTGATATTAGCCACATTAGAACGTTAACCTAAATGATCTTGTCTGCTTAATAGAAATAAAAAAAGAAAGTCGCTCCTATGCTTTCAGTTCATTTATAGTCATTGGGCACAGTATGAAAAAAAAAGAACAAGCCCGTTTGAGCGACCATTGAAAACACAATACATGGCAGAGTTATGAAGTCATAGAGGAGGAACTAGATTTATCCAAGTCATCGAGAAATTTCTGCGCGTCTGACGGAGTCTCAAAGCGCTTTTGTACTCCCATAAAGTCGACAGAAAGTATCGCGGGAAACATCATTGCATACCTTATTCCAGCAGCGTATAATTTCCTTTTCACGGGAACAAACAGTTGACGCTTCTTCTGCACCGCAGCGCTGAAATCTTGATAGTGAACACTCTGGTGTCTTTGTAGAGTAGTGTTCCCTTCTCTCGAGCAAGCTTCATCACCTTTGCCTGGTGCTGATAATTCCCGAATTTGGCGATAATCGGCCTCGGTCTTTTACCAGCAACAGTAGCAGCTGACACACGGGTGGGAATGCGATGCGCTCTCTCGATGTGCAGGGTGTCCTGTGGCAGATTCAACGTCTCCATCAGAAACTTTTGAACAAACGCCACAGGGTCGCTCTTTTCTTCACCCTCCATTATTCCAAAGATAACCACGTTGTTCTGTCGGCTTTTATTCTCGATATATTCAGCCTTTGCTTCCAGCACTTCCACTCGTTTGACCAGAATCCGCACTTTACTGTCAGTGCTTTCCAGATTATCCTCAGCAGTGCTCACACGCATTTGCACTTCAGCGATCTGTTCATTTAGTGCATTCATCGAACCATTCATTTGCATCATCTGTTGCTCCATTGTTGTGAATCTCTGCAGAAGTTCATTTTGGTTTAGATTGAGTCTTTCCCACAGCGTTTCCATTGTGATCGGGTTTTCCCCTGCCATTGTTGCAGTGGTTTGCCGTAACAGGTGCGCACACTTAGTCTTGATTAGATCACCAAAACTTACTTGATTTTGTCTAAGTAATCCACAATAAACGCACCAGTTTTTAGCTTTATGCAGTGGCCGCTCTTTTATTGTGCCATATCTGCACGCATAAATCAAAAGGAGCTTATATTATAAAGTTTAAAGCAGACAAGGGCTGCGCTACTACACACACACACGTCTACCCTCGCAGCCATTTTGAAACATTTGTTTCACACATGCTCCCGCTAAAATGCTGTTGATGTTTAGCAGGTACATAATGTTAACCATATTACCATCTTTTTTAGTAGGATAACATGCTAACATTTGCTTATTATCACCACACATAAACTTTAAGGCCATGTTTCTAAGACTTAGCTTGTCAGGCTATTATTAGCATGCTCACATGCTAACTTTAGCATGTGCTATCTCTACAGCCATGACTAGTTTTGCTAAAATATAGTACTACTACCCTGTGACTCATTTGTAATTTGATATTTTCAATGAAGGTAAATATAAAATTCCAACTTATTTATTGTTTTCAGAGCGCCACTCATACTTTCCTTTTTAGATAAACATTCACAAATAGTAAAGTAAAGACAATGCATTTCATTTCCTTTCAGTTTGAGCTTCACAGAAGGTATCTGCATTTGACAACATCATTAACTACAGGGCTTTAATTATCCTCACCCGTATACTGTGTGAGCAGCCAGGCTTTACAGTGTCAGAGTTGTCTTTGTGTCTTGCTGAATGTGCACTTTGGCGTCCTCCCTGCACAAGACAGATCTTCTGAAATGATGGATTCACCTTGTCTTTGTCTCTTTGTTTTGTCCTTGTTCAGGAGGCATGAGAGAGCAGGAGATGAGAGAGATCAAGCTGCATGGGGTCACTAAGTCGGGTTTAAAGAACATCATAGACTTCATATACACATCCAAAGTCAGCCTCGACATGGGTAATCTCCAGGACACACTGGAGGCTGCAAACTTCTTGCAGGTCATGCCTGTCCTGAGCTTCTGTAATCAGCTTCTGAGCAGTGAGGTGAGGGAATTCATGATGTTGCATAAATTCAACTTTAGCTACATTAGAGGTCGAGCTCATAAGCTGCCAGATCCCCCCAGGTGCTTCACTGTCCTTTTAATGCCCTCTCTCTCTCTCTCTCTCTCTCTCTCTCTCTCTCTCTCTCTCTCTCTCTCTCTCAGTGTGTCAATTATACAGTGCAAAATAAGACATTTATGAGTGACCTTTGTGATTGTTAATAGTTACAGCTGCAAAATAGGGAAATTCAATAATGCCAATAATATGTTTTTTACTCACATGAATTTAATGTATTCTCTTTAAATGCTGTTCTTCAATGCAGATCACTATTGATAATTGTGTGGAGGTGGAGCACATCGCCACAGACCTGCTTCTGGAGGACGTTCAGCTGAATATAGGTGAGCGTTCATGAAACTGATCTAAGAGCACAGCAATGAAAGTGCAATCTTTCTTAAATCTTTATTAATATGTTGATAAGTTGGAAGATGTGATTGGAGCTTCTGTATTGGAGTTTTTCAACATTTCGGATCCTCAGCAATCCCTAAAATGGTCCATTATTTATATCCACTTTTCATACATACAGTAAGAAAACTAAAGATTAGACATTGTTTCGGTTCAAAAACTAAAATAAACTGGAGGATCATTATTATCAATGTTGATCCTCTTTGTTGTATCAAACCTAGGTGAGTTTGTGAGCCAGAACCTCTCAGCGTTGGTGGAGTGTAGACGCTACCTCCAGCTCTCTGAAACCAGCATGGCCAACGCTCTGTCCAACAACTCCCTGAAGGGTTTCTCTGAGATGGAGCTCTACCACATCGCCAAAGGATGGCTTGAACACAACTCCCCCAGTCGACGCTCCTCTGTCTACGCCTTGATGCGCCATATTCGCTTCCCACTGATGAGCCCCAGCGAGCTGATTCAGATCTCCCAGGAAGAAGAAGAGGGAGGAGACTCCTTGATGCGCTCTGAGACAGCCTCTGTGAACCTCCTGCTGGAGGCCAGCAACTACCAGATGATGCCTTTCATGCAGCCAGCTCTGCAGACTGAACGCACACAAATACGCTCAAACGACACCCACATCCTGGCTCTGGGCGGTGTGATGCGGCAGCAACTGGTGGTGAGCCGGGAGCTGAGGCTATATGATGAAAAGACGGGCTATTGGAGGGCCCTGAAGCCCATGGAGGTGCCGCGTTACCAACATGGAGTGGCTCTTCTAGGCGGCTTCCTCTTTATTGTCGGAGGTCAGAACACCTACAGTTCACACTATACACTCTCAAAAATACACTAAATAGAGGAAGCTAATGTTAAAATGTCAATCATGGTCCATTCAAATAATAGATAGTAAAAGTAGTTCTCCATGCTTGAAAATCCTAGCGTACAGAAACATACTGTGACCAAGCCCTTGTTGGCTTGGCGAATAGGAACTGTGGACCAAGACTTTTTATTTTTTTTTTATTTATAAGTTAAAGCCCTTAAAAGTCATGGTACATTGTGCATCATCATGATTCAAAGTATGAGCAAATTATATTAAGAAATAAGAAATATAAATGAATGCTTTTATAAAAATGTATCTCCCATCCACTCTGATTAACTCTGATTCTTGTTGACTTCGCAGGCCAGAGCACTTATGACACCAAGGGTAAGACGGCCATTGACAGCGCCTACCGCTACGACCCGCGCTTCGACAAGTGGCTGCAGATTGCTTCACTCAACGAGAAGAGGACTTTCTTCCACCTGAGCGCTCTGAAGGGGAAACTGTTTGCAGTCGGAGGAAGGAATGCCTCAGGAGAGATTGGTAATTATTGTTCTACTGTAGTCAGTACTGCTTTCAGTACTGTCAGCTGACATTTATTTGAAGTTGTGTTTGTGGCCACCTGATGAATATACATTGTTCACTCTTTTTTTAGCTCTGTTTTTGGTCTCCACAAACTCCTGAGGAAAATACCTGACCCTTAAGCTGCTAAATGCTCCACTATGTTCACAAGCTAGTCTCTAACTCTAAGTCTGTCTGCTGTTTGTGGCGGAGCAGGTCGTGTACAGTGGGTTTATAAAGCTTTTTGGCTGAAAACAGCAGCCTGCTCCAGCTGAAAACAGTACAGTTGTGGGCCGGACAGCTAAACAATGAAATGAAACTTAATGTACAGCTCCGTAAAGCTGAGGGGAGCTGCAGATTCAAGTGATTCAGAAGACTGATGACTACGAGCAACCCCTCTCATATTGTTTAGTTGTATAAAAATATAGGTTATAGCCCTTTAAAACTAGCATATCAACATGTTTTAACAAAACCAAAACTTATACTTACAATGCTGCTGCTATGACTGCACTCACTACTACTGGAGCTTTTTATACTGGACAAACATCTCTCTATCACATTGATCAGACACGGTGGAGTGCTACAACCTGAAGAAAAATGAGTGGACTTTTGTGAACAATATGGTGGAGCCTCACTATGGACACGCTGGCACAGTTCATGGGGACCTCATGTACATCTCAGGTAAGTTAACACTGTTAAACACACACTCAGGGTTTATCTTAAAGCTATAGTGCATAGTTTCTGTCGCCCCCATGAGGAATTCTAAGTAATGACAACAACACTGCCAGCGCATCCACATGATACAAGCGTTCCATGATCAGGCACCCCCCGATAATAAGTGCAAATGTTTTGGATGCACCTTTGCATCAGTTTGTACCAGTTGCGTCTTTCCATTGTCATTTATTCAATATAACAATTCGTTTCACGTTGTCTGAAAACACTTTTGTTGAGCTAACTTCTGTTTTCATAGCACAGTGATAAGTAAAGTACCAAGGACCTAAAAGATCAAATCAAATTCACAATTTCTAAAATAAACTAAGGTTTCAGTGGTTCAAAGTAAACAGAATGTTTTCAAACAGAACACAAGCACAGAGATAATAGTTGCTTATTTAATAAGACAGACCCAAAACCACTTCAGAATGTGTTAAAAGGCACAATGGATGATGAACCACTGTGTGAAGTCCTCATACCTAAATAAGAAGTCAGTGTCTCACTAACCCACCCCTACAGCGGTTTCAGAAATGACTCTCATGGCCATTTTCTGTTCTGCTATCTCTAAGGTTAAGGTCTGGTTTTAGTTTAGCAAGAACTACGTGGTTAGGAAAACTTCACAGCCATTGTTGGAGTTATAGAAAGCTTGCCTTTGTGGTAAAAAAAGAAACCAACATTGACTATTCATAGGAGGACGCAACTTTGACGCCCAGGCATGACACGACATGCTTAGCATCTAAACTTACTTCCTCAATAAGGTCTCTCACAGCTGCATGCAACTTGACAGTAATCATTCATACAATGGATAACACCGAAACAAAGATCATTTTAAGTGTTTCAACAAATTACCTGGTGAGGACATTCTTGTAATGACGCAATCAGGTCCTTCAAGGTAGCCTACCAATAAACATTCACATATCATCCAGTGTCAGGTGTACAAAGGAACTCCTCAGGTAGAATACAGTTTGAAGTACAATATTTGCAGAGAGCTTTAGTGCTGCCTGTGCATTTGGGTGGATAGCTGTCACAGTCTGTCCCTCCCCTTCAGCCACATTTCCTGTATTCCCCCTAGCCTAGAAATCTAGACGCACCCTAGCGGCAGCAAATGTAATTTGCAGCCAGGGTCAGTCTAGCAACTCTCCGTTGGCTTGCGAGCTGGAAAAAACAAATTCTGGACAGGCCAATCACATTGTGTATAGAGTCAGTCGGTGGGCTTAACATAAGGACGGCAGAGTTGCGACGGTTCCGCATGATTTCCCTGCTACTTGAAAACAAAGAAGATGGCTGCTGCTGCTGGCGAACAGCGGTCTTTCGAATCAACTCTGGAAGACTTGGAGTTAAGTACTGAAGTCATTTTTAAAAAAGAAGATGTGTTCAGAGTTTTGCCGACCGGATACGGCAAAAGTTTAATCTATCAACTAGCGTCACTCTGGTTGGCTATGAGTGCAGAGGGAATTTGAAAGACAACCGTTTATCCCGCCCCTCGGATTGAGCCCTGCCAATGGTGAGTTCCTAGATCCAACATCTTGATGTGGGTCTGGCTTGTCAGGCTAGTACAGTGCCTTGGGAAAGTATTCGGCCCCTTGAACTTTTCGACCTTTTGCCACATTTCAGGCCTCAAACATAAAGATATAAAACTGTAATTTTTTGTGAAGAATCAACAACAAGTGGGACACAATCATGAAGTGGAACGAAATTTATTGGATATTTCAAACCTTTTAAACAAATAAAAACTGAAATATTGGGCGGCAAAATTATTCAGCCCCTTAAGTTAATACTTTGTAGCGCCACCTTTTGCTGCGATTACAGCTGTAAGTCGGTTGGGGTATGTCTCTATCAGTTTTGCACATCGAGAGACTGACATTTTTGCCCATTCCTCCTTGCAAAACAGCTCGAGCTCAGTGAGGTTGGATGGAGAGCGTTTGTGAACAGCAGTTTTCAGTTCTTTCCACAGATTCTCGATTGGATTCAGGTCTGGACTTTGACTTGGCCATTCTAACACCTGGATATGTTTATTTGTGAACCATTCCATTGTAGATTTTGCTTTATGTTTTGGATCATTGTCTTGTTGGAAGACAAATCTCCGGCCCAGTCTCAGGTCTTTTGCAGACTCCATCAGGTTTTCTTCCAGAATGGTCCTGTATTTGGCTCCATCCATCTTCCCATCAATTTTAACCATCTTCCCTGTCCCTGCTGAAGAAAAGCAGGCCCAAACCATGATGCTGCCACCACCATGTTTGACAGTGGGGATGGTGTGTTCAGGGTGATGAGCTGCGTTGCTTTTTACGCCAAACATAACGTTTTGCATTGTTGCCAAAAAGTTCGATTTTGGTTTCATCTGACCACAGCACCTTCTTCCACATGTTTGGTGTGTCTCCCAGGTGGCTTTTGGCAAACTTTAAAGGACACTTTTTATGGATATCTTTAAGAAATGGCTTTCTTCTTGCCACTCTTCCATAAAGGCCAGATTTGTGCAGTATACGACTGATTGTTGTCCTATGGACAGAGTCTCCCACCTCAGCTGTAGATCTCTGCAGTTCATCCAGAGTGATCATGGGCCTCTTGGCTGCATCTCTGATCAGTCTTCTCATTGTATGAGCTGAAAGTTTAGAGGGACGGCCGGGTCTTCGTAGATTTGTAGTGGTCTGATACTCCTTCCATTTCAATATTATCGCTTGCACAGTGCTCCTTGGGATGTTTAAAGCTTGGGAAATCTTTTTGTATCCAAATCCGGCTTTAAACTTCTCCACAACAGTATCTCGGACCTGCCTGGTGTGTTCCTTGTTCTTCATGATGCTCTCTGCGCTTTACACGGACCTCTGAGACTATCACAGAGCAGGTGCATTTATACGGAGACTTGATTACACACAGCTGGATTCTATTTATCATCATTAGTCATTTAGGTCAACATTGGATCATTCAGGGATCCTCACTGAACTTCTGGAGAGAGTTTGCTGCACTGAAAGTAAAGGGGCTGAATAATTTTGCACGCCCACTTTTTCAGTTTTTTATTTGTTAAAAAAGTTTGAAATAGCCAATGAATTTCGTTCCACTTCATAATTGGGACCCACTTGTTGTTGATTCTCCACAAAAAATTACAGTTTTATATCTTTATGTTTGAGGCCTGAAATGTGGCAAAAGGTTGAAACGTTCAAGGGGGCCGAATACTTTCGCAAGGCACTGTATTCCCCCAGGCCCCTTCGCCAAATTTGTTTTCCTACTATGGCCACGCCAAGACCTGCTTCAATAGCAGCTCGATTGGTTGGGGTTATGCATTGATCTCGAGTGGTTAAGGTTAGGATAGCCGATTGGTCAGGGGATAGGACCTGTACAAATCGGGTTACATTACGTAGCGTAAGCATGGACGCCTGGCCAATAGTAGTGTGAATGCTATTGAAGGGCAGCTCTTGGCGTGGCTATAGTAGGGGAAAAAGATTTGCAGCCCCTTCATTGTTGCCATTTCCTATTCATCCATGCACTTTCCCTTCTTTTCCCATCACCTGACTGCCCCACCCATCTACAAGCCTGTTCCCAATTTCATCATCAGCCCTGCAGATATTTTATATTTTTTACTCACTCAAGGCCAGTTTGTTGAGGTTGCAATGTTGCTTTCTTGCCTCGTGCTTTTGTTTTTCGCTTTTGAGCTTCTGTTGCCTGTATCTGTCTGTCTGTAAGCCTAAATATACAGTATATATACCTTCACTTTGGCATTAAATCACTGAACTGATCACCTGTCTGTCTACTTTTCTGCATTTGGGTCCTGCATTTCCTGAGTCGTGACAGATACCATCTCTTTAAAAAAAAGTCTTTAAACTCCCCAAAAGTGATTAAAATTGTTGATAAAAACTGAATTCAATTTCACACAAGCAGAAGAGGATCTGATGTGAACACTTAAAAGCTTTAAAAACTCTCACCCTGCAGGCCAAATGGGAATTGAAACAAAACTAGAAACCATAACTCTGGACTTACTTACCTTACTAATATATTAGTAATTGGGCACAGTGTGTGAGCACAGGACAAACACTATCAAACTGTTCAATGGCACTACTAGAGGTAAAAAGTGAATGATGATGCTTCTTCCTGACGGTAGTGCTATAAAATATCACAAACCCTCTGGAATGAATACTGGACCTTTACACAGGACAGACAGAGGATTTAGGTCCTTGACAGTGGAATCCCCCAAAACCATCCTGCAGCGGAACTCACTCAGCCCTGAAATCAGTTTGGGAGTCTAACAGTCCAGCAGCTCGTAGGACTCAGACCACATTGGAGCTCTGACTGGATCCTTCAGTACAGAATGTTTTATTTCACATCTAAAACTGTTTTACTGCGAAATTGTCTATAGGACAAAAAGCATCCATTTTGACGAGATGAATTATTGAAAAAGCTTGGGTGGCAGGTCAATTTAAAACCACTTCCTGTTTAGCAGCAGACTCTCATGAGCTGCTCTCTTTTCTGTTTCTTAGCAACCTTGGACAGGAAACTAGCTTCTCAGGTTGAGAGCCGAAACATAAGTTTCACACGTAGGACTGAGAAGCAGGAAACACAACAAGACATGTGGTTGAAGTGGGTTTACAAATTTAAAACCCACGGCTCTCATAAGCTATAATGTGTTGGTGATATTTACCAGAATACATAATTTACTGTGTTTACATCACAGATTAATTTCATTCCACCAGTTTTTGAGTTGAAACTCAGGCTCAGTATTAAGTTAAAAAGAAGATACAAAGTAAAAGGTTTAAAGTTGCAGGACAATTGATTTGAAAGTACATTTTGCCACAGCTATACAAAGGTATACACGTAATGTGCTGTGCGACTGTGGACCACTACCAGAGAGAGAGATTCAGAATACAAACATGAACATTGAACAGTGAACATTTAGCTTATCAAAGTGTTATGTCTGGCATCATCAGCTCAACATGGGCATCTTTTCACTAAAAACATGAAGCGGTCACCACTTCTTTAATATTTAGTTTGTTTTTTCATTGTTAAAGGGTAACTACCGTTTTTTTTCAACCCTATTTTCCTATGTTTTTGTGTCTAAGTGACTGATGGGAACAACAATCTTTGACATTGGTCCAGCATTAAGCAAGATTGCTGCAGTCGGCAGAGGCGAAACAAGCTACAATGTACAGTAAGTTAATAGGACAATTGTGCAGCTTGTATTTTCCTTCACAAAAGTGCTTGTTTTGCCACTGACAGGCTCAGATTAATATTCTAAGTGCCTGTCAACATTATGGAAAGGATCCCTTCAGAGATAGACCTTTAAAACCTCTTTGAGACCTTTCTGTTTAAACCAGAAACAGCTCTGAAGTCGCTAGCGCTAAACCCACCAGACTCCATTTAAAAAAGCAATACTTTTAGCATGTATAGAGCCAACATATTTTCACATGTAAATCGGTAAACTATGTGTTTATTTCAACCAAAACTAGAGTTGTGATGGTTGGAAAAGTGGAAAGACAACCCAAAACGGCTTTTCATAGTTTTATTTTGTTTCTGTCGACTTTGAATGAAGTGTATTTTACGATGCTACTGTTTATTTACATGGAGTCTGGTGGGTTTAGCGAACGCAATTTCACGAATGTTTTTATATTTTAAAAAAAGGATCTTACTCGTTAACAGAAAGGTTGACCTCCTTAGAAATCCTTTCCATAATGTTGTCAGACACTTGGAATATTAATCTGAGCCTGTCAGTGGTAAAACGAGCACTTTTGTGAAGGAAAATACAAGCTGCACAATTGCCCTAACTTACAGCTTGTTTCGCCTCTGCCAACTGCAGCGATCTCGCTTAAAACTGGATCAATTTCAAAGATCGTTGTTCCCATCATTCACTAAGACACAAAAACATAGGAAAATAGGTAGTTGCCCTTTAAAGCAACACTAGAGAACTTTTCCCAGTTTGCCACATCGGGTAGGGCGAGCTGTAGTTCGAGTGAGACAACCTGTAGGGGGACCGAAGCGGGAAAAGTTATCTAGTGTTGCTTTAAGCGTCTTTGCATTTCTATTTAATTTCTTTTTTTTAACAGTGATAAGAAAAGAAGTGGGGTCAGCTGAGAAAAAAAACCTAAACGTGCGCACAGAATAGAAATCCGTTCCCTCGGTTTCATAAACTGTGAGCACAGATTCATAATCGGTTTTAGAAACTGAGAAGTTTTTTTTTTTTCTCAGCTGACCCCAGGGGGGCTCTATAGAAGTGCAATCAAAGAATTTTACTGTTCACTGCAACTTCCTGTTCCTCTGTGCAATAATGACAGTAACAACCTTGACCTAAAATGGAATGAGAATAGGCATTTCTATTTTGGAAAGAAAAGACGGAAGTGTGGAAGGAAGCATTCATTCACACCCGTCTTTAGAGTGTTTATAACGGGTTGGTCACGTCTGTTTTCAATTCCCTGCCACAAAAAAAAAAAGACCTGACCAAAAGACTCTAATATTAACTCATCATGAGAACAAAGGGTGCATACTTTCTGTACTTTTCTTGAATTGTAAGTATTACTGATGATTAACAGGGATATACAGTACATTACGGTTCATTCCTATTTGAATAATTGATCAAATTGTGTTTTTTGGCCACTGGTTAAACAAATTAAACAGTTTGATGACATTACTTTGGATTCTGGTAACTTGTGATGACAATTTTCTTACGGACCAAAGTATGCTGGTGGACTGGTAGCTGGAGAGGTGCCAGTTCACCTCCTGCATGGGCACTGCCAAGGTGCTCTTGAGCAAGGCACCAAACCCCCAACTGCTCGGGGTGCCTGTCCATTGACAGCAGTCCCCTCACTCTGATATCTCTCCATTAGTGCATGTATAGGTTCTGAGCATGTGTGTGTATTACAGGCCTGTGTGTAATGTGTATTCTAACAACAGAGTGAACACATTGTAATTTCCCTTGCGGGATTAATAAAGTATAAATTATTATTATTAATTTCTATTTAACTTACAATCTCGAAGATCTTCGTTTTGTGCTCTTTGGCGGCACCTATGGCAATAAGCGGTAGTTGCAGGTGTGTTTTTGGATCTCACTTTCGCTTTTTTTAAAGTTTCATTGTCCGTAGTCATCGCTCTTTTCTTTGTTCGTTCAGCCATAGTAACCGCTTACTCACAATGCCAGCAGAGACCAGAAAAAAACATTACGCTGCTTCACACACGCAGGTGAGTTGACAAGCGAGTCAGTTGCGTTAGCTCCGTCTACCCTCATTGGCAAACAAACCACTGCTGGTTGATGGAAAACGCGTCACTAGCTGTGCATTACTTGTGATTTTTCCCAGGAATGTCTCCACGAAACCCAGGTCCTAATACTGCAAATGCAAGAGCTTTCATCAGCGGGCCATAGGCTCAATCACCATCGTGTTCCCTCATTCGGCGGTAGATAATGACCGAACAGACATTTATTCAAATAAAAATTTGAAGATTAATACTTTAATTTTAACATTTATCAACTAAATAATTGATTAATTGAAAAAAAATCATCACCTTAATCAACAATAAAATGGACAATTAGCTGCAGCTCTAAACAACCACTCACATCAACCACATTTACCCTCTAGGAAATTGTTATGCTCACTGCCACATAGGCTACTGATAAGTGTAAAAATCTGTCATATATTGACCTTTTTATTAACATACTGTAACATTTGTTGGATTCTCTTTTGTCACACAGGTGGCATCACCCGTGACACGTTCCAGAAGGAGCTTTGGTGTTACGATCCCGTCGCCGACACGTGGAATCGTCGAGCCGACATGATGGAGCTCCGCGGCCTGCACTGCATGTGCACCGTAGGAGACAGACTCTACGTCATGGGCGGGAATCACTTCCGAGGCAGTAGCGACTACGACGACGTCCTGGGCTGCGAATGCTACAGCCCGGAGACAGACCAGTGGACGGTGGTGGCGCCGATGTCACGGGGCCAGAGCGATGTTGGCGTGACGGTGTTCAACGGGCAGATCTACGTGGTGGGGGGGTATTCCTGGAACAGCAGATGCATGGTTGACATTGTGCAGCGCTACGATCCAGAGCAGGATGTGTGGGACCGGGTGTTCAATGTGCTGGAGCCTCTGGGGGGGATTCGTGCCTGCACAATGACAGTTCATCTGCCAGAGGGGTCAGTGGATGAAGCTCAGATACAGGAGTGCCCACTGCCAACAGCGAAGAGCTGATCGTGCACCACAGACGTGGGGGGTTTCCAACTCTGTCACACCAGAATTGGCAAGAAGAAAATCACCTTTCATGCTGTGACCAAAAGAAGGCAAAACAGGAAATAGCGTGGGTTGCAAACACGAGCAGGCGTGGCTAGCTACCTAACATTAGGCATTCAACAAATGAAAATGATACACTTCTCTACTTTACTCTTTATCTTTAGTGCCATTTGCTGTCCTTGCATTTAGTGTCAGCCATTTAGCATCCATCCTGCTCCGTCTGCTTGTGTTCTTTCACTCTGCAATTTCAGTACGTTAACCCTTTGAGGTCTAAGGGCATTTTGAAATATATTCCTATATTCTCCATTTAAGGGTATTTGCATATAACATGATTCCATGTGTTTCATGTTAAGATGTTCAGAACAAACTCAGCATTCTGTATAGTGACGCCCAAAATTGTTCCAGAGCAATGTATAAAGAGATAATTTGGCCCTAAAGCGGAAACATTTCTCAAATCTCTTGGGATAAACATACAGTACCTACACTCAATTGTTTTGGTGCTTGAAATGAGTTTACAAAAGTCTCGGGTTCACAAAAGTAGCGTAATATCTGAATAAAATAGTAAATAAATGTAATATCACTTTTTGAGTAGGAGTTGTGTCACTGGACTTGCAAGTGCGTCTTTTGTCCTCAGAGGGTTAAAGGACACTATACATTGTTAATGAAAGGTCAAACCCACCCTCCCTGATTCATTGGACATTGAGACTCGCTGTTTCACATGTAAAAGTGATAGGATTGACCTCTGAAAGAAATGAAATAACCAGAGTTATATGTATATGGAGTAAGCCTCTGACTAAAGCATAAAAATTGTATTATTTTATCTTTTCATCACGCTCTAATAATCTCATATATAGACCAAAAACAACCCTGACTCTACCCTGCTAACAAGCGCTGTCTGTGTAACTGATGACACAAGCTGAGAGGAATCAGCTGATCTCTCTTTATCATAATAAAGTATGAAGGAATGTGTCAATAGCCACAATGTGGCTCATCTTTTTTCATGATAATGAAGGGCTTTGACACAGAGTCATATGATGCTGGAAAACAAAGACAACATGTCTTTATTATGACGGAATTGGAAATTCCTTCTGTGAATTAAGCTTGTAACTAACACAGAAAGCCACAAATTTCAAAATAAAACTGAGCTAAATAGAGCACAGGTCCAACAGAAATGTACAAAAATTGAAGGATAAATGTCTAATTTGTTATGTTTTGTATATTTATATTGATATGCAGTGTTTTAAAGTGAAAATAAAATGTTGGATTATGATCATCGTGTCACACTAAGAATCACATTATTCACTGTCAGCGAAGACCTATTAGCCGTTAAGACAACAAGAAAAGCTGTTATTTGGTTCTGCAACAGCTACAGTTGCACAAGCATACGACACACACAGACTCTTTGGCGCATCTGATGCAAGTGAATGACGATGAAACTACCCTTGAGACTTTATCCTTCACCTTCCAGATAAGACAACAGACAGCTGTGGTATCAACTGCTACGCCAAGGACTACAAATACAAAAAAAAAAGCAGACAGCTACTATACATAGAAAAGATGCCCAAAGCAATCCATTTTCCTAATTTCATTGTACTCTTGCACACTTTATTCAAATAAATCATCATAGAAAAGAACTTGGAAAGGAGCCTATAGCTCAACACGAAGAGACTGATTGTTTTAAACTTCTGCTTAAAAACTGAAGAGGAGGAAATGTTATGATTACGATCACCATGATACTGGTTAGAGAGGGGAAAAAAACACTGCAGTCGGAGCGCTCAGAGTTTCCACCACACAGCTGAACGACCCAGTTTACCAATTACTGAGCGAACCATGGCCAACCATAATGTATCACTGTGCAAGGGAAAACATATTTGGCCATCTGGCCAACACATGTCACCTTGACATGTTGAATCTTGTTTTATTTGGCTGATCTAGCCTTGTACCGTCCTCAGGAGTGGAAGGTATTTAATTAATGCACTGGAGTACATATCTGATCTACTCGTCTTACCTTTTAAAGGATCCTCGTAAAAAACTGTTCCTCTGAGATTCTAAACAAAGCAAATGGTCCGTGCTTGTAAAGTGAATGTCTCCCTTTTGACTTCTGCTGATGAGGAGCACTTTGAAGACAATGGTTTCAAATATACAAAGGAATCAGCAATGTAACGCTGAGTTTTGTTCAAACACTCTACAGTGTGCAGGCTTAAACAGTGAAGAGACTCTGCTTCAAATGGAAGAAAAGCGTTAAATACATTAGCAGACAACTGGAACATAAATGGTCCCGAAAACATTTTCTTTCTGTACAGTAGCAACATTACAAGCAAATCTGCAAGTGTGTAAAATCCAACAACGACGCCTTCCCAAGGAGATCAGTTCATCAGCAGTGGTGGAAGAAGTAGCCTACTGAGATCCTTTACTTAATTCAAGTAGGCTAGTTAAACCCCATTGTAAGAGAACACAAGTTACAAGTTACAAAACTGTGTTTTTCTGATGTTTATGTCCCCTGATTTCCACGTAAGGAGGTTGGGGTGCTGGATGTGTCAAACAATCTTTCACCCAGGAGACCGGGGGTTCGTGTCCCGTTTGAAAATATAAGTAAATGGTAAGTTTTTGTTTTAACTTTATGGACCAATGGAGCCATGCCACGTGCTAGTAAAGTAAAGTAATATCTGATTTGAACCCAAACCCCAATCTTTTTCTAAACAAGTAGTTTTTGTGCCTAAAATCGCAACCTTTAGGTTCAAAACAGCGACCGACGTTCTCTGGTTTAGATATTAGGGTTGTATTTCCACCACCACTAGGGGCGCTAATTAATGAAACGCTCCTGTGGGTCGTATTTGAGGGTAGGAATCATAGACAGTAAAATGAATGGACACATCGACGCCGTAGACTTCCACGGGAGACCAGTGAAGTATATTAGAAGCACTTTTCCGGTGAGCGCTGAGCGTTACTGCGCAGCCTCCAATTGAGCTTGACTAAGTAGCTCTGACGTGAGCAACCTGTCTGAAAGTTGTAAGTCTTCTGGTAGCTGTGCCAAGAGAAATCTCAATCATTCCCAATCTTGCAGAGACGGAGAGTGTAGGTATATGTAAGGAGATAACATAGGCAGAGGCTGATTATTGCTAACTAAAATGCTAGTTAACATTAGTAATTAAACTTAAACAGCTAACGTAAGTCGAACCTGCCTGCGAGCTTCTCCTGTACTATACGGTAATTCCTCTACTATGCGACAGAAAGTCTCGTGGTTATGACACACTCGTTAGCCTATTTTTAGAAAAACGTCTGCTACGGAGCCATAACGTGAGATACAAGGTAATGGAGCCTTTTATACATTGTCGTGTTTTTTTAGAAATAAACAATGGACAAAAAGTCTTTAAACGCTTCAGATGTAAAGTTATTCGCTGTCAAAGTGACGCCAAAATGAATGGCAGACAATGGAATGCTAACTGCAGGTGATGGCTTGTTAGTATCAAAAAGTCTCCATAGGAGGTACGCTTTGCGGATGTTCGCTTACCCCCTTGGTAGGAATAAATGTCCCATGTCACCCTAATAGTTTAAAGGACTTATTGAGACAGACAAAAACAGAAACACAAAATATATTGTTGTTATCATTTATGTTAGCCAATGATTTACTTACACAAGAAAGGAGCAGTAGTGAAATGTCACTAAGTACATTCACAGTACAATTTTTAAATACTTGTACTCTAGTTAAGTATTTCCATTTTATGATCATTTATTTCTACTTCACTACATTTCAGAGGGAAATATTGTACTCCACAACATTTATCTTACAGCTATAATTAGTTCAAATTTGTATATGCATAACATTTATAAATATCTAAAATGTATAAAATTTGCTTTGTCCTATATATTTTATAAAAGATGCATTGTTAGATTATAGATTAAATAGGTTAGATTTTCACTTTGCTGCCAATACTTGAAATTGAATGCAAGACTTTTACATTTAATGGAGCATTTTTTCATTGTGGTATTGTTCCCTTTACTTAAAATATCTCAGCACTTCTTCCATCAGTTATTTCATCTTGGGGAATCATGTATTTTTAAATGTAGAAAGACCCTCAGCTATGTACCATGTTTTTTCTCCACCTGTAACAGAGTGCTATTCCCACTTGAATAAAAGAATCCTACAAACTTTCCTTGGCATGTAAAAAGTTCCAGCCCCAAATTTTGTCAAGCTCCAATTAAAAGCATCACATTCCACCCTGAAGTAGTCCATCCCCTTTTTTCACACTGCCTTGGAGCAAATAATTAGTTTTTTTTTCTCTTGTAAAGTTTCTGGGTTTACATAAAGTGAAAGGGTTGAGTCTGAGAGGGCAGAAGGTGCTGTGGCTCTTCCACAAACAGAACAAGAAACATCCACGAGCACAAGAGTTGTATTCTCTTTCATTTTACTTTGAGCTTTTTCTTTTGAGAAGCTTCTTCAAGAGTTCCCTTGGAAGAGAAGTTTTTTTGTCGCCATACCAAGGGAGATTTGAACTGCGATGTCTCTGAGAGGTGAAGTGTGTGTGGTGACGGGAGCCAGTGGATTCCTGGGAAAGAGGCTGGTGAGGCTGCTGCTGGAGGAAGAGAAAATGGCTGAGATTCGACTGCTGGACAAACAAGTACAGCCAGAACTTCTATACTCTCTGGAGGGTAAAATCTGTCTTATTTACAATTAAATTATTCATCTTTTTTTCCTCTGTAGCACACATGAAATACATTAAAAGTACAGGGAGAAGTTTGTCTTTATAGTGTGCTGGTATACATCCTTTTCACACTGAAAAACTTGAATACTGAAGTATAAATATGAATGTAGTATTTACTCTTAATATTATCAGGGATTAAAACTAACAATGCTTATATCATGGGAACCCTTTGTCATACCAGCAGTTCAATTCAATTTTATTTTTTATTTTTTATTTTTTATTCAAACGTAATTCAATCAGGAAATACAAACTTTGTTTTTCAAGAGCAAAATTATGCAGCAGTCACAGATTAATGTCAATATATTTTACCCTCAACTGAAATAATAGTCTTGATATTATTATTATTATTTAATAAAATCTTTTTATGTAATTGTTTAACATTAAAATTGTCATGATCGTGGTTGTTTTATTTTCTGTTTTTATGTTTGTGGGATCTTCCCCTGTGTCATTTGCTGCATGTCATAACAATTAAATTGCCTTCTTGACTCCTCCACTTGCCTCCCTTCCTCACACTAGTCCCTCCCACCAAGGAGGCACAGGAGAGACGTGCAGAAATGCTGTTTTCACGTACATGGTTATTTTGAAAAACTGAGACATTTCCCTTCGTTTGTGCCCTTCGTTTGCACGCAAACGGAGAATTTGCCTCTGAAATCGATTCTTTCTAAAACCTCCGGCCAGAGTGGAGATTTTGGAAAACTTAGTTTGCATGTAAACTGAGACAAACAGCGGTTTAGGCAGCCGAGGAAGTGAGGAAGAGAAGAGAGAGGAAGTGATTCGTTGCTGTTGTTGCCATTTTCGGGATTCTGATTGGCTAACGTGGGCTTGAGCTTCTCGTTACACCGCCACCTACAGGTTTGGCGTGCTCTTGACAGCATTTACGGCATATACAGTATACACGGGTACGTGTAAACGAACACTTTTCTGAAAACTGACAGCTGTGCACGATGTTATTTTTGAAAAAGGAGAGGTTGAAATGTCCGTTTATGAAAATAGCCGGCCACATGTAAACGTAGCATGAGAGGGATGGGACCTCCTTTCCTCTGAAGTGTCACATGAATACTTCAGCTTTTTGGGCAGAGTTAGCAACTCCTTCAGCGGCACGGCTCCTGGGAAAGCTGCTCTCGTGTATCCTCGCCTATAGCTCCTCGGTGATCCCTCCTCAATGCTCGCTCCTCTGTCCTTGGGGCAGAAATAAGAGCTTTGAGATGGCCTTCACCGAGGAGGGATGGAACAACACAGAGTGGACGAGCTATCAAATAAGGGTTATGAGATGCAGCCTCAGTCTTTTATTTCCTGTCTTGTGTGTTTTCCAGCCTGTGTGATTGTCTGCTCCGCTCTGATGTCTTTCACCTGTTCCTCATCAGCCCTCGTGTCACCTGTCCCTCGTTACCACCTTCCTTTCCCTGTGTATATTGCCGTGCGTTCATGGGCATCGGAAAAACATTTTTTTCCAGTGAAAACGTCATCATTCACGTCACTTCCTGTGGGAATCAGAGGTGGGAAACTGGGGCTAGATTTTCCTAACAGAGTTTCCCAGTTGGTGACGCGTTGTTGATAACTGACGTACAGAAACATGGCTGACGATCGTTCAAATGTGTTGAAGGGTGAGAACTATTCCTAAATATGGTATACGTGCAGTTTAGTGTCCCAAATTTCCTATGGAAGATTCTACGTGCAGTTTAATGTCCCAAATTCCCTATGGAAGATTCTACGTGCAGTTTAATGTCCCAAATTCCCCCATAAAATGTCCTTAATTTTGAACCTGCTAAACCACCTGTGCTGTTTAACAGGTGTTTTATAGTAATTAATGTGCGCATAACAAGTTACTACGACGCTTTTCCGGCCGCACCCCGACCCATTCACAACGGCTCTGCTCACCTGGACCCAGACTACTCCAAACCAACCGAAGCACTTAGGCGCATGGGTATTGCTACATCTGGGAGGGATTCTGACTTAGAGGCGTTCAGTCATGATGGAAAGACATGGCTTTATGGTAGCTTTGGGACACCTAGTTTTGAGAAAATAATTTGGGACACTAAACTACACGTACATACGACCCCTAAATATAGAAAATTCAATTCAATTCGCAACACAAACACCTGTCGATGTGCTGTTTGTATGCTCGCATAAGAAAACAGCAGCAAATCTTTGTTATTGTGGCCTCCATGTTTTCACACACCTGACAGTTGGTGGCAGTTATGCAACAAGTTGTTATGCCAAACGTCAATATAACAGTAGAAGAACACGCATCCCGACCATAGACAGTGAAGCACATGAACACTGGCAGTCGGAAAAACAACGTAATGACGGGGGCGGTCCCTGATATTCCCAGGTGGCATGAACAGACCATTAGTCCTGGGTTCTCTTGTTTCAGTGTCATGTCTGAGTTTGTTCTTGGTTCTCTGTGTATCTTTCTAGTGTGTAGTTTTCTCCAGTGCTTTTGTTTTTCTAGTGTTTCTGGATTTCTTTTGTTGCCTGCCTGTTTTTGGATTCAGCTTTTTGTTATTAATGCTCGCTTCTTGTTCTATCAACCTGCCTAACTGGTCTCCTGCATTTGGGTTTTCCTTTTGAACTCACAAACAAAGATATATAAGATAGACTTTAAGGCTTTTATATTTCGACTACTTTACAGCTTTTAATGTGATGGCAGCATTACATCTACTTACATTTAAAAGACACAAGAAAATACAAATATTGTAGACATCATTTTACATATCAAAAAAACAAACCTTATATTGTGTAAATTGATGAGAGTTTGTCATTTATTTCATGTGTGTCAGAATGTAGAGGCAACACAAAGTTGAGCGTTTTCGAGGGCGACATCAGAGACGGGGATTTCCTGAGAAAAGGCTGTCGAGGTGCATCGATCGTCTTCCACATGGCATCCATCATTGACGTTTATGACTCAGTGGAGTACAGTGAGATATACGGGGTCAATGTCAAAGGTAAGGCCGTGGCTTTAATGCACTGAAAGATGAAGCAGAACTCTTTTGATTGCTTGAACTTCAACTGACTTTGAGTGCTTATGCATCTATTGACTTTTCAAACTGCTTTCCTGACTTGCTTTGGTTGACATTTCAGCTGCTGGTTCCGCCTCAAAAGGATATTGCAAACTGCTTTCATTGGTTACTTTGACACTTCAGCCGCTTTCTCTGCTCACATTTCAACTGCCATGAACTTATTTAAGCGTTTACACTTCAACTGACACTTACTTTACTTGAACTGACTTTTCAACGTCTCATTGCTTGAACTTTATTCTGAATTTACACTTAAACTAAAACTTGAACTCATAACACTTTCACTGTAACAGCCTTCGACTTCAACTTCTTTCAACGTCACACTATTTTCCTCTTACAGATTGTAATGCATTGAATTATTTTAATTTCTTCACTTATCAAGAAATGATATACAGTACAGTATGCATTCACCGATGGTATATATAGACACATGAAGCAGAACTCTTGTAGCAACTAATACTTTCTTTCTTAAAAGAGTTTCAACTTCAGCCATTCTTGTCATTAAAAAAAGTTTAGCCGCAGCTTTTAATCTGTTTACTTTTCTGTTGCTCTCCTTTGAGATAAGATAAGGAGTGATTGAAATCTCTTTTAACTCATATGAACTCAAGAGCACCTTTGCTTTGCAGGAACGCAGCTGCTTCTGGAGGCTTGTATTCAAGAGAACGTGGTGTCCTTCATCTATACCAGTACCATCGAGGTGATGGGACCAAACTCTAAAGGTGAACCCATAATCAACGGCAGCGAGGACACAGTTTACAACTGCACTCTGAAGTTTGCCTACAGCAAGACCAAAAAGGAGGCTGAGCATAGAACCCTGCAGGCCCACGGCGATGTGCTCAATAACGGAGGCCGGCTGGCCACCTGCGCCCTCAGACCTATGTACATCTACGGGGAGGGCTGCCGCTTCCTGCTGGGCCACATGGGCGACGGGATACGAAACAAGGGCGTTTTGTTTCGTATGTCCCAACCGGAGGCCCAAGTGAATCCTGTGTATGTCGGCAACGTGGCTGCAGCCCACCTCCAAGCAGCCCGCAGCCTCAAAGATCCACAAAAAAGAAACGCTATCGGAGGAAAGTTTTACCTAATTTCTGATGACACGCCACTTGGAAGTTATTCGGACTTCAACCACGTCATGATGTCCCCTCTGGGCTTCAACATTCAAGAGAAGCTCATGTACCCGCTCCGCCTCCTCTACGTGGTCTGCTTCTTAATGGAGATGCTGTGCATGATGGTGCGACCTTTCGTACGCATCGTCCCGCCCCTGAACCGGCAGCTCGTCACCATGTTGAACACGCCATTCAGCTTCTCCTATCAGAAGGCTAAGAAGGACCTGGGATACGTCCCCAGATACACCTGGGAGGAAGCACGCAAGCGCACCATTGAATGGCTCGCGTCAGAGCTGCCAAAGGAGAGGGAAAGAATAAATGCTAAATAATTCTGAAAAAGTTATGTTTTTTTTTTATGAACTAATGTTAGTTCTAATAAGTGTTTGAATAAGTGAAAGGAATGGGAAGCACACATTCAAAAACATGGTGATCATCACTGTTGATTTTTCTGCAAAGACACTAATTGTGGATTATTTTTTTTTTTACAATGTGGCACTTTTCTAATTATTCTGATTAGTTTAGTAAAGGTTTTAGTTTTTTCTTTTTTTTATTGATATTTCCAGCAGGAGTCGCCAAAGATTCCTTCACATATGGGGTTTATTCTTTAGGCTACATAAGCTCCACTTTACTCTGTTTCTTAAAAATTGTTGGCTTTCTAGATCAACCTCAGGAGAGATGATGTAAGGTAGACAATACAGTAAACAGTGTTAACTTAACCCTATGAGGAAGAGGAGGGTTGGACTCACAACACACTAAAAGCTTAAATACAAAAGTTTATATCTTGTAGCTTTGATTCATGTCATTATCACCTGATGTTCCTGTACTGTCCTGGCAATATGTTCCTACTATTAAAGTTTATGGTGAGAAAAACCTTACTCATTGTACATTTTCATTTAAACATGGTTTATATATTTAATTACTGTGCGTTCATCAGTTCATTTAACTTTAAAGGAAACTTTGCCTTGCAGCACTTTTCTTTTAGATTTGAAGCAAGCAGACATTTGGATAAGTATGCTTCCAGCAGCTTATGGTTGGTTGAAGTAAAGAGCTCTTAATTATAATTAAGCTCCACTTTTTGATTAACACAAAATGACTGCCAAGTGCAAAACTTAGGCAACCCTTGACCATATACTGTAGGTTCTGTCTTCTGTCTAGGATCTGTCGCCGTTTTAGCGCCTGTCTCTTTAAGCCCCCCTCCCAATAAAGCCTAGTCTGCTCTGATTGGTCAGCTTTTCCGGATCTTTTTCCACATCTGCACTCTCGGAGTCTAACCGTGTGTTCATGGACATCGGAAAAACGTTTTTCCGAGTGAAAACGTCAGCATTCACGTAACGTCCTGTGGGAATCAGAGGTGGGAAACTCGGGCTGGATTTTGCTAACCGAGTTTCCCAGTTGGTGACGCGTTGTTGACAACTGACGTTTGATGTAGGCGACTTTGGTTCACTGAACATATTTCAATGACAATAAACTTTTTATTGTGGACAAATGCCTCTGCCAATAAACACAGACATAATATGTTTCAAATTATTCATAAATAGGCCTATGTATAAAAAAACAACACATTATCCGTGTCTTTTCCCGTTCGTTGTCCTGCAGATAACACAAACAAACACCTGGCGATGTGCTGTTTGGATGCTCGCATAAAAAAGCAGCAGAAAATCTTTTGTTATTGTGGCCTCCAAGTTTTCACACACCTGATGCATGACTGCCAGTTGGTGGCAGTCATGCAAGAAGTTGTTATGCCAATATAACAGAAGAAGAAGAACACGCATCCCGACCATGTGAACGCTGCCAGTCGGAAAAACAACGTAACCAGGGGGGCGGTCTCTGTTATTCCGAGGTGGAATGAACGCAGCATAAGCACCGTCATTGCAGCCGGGGGATGACTGTAACGGCACTGTAGCAGCACTTTCTATATATATGGTAAAGTTGTGACATTACAACTGTACGTAAGTCCTGATGGCTCCTTTAAAGGCACAGTGTCTTAATACAGGCTGTGTGCATTTCTCTGTGGTTTAAGTGTTTTGACACAGTTTTAATAAAAACAAGACATTTTACAATATGGGACATTTAATGACCACTAGACTATAGACTATACATATTAACTATTTCTACTTAGCTAGATGTTTTGCTGACTGCCACGTAATATTCTCAACATCATGAATAGTTTCATGATGTCTGTCTAAGATTTGATCGTGTTGTCAGTTATAGTGGACTAATGTATGTAAACTTGCCAACAAAGGAACAGTGATTACATCACTTTTTAAACAAGCTACAATTTAACGCATGCATGCGTTATAGGTGCACAGCTCTCCAGCACTAAAGCAAATAGCACTACATCCCTGCCCTTTTTTGTGGAAAGGATTCAATTTAAATTTGCGTGTAATAACTACCTTAAAACCAAAGGCAAGATCCAGTCAACCCTACTATGTAATTATAACCGTCTAAAGATCCACCATAATTCAGTAAGAAAACAGTGAACTGGTTAAAGCACTGGATTTCACCTGAAAAGTTTTCAGCATGTTTACAAAGAGCATTGATTAACTTAAAAGAGCATTGAAAGTGGAACAATCAATCAGTTAATTATTGATTTCCCTCAGACCAAACAGGGTGACTGCCTCCTTATTTTCTGTGAGACACACACACACACACACACACACACACACACAAACCAGCGCGGCCAGGCCAGAGTCCAGCATTTCAAACAAACAGCCATTGAACACCAATGAGGTCATGGCTTCACCGCCTGGCAAAGAGCTGCAACCACTTGTCGGCCCAGTACAAACCCATTCTGGGAAAATAACAATAAAAAATAAAAAACCCACTGACGACTGTGATGACTGAGTAAAAAGGACATTCCTGTTAAAAGGGGAAGCTTTACAAGACTGCTTATGAGTAGTCGTTCCAGAGTTACAAAACTGCACAGAGCCAGGATTTTCTCAAGCCGAAAGCTGATCTCCATTCAGCAATCTGGGAGCTAAACAGAGCAGCTGATCACCGTTAAGCACTACCTAAAGCTCCCAGGCAGCTACTCTCCCCATTCACCTCTGTCGTTCAACAGAAATGCCTCGTAAACTCAAACCGATCCTCCTCTGTGTCTTGACAGTCTGCATTACAGCCCTGGTGGTGGGTAAGTGAAGAAGCTCATGATAGAGATTGTCTTTCTTATAATAATAATAATAATTTTTGGAAAATGTGTCATGATTTTTAACTGCACAAAGGGATGAATTTTGTAGTTTCAGCTGGACATTAAGCACATTAAGTGCATTTTTTTTACATTGCACCACATAAATACACTAAATCACAACCTTCTAACCTAAAATAAGATTTTATATATTTATGGTGAAACAATGATACACAGAGTATTTGTAAAAAATAAAAATCTGTGTCACAAATTACCTGAAAATCACTTGTTTGCTCACAAAACATAATTTGACTATCATGTGTCAGTTGCAGTTATATTTCTTTTGACATGTATATTTTAATGTGGTGTTGTATATCATTAGAGACAGAAGGAAGATCTGGTGTCAAATACACAACGTGTCACGTTAAAAAGGGAGGGTTCTCTGCGCTTCTGTGAACCACAACAATCTGGTGCAACCAGGGCAGGACAAAACAGTGTAGAGTAAAAAAGAATCACCGGTGCAACACAAATGTCTTCTTACTTTATAGTTTCATTGAGGTTCTGGGGAATTGAGAAAATCACACCCCCACTCAGGGGTGGTGATATCATTAATAAACTCCAATGCAGGGAAGCGTTTCGGATACATACACTCGACACTCTAGAACTTCTAGATTTAAATGAAGAAATTAATTTAACTTGCTTTCTCTAATGTCAAAAGTATGTCAAAGTATAGTATTTAAGATGAATATACCTTTATTCCCATTGTAATGTGAATGTTTTATGTTACCTATCAACATTGTTTTTAAAGGTCCCATGGCATGACAATTTCACTTTATGAGGTTTTTTAACATTAATATGCGTTCCCCCAGCCTGCCTATGGTCCCCCAGTGGCTAGAAATGGCGATAGGTGTAAACCGAGCCCTGGGTATCCTGCTCTGCCTTTGAGAAAATGAAAGCTCAGATGGGCCGATCAGAGAAAGGGGTTACCTCGCCCGCCCAGAGACTTTGGCCCGCTCATGAGAGAGAGAGAGAGACATCATGGCTTGCAAACAATCAAAGTGGCAGTTGGTCAAGGCCACACCCCCACCTTGCCCCCCCTCTCTCATTTTCAATAGCATTTAAAGCTACAGACACAGAAATGGCACATTCTAAGTAAAGCTGCTTACACACCAACCAGACGGCCGACCGTTGACAGAAAAGCCAGTCGAAATGATCAGTCTCCCCGTATTGGTCCAAAAAGTGCCACAGAACACACCAAAAAGACGAGACGAGACGTAATACATCTCTATAACAGCAGGCGCCGCTAATCTGTATTATTGCCCAGGAAATGAAAACCGGCAGCTGATTGGGAGAACGCATCACATGGGTTTGTTTTCTCCGGAAATTCAAAGCCAGACTGTCATGGCGGCCGTTCAGAATACGATCTCATATTGTACTAAAATAGTTCACTGAAACATGTTTCTGAGAACATTTTAAACGAGAAATAGGCCGTGCAGTTGCTGAATCTGTCTTCATTTCAGCTCAACAAAGGTCAGTTTAAAAGATTTTCGTCAGATTTTGAGAGACTCTAGTCACCTCACTCCGCTCCCCATTTCCGGGTGAGTCCCGACTGCCCTGATGCTCGGCAAAAATGAACACGACAGCCCCCCAGACTGACGACGGCACGGGACACACCGAACAGATTTGCGTCACTGACCTCGCCAGACTGTCTAACGGACGATAATTAACTAAGTGTGTCCCGGTTATAAAGCTCATTGTGGGACTGGCTCTAGTGGCTGTAATTCTGCACCAAGGCTGAATTTCAGGAAAGAGACTTCAGATACTGTATTAGGGGACCACTGAGGTCTATATAAAAGCATCCAAAAAGCAGCATGTCATAGGACCTTTAATAACTTTTGACCTGTTTGTGGCCATTTGCCCTTTAATTACTGATTAATGAGTGTAGCACATTGGTTGAGATGGGTGTCGTCAGGCAGCCAACGCCCCCTTTACGCACTATCACACCTGTTGATGATTCTTATCAAGGGCTTCACTGACCATTCTCTCCAAGGACTCTCATAGTCACTGTTATGCACCTTAAAAAATAAAAAAATAAACTATAAAGTAAGAAGACTCTCTACACATGTCACATTTTATCAGAATGGGGATTATTGCCAATAAGGTTTTCACATGCAAGAGATAAAATCCTATTCTGATAAAACATGACATCTTGTCAGTTGACGACACAACAAAAATAATCCATAATAATCCGCACGGTGTGTCATTGTCTGAATTCAACATGTTTGCTGTTTTGTGATGCATGGGATCAACACCCATTCAACATTCCAGCCCAGTCAATACGAAAATATTACATTGTTTTTCTCAGGTGTGGAGGAAATTCAGAGCGATGAAGAGTGCGCTGACCTCAACAACACCACCTGGCTGGAGTACCGGCAGCAGAGAGTCAAGCTGCAGGTGCAGTACATGCTGCTCACGAGGAGGAACATGGACTGTGCCCAAATGTTCAACCAGGAGTCTCTCACTGAAACACAGAAGCAGCCGTCCTACTTCAACATCTCCCACCCGACAAAGGTCATCATCCACGGTTACAGGTGAGGACGAGATCCTTAAAGACCCTTTTTTTTTATCTTAATTTTATCTTAAAAGCAATCGTTTTCTACATGAACACTCAAACATTTTGTTACAAGTTACAACCCTTTTGGTTATTTCTCTTAAACAGATTTTTTTTTGTTTGTTTAGATTTCTTTATTTAAAAGGGACGACGCACATTACTCAACATGAGCACAGAGTCCAACATGTAAATGAGCCAGATTTAGCCATGCAGGCTAATTTTCACCTGCAGTCCCTAGCTGGTTGATGGCTTAAAACAATAGATAAGCTACAACAATACAACACACAAACATAAAACAAGAACACATAGGCATAGACATGTAAAATGACACAACCACTATTCGACATCATGACAGCTGGCAGGTTGATGCCATGAGAAAAACATAAGACAAGTAGCATATACAGTAGACGGGTAAAAGTGCATAGACACACATTAAAACACATCGACAGCACAGAAGCACAAAGCACAGAAGCACACACAGAGACACAACTATAGCATAGTATAACATAGTTGATCTTTGGTTTATGGTGAACAAGTCAACGCCACCGTCTGGCCTTTCCTACATCACCCTCCCCACCTCCCCGTAGGATCCTGGGCAGTAAGCCGTCGTGGGTGAAGCAGCTGGCCCAGGCTGTGCTCAGGGCGCAGAATGTCAACGTGCTGGTGGTGGACTGGGTCTACGGCGCCTCCTTCGCCTACAACCTGGCAGTGGAGAATTACAAGGAGGTGGCGTTGCAGATCTCTGTCCTCATCAACCAGCTGCAGGTGAGAGACAACACATTTGGGGGGTGATTTAATAAACTCATAGCTATGACAAAAACAGCTGCAGGTGGAAATAAAAAAAAAATGAGTGCAACTGTCTTGTCCAACAGAAACACGGATGCGAGCTAGAGTCCTTCCACTTCATCGGGGTCAGTCTTGGGGCGCACGTCGCTGGTTTCGTGGGGACTCTTTTCGAGGGGAAGATAGGACGAATCACAGGTGAGTCCAAACCACCTCCATCATGTCCACAGACATATCAAACAGCATAAGGAACATTAAAGCCTGCTTCTTCTCTAAGCAGTTGAATTGGAAACACTGTACTATTATCTGATTGTAGATTT
Source organism: Perca fluviatilis (assembly GCF_010015445.1). Taxonomy (NCBI): domain Eukaryota; kingdom Metazoa; phylum Chordata; class Actinopteri; order Perciformes; family Percidae; genus Perca; species Perca fluviatilis. The sequence goes on along the minus strand of NC_053123.1, from coordinate 26,739,077 downwards.
TTCTTCTCGTGAAGAAGAAAACATTTAGATGCCATAATTCAAAGTTTTAAAGTCCTGCTACACCTGTGTTCCACTTCAGTTTGAAGAATCCTCCTCCCTTACAAGATCAAAAATACAAACCTTGAGGGAGAACTTCCACAATACTGTTGAAATGGTGAATGTAAAAATAAAAGGTGCCAGCTGCTGTTATTCTGCTACGGAACAACAGGCCAGACAATGAAGTCTCTCACAGAGCCTCTCGGCTGTGAATGTGTTTCAGTGTGACCCTGGAAGACCAGCCGGGCTCTTCAAAACACAACAGCGCTTTGATAAGAGCCTCTCTGAAGCTGTGTGGAGACACTTGTCCCCAAAAAACACCAGCTAACACAATACGCCACTGTTCACTGGTTTATATCAGGTCTTTTTGTCTGAGTGGAGAGGCTGGTGCAAATTTGAATGTAAGCACAGGTTAAGATGACACAGCTGCTGTCAGGAATCTGGTCATTAATAAATAAACGGTAATCAGAAATATTGTGCAAAATCAGTATGACCAAACCATCACCAGCTTTAAAAAATGATTAATTTTGCCTGCTAGTAGAGGTCAGCTAAGCTCTTTTTTTAATACCAAAAAGTTCAGGAGCTTCTAAGCAGTGATGGAGTACTCGAGTCCTGGACTCAGACATGAGTTTGACTCGCGTTGCTATTCTCTGGACTCGTGACTTGACTTGGACTCGAGGATTTATGAAATCGCACTCAAGCATTCATGATATAGGACTCGGAAGTTCAATGAAGTTTCTGACTACTTTTGTGTGTAATAGGTCATACATTTGATATAAGACATTGATATGCAGTATATTTAGTCTGTATCAGTAACAGTATCATGCAGGGGCCAGTGATGGGAGTCCTGGACTTGGACTCGAGTCGCTATTCTCTGGACTTGCGACTCGACCCGTGACTCGACTCGGATTCTTCTTTGGTGACTCGGACTTGGACTCAGACTCATCTCATCAAAAGAGAAAAGAGAAATAGTTGGGTTTACTTGAGATGTTGGTTCACTATGCGGCAGGACTTCCATATTAAAAAGTGTGTGTGTGTGTGTGTGTGTGTGTGTGTGTGTGTGTGTGTGTGTGTGTGTGTGTGTGTGTGTGTGTGTGTGTGTGTGTGTGTGTGTGTGTGTGTGTCAACAATGAGGCAGATGAATCCATTGTTTAATCCTTATTTTAGTAGTAATGTGTGAATATGATTTTCACAGTTTTTCTGACTGAATCTAAAATAATCTTTGAACCCAATTTACTTACTTACTGTATCTCCATTTTCTTTTGTTTTAATAGTTGTCTTGCTGCTGTCATGCATCTCTGTTTTCTAAAATCAGCAGCTTTTATTGTCACAAAGTAATGTTCAGTCCTGTAAAGCCCTTTGCATGTCAACAACTGACAACATCAGCCATAGAGACTTTATTTGGACTACAACCTACGACATAAAACCGGGCTCCTTGAATTAAAAATGCTAGTGGGGGGAAGATGCTTCTCATTTGTTTTAAATCCTAACGTGGTTGAACTACAACAAACCGCTGTCTACTTAAAGGCCATTCAATTTTCAGTGGGGTAATACAGAGTAAACTTTCATTATCGGAGTACTGATGGGAAATAATTGCCAAAGAAGTTGATGTTTCACTTTTCAAACACATTTTTCCTTGTCCTTGTCGCCCAGCTCTTGACCCTGCTGGACCCATGTTTAAAGGAGCCGACACCTTTGACCGGCTGGACCCATCTGACGCTCAGTTTGTTGACGCCATCCACACGGACGCTGACTGTGAGACAACTTTAATTTGAATACCATAAAGCCTTAAAACAATGCTGATTTCTTAACATTTCCATCAAAATACTAGTTGTGTTTACAATGGAAGCTGTGGGAAGTGTATTATCCTCTGTTTACAAAAGGTCAACAGTAGGTAAAAGTACTAAAAACACTGGAACACTATCATCACACCGAGGCATAATAAGTAAGTATTTTGTCATCATAGGCCGTCATGTTTGAAAAATTAAGGGAAAATCCAATGTGTCATGTTATCATGGGGTAATGTGGTCGGAGAAGAGACGTGTAATGTCTACACGATGACCAGCACTAAAAACAAAGCTATCTAAGTCTGTAGACTTTTACTTTACTGTCCAAATTATGTTTTTCCTATCATCCCAGGGTTTTTGTGTTTACAGTAAAGAGTAAAAAAGCAGCACTGCAGCAACAAAATGGCAATAGCTTTAATGAGGTTTTCTGCATCAGATTTTGGGATTTCCATCCCTGTCGGTCATGTGGACTTCTTTCTGAATGGAGGAAAAGACCAGACTGGATGTGCTCGCTCTAGGTTCGCTTCAAGTAAGTTCAGCACCCTCTACAACCTGTGGTGTAGAGTAATTTAGTACTTTAGTACCTGAGTACTTAAGCACAATTTTGAGATCCTTGTTCTTTACTTGAGTATTTCTATTTTTCTGCTCTGCTATACCTCAGAGGCAAATATTGCACTTTTTACTGCACTACATTTATTTATAACCTTTAGTTACTTTATATGTTCAGAATAATTCATAAAATACATATAATCAACAAATGAATTATGTATTATAAGTTAAGATAAAACTTTATTGGTCCTGTGTTAAGCGTATGCTTAAAAACAGAACAGAACCCACAATGCAGACACTCACTGGGAGATGTTTCACAATTTATTCACAAATAAAAACCAGGTAGTGGAGCGGGGGTCCGAGTGAGGACAGTGGAGAACAAGTCAAGCTCAAAATAGCACCCCACTTCAACGGTAGTATAATGAGGTCCCTACCACGAACGCTGTGTTTGAGCTATGTTACTGGTTACTGGTTGCATGGCGTTCGTCGTTCAACTGGTCATGACTGTTTTACAAGATGGCGGCCACATGTAAACATGAACGCTACTGTCTTTTTAATTTATCTTCTTAATAAACTGTCTGTACGCTTACAAAGTTCTCAATGCTTCGGTTTACATGTAAGGACTCTCATTATGCTACAGTTGAAGTGTGGTGCTATTTTAAGCCTTGTTAGTGGTATAAAATAGCGATTTACCTTCTGCCCCGAAAGCTAGCGTTAGAAGCTAATCACCGATTTGCGGTAGCTTGTTTCAAGCTACAGACACATTTGATTAGCATGAAAACAGATCCCAGAGAACGGTCGACCTGGTACACATATGTTATTAACCCCTAGGTTCATTTTGCGCTGGATTTGTCCTTTAAGTACATGTTGATGCTAAAGCTAGTGCTTTTTAATTAGGTAAAATTTTGAATGCAGGACTTATACCTATACTTTCAGCACTCACTAAAACCTAAAAGGTGGAGATGAACAGCAAGACTGTTGTTTTTAAACTTGGCTGCTGTGTCCTCTAAAGTATAGCTCAGGTTACTTTCTTTTTCCTGGAAGTTATGAATAAAAAAATCTAATTATGCATGAATAGATTTAACCCAGTTCTGCATGCGGACACATTTAAATAACTATAATTTTCTAAAGACATCTGGGACTCCTTAGTGTTTCTGTGTGTTGTCAGTTCTTGTCTACTTCCCAGTGTATGGCTACGTGATATGTGACCACATGAGGGCGCTGCATGTCTACATGAGCGCGCTGAACAGCTCGTGCACGTTAATGGGGATCCCGTGCTTCAGCTATGAGGACTTCCTGGAGGGACGCTGCATGGACTGTGACGTCTTCAAGGGGACATGTCCAACTATAGGTAAGAAAACACTAAGTACTACAGTACTTAAAGATGCTGTAGGTAGGGTTGCGAAGATCCAGGACTTAGCCAAAAGATTTAATCATCAACAACTTCTCAGTCCCTCCCCCCTTTCTGCTGAAGCCCAAAACGGTCTCCTAAGCCCCTCCCCCCACAAGGGAGAATGAATTAGTTAGACACCCCACATAAGTACATTTTGCTGAAGGTTTTGAATGCAGGACTTAGTAAAAGACACAGATAGTCGCAGTAGCCTAATAGATGTTTTTATCAGGGTGGGGAGGCACAGACAGGCAGGGTAACATCCAATCATTGAAAGAATAAAAATATAAATTAGGTATCTTTGTTTCGTTCTCTGTTAAGTCTCAGTATCACCAGTAGATTTGACATCAGGCTGCACTCAGGCAGCAGGTCTGCTCTCGTCACACGGCGGCTTTTGGCAGCTTCTTATCATTTCAACCCCCTGATACACCAACCCACGCTGATACAGGGACACAGTCAACGCACTTGGAGCCCTTTTGATTTGTGTGACGTATGAACGGCAGACCTACTCTCACTCTGTGTGTGTGTGTGTGTGTGTGTGTGTGTGTGTGTGTGTGTGTTTTCCAGGTTTATCAGAAAACAGTGGGATAGCCATGTCTCCAGTTCCCAGAGAGCAGAAGCTCTTCCTCCTCACAACTGCTTCGCCACCTTTTTGCTGTGAGTGTGCAACAGTCCTTTCTGTGGGGAAATGTTCATGTTGATAATTACATAATTTAAACACACTTTTTTTTTTTTTTTTTACCAGTTCAGGTTTAAAGGTTGCTAATTAAGAACTAAGAGGAATTTGCATGTTTACAAAAATAAAGATTAGAATAAATGCAACACAAAGATGTATAACAGTCAAAAGGAGTTAATTCAAAAGGGTAGGTGTTATAAGCTACACCTTTTTGGTCAGCATGAAGTTACTTTGGTTTGTCACCACCGACAACTTCCGTGTAGGCTACTTCAAAATAAAAGTACTTCCTGTGACGGTTCGCAGTAAAACTAAATTACTGTTAAAGGAATAAGGTTGTGTACCTTTTCACATATCAGCTGTAAATCAAGTACTGTAAATAATGTAAATAGGGAGTTTTAATCACACTATAATTGACAATTTCCTTTAGACTGTTTTAAACTAAACAACATGAATTTCTTATTCAAGTGCTTCAAACAAACAGTTTACAACAATGCCGTACTTCAATACAACTGTAAGGTACTTTTAATTGAGTATTTTCATTTTCTCCTACTTGCCTATTGTACGTTTTACTTATCTATTTTTTATAGCTTTAGTTACTTTGCATATTCATATTAATTATACAAAATACTATGAATAATCTGTGATGTATTAAAGTGGATAAAGATGAGACTTTATTGATCCAGTGTTGAAATTCACAAGCTAGCTGCCAAGTCAAACTTCCTCTGTTATTTTGGTGAAAGTAACTCAAAAGTAATGCAAAAGTAGTGTAACGCATTACAATTCAGAGACAGTAATATTGTAATATAACTAATTACTCTCAAATGACAGTAACTAGTAATCTATAATGTATTACATTTTGGAAGTAACTTGCCCAACACTGATCACCATATATATATATATATATACATTTTTTTAGTTGTATAAGTTGGAAAAGACAAACAAATGAAGTAAACTAAATGACTTTGTTAATGTGTCATATTGTGTCGTACTTTGATGCCAATAATCAAAAGAGTTTTTATATGCTGTAGGCCAGTAAATAAATGTGTCCTGTTCTGCTCAGCTCATCACTTCCTGCTGCAGCTGGAGGTTTCTCCTCTGGATAAGAGCGCTGAGGTGGAGGTGACACTGAAGACTCACAACCTGGGAACAGCGCAGCGGCTCAGGCTGTAAGTAGATGGCGCTCTTGGTTTAAAGAAAAAAGGCTTAAGGAATGGCATTCGGTGTTAGCATAGAAATCTAGACGCACCCTAGTAGCTAATTCGGTGTGCTAGTGGGCTCAGAAAATAAAGAAAACGGTTTACGACGCTTCATGAAGCTTCATTCAGCCATCACTACTCAAATGTACCCTATGCTCCTTGTTTACCTGCCAGCCCTCCTCTCCCTCCCCTAGCAGAGAGTGCAGGGGCAGAGGGGTTGTTAAGTTTGTGTGTGTGTGTGTGTGTGTGTGTGTGTGTGTGTGTGTGTGTGTGTGTGTGTGTGTGTGTGTGTGTGTGTGTGTGTGTGTGTGTGTGTGTGTGTGTGTGTGTGTCTGTGTGTGTTGCAGTCAGACAGATAAGACAGTGTACAGGAAGGTGTTGTCTCACCCTGCCGCCCTGTGTGAGATCTACTCCATCGAGCTGAAGAACACCGGAGCTCGCTTCTACAGACAGGGAGACATCCACGTCAAGTCTGTCTGCCTCTCCGAGTTCCCCTCTGTCAGGTGCGTTATCTAAAATGTCGACGTGCACACACACACACACACATGCTGTTCTGTTCAAGCTCCCACACCTCGTCCTGGTGGATTTTATTCTCTTATATTCTATAAATCATCAACAGCTTCCAGGCCTGTTTCTGTTGAGCCGCCACAGAAGGAGATGAAATATGAACGCAAATCAGAGACAGTTTGCCATTTTGGTTCTTGACTGTTATACATGTGCAATGTTAAAATGATAAAAGGGATAGGCCAGCACCTCTGGGCTGAAAGATGGCACTCAAAAGTTTGTAGTTTGCTCCTTATGAAATATCAGATGTCAATTAAATTCCAGCCGTTCCTGCTTCTTTTCATGCTCTCTCACGCTCTCTTTCTCTCTCTCTCTCTCTCTCTCTCTCTCTTTCTCCACGTGTTTCCTGTTTTTCTTTTATCAATAACAACATTTTTCTTAAAGTGCTCATATTATGCTCATTTTCAGGTTCATAATTGTATTTAGAGGTTGTACCAGAATAGGTTTACATGGTTAATCTTCAGAAAACACCATATATTTGTTGTACTGCACATTGCTGCAGCTCCTCTTTTCACCCTGTGTGTTGAGCTCTCTGTTTTAGCTACAGAGTGAGACATCTCACTTCTGATCCATCTTTGTTGGGAGTCGCACATGCGCAGTAAGTACTGCTAGCTTGTCAGTTACAGAGTATGAGGGCGTGCCAGGCTAGCAGCTAGCGAGCATTATAACGTGTGTTACAAAGTGATGAACGTTCGTCACGGAAGTAAAGGCTGGACTACAACAGAGCTGTTTGGAGCAGTTTGTGAACAGAGTTCCATTTTCTCTCTTATCTGTAATTCAAAATGTCTTTTTCTCCCACTTTTAGGAAAAAGTTAAACATTTAAATCTCATTTACATTTCAGATTCAGGCGAGAGGAGCCGCTGTGCGTGAACAACATCAATATCAGACGAGGAGCTCCGTGGACACACGACTTCGTGCAGGTGTGTGGTATCTTCTGAAGAAATGAGGCCTACTCTGAAAACACCCAGTGCATCTACAGCGAATCCATTAAACATGAAGTCAGTTTCACATTTTCACCATCTTGTTAAATGATCAGGGAGCCAAAACATTTTATTCTGGAGACAAAGCTAATATGATAGAGACTATCACAGCTAAATGAGAACATACGGCCTAGTCGGACTTTATTGCCAGAGGGGTTTTTTGTTATTTTTTGCAGCTCTGAAAGGTTTAAGGATGTTCCAGGTTTCTGTATTTTCTGACTTTTGGTTTTAATTGTACTGACTTCAATTTTGTACTGAGGTTTTCTTTTAAAGCCGCACAATAAACTAGTAACTGCTTTTCTCTGTTGTTCTTTTGGGGTTAAATAATGACGTTTGTGTGTTAGATACTGGAATGGAAACAAATAATCAGCACTGCAGAATCAAAACTGCAGCTCATCTAAAACAGGAGAAGCTGTCATTAGAAGAACATTTGTATATTATTCTGTAATCAAAGATTAGCATAATTGGAGATTTTCTCATCTGACGCATTAATAATGGGGGCTATAACCGCAGTGTTGAGTGGTCTTGTGACAGACAGCAGGGGCGTCGGACTGGGGGGGGAAAGTGGACTGAGTACCCAGGGACCTCATGTGAGGAGGGCCCAAAAAGATGCTAGAATGAATAGCTGTGGATGTGGGGAGGGGCCCATAGAAAATGCCTTTCTACAGGGCCCAGAATTTTGTGCTACGCCCCTGACAGACAGGAAGTAGACAGTCACAGAAAACAAAACTACATTTTCACTGCACACAAAGAGCTTTATGGAGAAATCTTGGCCCATGAAAATACTTTTTAAAAACACTGACTTCATCATTTTAATCCCATTTTGTAATTTAGCAAAGCAGTAACGGGACAAATAATGGAATTCACAGTATACGTACATGTGTGTATTCAATTCTCAGTTACAAAGGAAGAAGAGGTTGTCCTCCAAATGAAATTGGCATCAATGGTGCATTCAGATAAATAAACTAAACATGAAATCTAAACTGCCAAGTTGCAGGTTTTGTACATTTTGTAAATGTTCATACACATGTCTGGAAAGTTCTCAGGAAGTATGCAAAACTAAATATTTTCCAGATCTTGAAAGGATTAAGAATTGGGTATAATGCAGGTCTGTTCAAATCAGTCAGATCCAGAAAATGTGTAATCGTACTAAGTTAAATCAATACTCTTTGTAACACTGAGTATGAGTTGTGAAAAAAACAAACGTCAAAAATTAACATTCAATCACGTGAAGTCCAAATCAAACAGTCAGAGTTCTAACATCAAATATAAGTGGGATGAAAACCAAATTCATCTGTTTCAGTATCACAGAATCCATTTTTATTACATAAAAATACCATTTCAGACTTTTAACATGCTGGTAAGGTGAAGGCTGTCCCTCTGTCCGTAGTGTTTCAGTGCCACTTAAGATCATGGTGTAATTAGGATTTAATTCAGATTGTGGACAGTTTATTAAATGTTGGATACAGTTTATCTGCAAGTCAACATGTCCTTCTTTAATGAATCCCTGCAGTTAAATAAACACACAATATAAATGTTCTTTGAGCATCTTATTGGTTCGCTCAGTTGTTGAATTATAGATTTTGTAAATGCCATGTTCATTGAAATGCTAAAACATCTACAAGTTTTACTAAAGTTGAATAAATGTGGTGGGTCCCCCTGTCTTTAGGATTTTAAGGCAGATTTGGTGGCCTGAATGCTGCTTCAGAGACTTTAAATCTTGACACGAAAACTTTTAGGCAACACAAAGCACTTGTAGTTTGTGGGCGTTCAATGAATTGAAGTCATTATGGTGATAAACATCAGCCCCAACAGTATTGATTGTTGAAAGATATCAATATTAGCTGCCTCATCACTGAAACTGCAATTTAAATAGAGAAAAACAAAGAGTCTTCATGCTCAGGACTAAAGATGAGTGAAGTGAAGCGAGAACAGCAACAGAGTGAGAAGGAGACATAACAATTGATCTGTGACACAATCATACTGCTATACAGTAAATGATATAATATACGGTTTCCAGGAGAGACTGTTCTCACAGTTTGGGAGTGTCGGTGGGAGCCAGCGGCGCTCTGCCCCTCTGGAATCGAGGTGGTAGATCCCCGTCACTATCACCTCCTGCAGAGTCAACATCGAAGCTTCGGTTAGGGTTCTCATGATCACACAACAAACCCTACTGACATACTGATAACATGACCGACAGTGGAAACATGTTGTGCTGCTGTGTCACATCAAAACTACAGAGAAACTGCAACATGTGGCAAATTCAAAGAACAGGTTCTGTAGCTTCAGTGCTGTTTCTCCTCCACAGAGAGAAATGATCAAACAAACAGGGGAACAAAAAAGTTGTAATTTATTCAAACAACTTGAGAAACAAATGTCACTTCACAGATTTGTTGGTTGGTAATAATTGTCTTATGTAAAGGTTAGAAACAAAGCTTGTTTGTCAGTTAAATATATGAATCCAACGTGTTTAAAAAACAATCTAACTAACTAACAACTGCAGTGACGTCTTTGCATTAGGGGCCGGGCCCCACCAGATGGCACTGTGGAGTAGTGCATGACATGATCAATAATTCAGTGTAACTAATAATATCTAAATTTATATGTATATTCTTTGTAACTAACATTGTTGCTCGTTTTATTACATATAACAAAGGTAACGCTGTCCAATACATTCCAAATATCTTCCTATGGGCGATCTACCTACAGTCAGTAGTCTGCTACTTCTAGCAATGTTCACGGGCCCTAATTGAGACCTATGACCCCACATTTTAGAAAAACTATTTAATAATATTTATAATGTAAACATAATTTCAACAGTGATTTCAAAAGTATTACATAGTGACATAGAGGTCCCTCAAGATAAGGTAAAAATGCAGGAGCTGCTTTAAAGGGGACCCTATTTTCCCATGCATTTGTGTCTAAGTCAGGGATCTTCAACAGGCTGTGCGGGACCCTAGGGGGTCCTCAGTCAATGCAGGGGGGCCTCTAAATTAGGCCTATTGTGTTTTTTTCAAAAATCCTAACATGAATCCAACATATTATTAGCAAATATAAATCCTCACTGCTTACTGGCCTATATGTAAGGTTGTCATTAAGGCCATCTATAGATACAGTTAATCCTAAGGATTCACTGTGCCACAAGTATGTTTAACATTAAATCATAATTTATAAAATTACGCCAACAATTATTAGGCTCTTTTAATAGCGTAGTATTCTATGCACTAAGAAGGTATGGATAAAAAAAAACAATATATGTAGTAGGGGGTCCCTGCTCCGTCTCTATTTCAGTTAAGGGATCCTTGGCTTAAAAAATATTGAAGACCCCAGGTCTAAGTGACTTATGTGAACATTGAAATTGATCCAGTAATGAGCAAGAATGCTTTAACCGGCAGCCGCTAACTGGGCAGCAATGTAATACTTTAGGATAAATGTGCACCTTCAATGTATGTCCACTAAAAGTTTTTAACATGGACAGGCTCTCGTTAATATTATAAGAGATCTCCCAGACTGTGTATTTTTGGCACACATAATTGGATAGACACCATTTTGTGTTGGTAACCCCGCCTTGCTTGAATTGAATTGAATACTAAAGGTGGGTGTTTATCATTGTCACTCCCCAATCACCACCTCTCGCTTGCAGAGAGCCAGAAGCCTGTGTGTTCACATAATAAATCTTTTCCACATGAGTGTACATGTGTTGAATGTTCTAGAAAGATACCCTTTGCTCTTTAATTCTGAGGGACTCATGCCAAAACCAGGTAGCTGTTACATATATATTTTATTTTGTAACAGCTGACACTTTGCTAGTCATTCACACACATGGACCCAGACATGCAATAAATATCACAAGTTTCTGCATTTAACAGAGGACATTTCTTCATATATGCAACATTGACTTTGGGGCATACAGTAGTAAGGAAAGTTCTTGAATCGTATTTTGCAGATTTTTGGCCTACTATGTCTGAACTGAAGCTGTGTAACTACGGTCTGTGAAAGATTTGACCTAATGCTTCACAGCCGCCCTGCAACCCAAACCCGACTCTGACACCACCCAGCTATGAAATGTGATCCTCCACCTGTGATTGGGCGAAGGCTGCTTTTAGGATGGTGGGAAGGCATGCGCGGTGCAAAGGGTGAGCACTCTGGATTATTAGCATGGTACTGCATTTTCCCCCTAAATTTACAAACTCTCATCCTCATCAGATAAGAACACAGCTGCTCCAACAAACAGTACAGTGTTGAATCCTTACTGACCTCTCTCTCTTACACACACACACACACACACACACACACACACACACACACACACACACACACACACACACACACACACACACACAGTGGTGGAATGTAACTAAGTACATTTACGCCAATTTAGTCCAATCAATCTGACTATTTTAATCCTGTATGCATTTTGTCCAGTGCTGGAGGAAGTACTTCAGTAAAAACAAAATAATGACAATAAATAATATATAAAAAATAAATAAAAAATACTCAGATAATCAGACTTAAGTAAGCTTAAGTACATTTGCTGATTAATGCTTATAAGCATTTATCAGCAAATATACTTAAGCTAGGTAAAAGTAGTCATTATGCAAAATATAATACTTTTAAAGTATTTTAGAGTTTGTACTTGATAATTTAATTCATATTAATCAATTAAAAAATAATCATCTGAGATGTGAAAGCGGAAATACTCAAAATAAAATGATGTTAAAAATGTTGGCTACTTAAGTACCCTACTTGAAGAAATGTACTTAGTAACTTTCCACCATTGCATTATCCATATTATCCAAAACGCCCAGCCCTATACTGTGTCTGTGTAAAGCCAGGTTAGTAAGAATTGTGCACTGCAAGCCACCCATGCACACCCCACACCACTCTCCGCCCAGGTGAGGTACTTACATGTAGCTTAAGTGGTGACCCAGTGTGTTAGCTCCATCACCCTTCCCTCTACCTCAAATAATCCCTCTCACTGCCATAATCAGTTAAGGAGCCCGCCACATCAGCAAAGTCCTCCAGGACCAGGCTGGTGGAGTCCTCACCAGTGGGCAGCTCGCCATCTGACGCCCAGGGGTGCTGATAGCGGTCATGCTGGGGGGCCTGGTGTTCATCCAGGGTGGGGTGCCTTGGTCCCTGCAGGTGGGGTTGAAACTGGGCTGGATCGGACATCTGGTAGGCCGGTGCCGGGTCTTCACCGTGTGGATGCTCCTTGCCAATGCCCCCGTCACTGCCGCTACCGCTGCCGCCCTCGCTGCCCTGCGAGGAGGGGGCCAGCACGTGGTAGAGGCTGGGCAGGCGGATGTCCAACAGCACGCCACTCTTGATGTAGAGCTTGTTGTTGAGGTTGTAGAGCTTCTCGGCGATGTCGTAGCCCAGCATGACGGAGAAGACACGGGCGATGTAACGCTCCTTTGACATCACCAAATAGAGGCGGCGGCGACGCCATGAGATGTAGCGGGAGTCTTCCTCTGCTGTCATGGTCACCTGGGGAGTATGAATGAAACACCTGAATATTAAAGTGTTACGCTTCGGCTACACTGCACGCGTAACGTATGCGGACCGTTAGCGGCGCGGATGTTCCCCGGAATGTTTCTTTTAACTGGCTACACCTGCTGCGCACACACAGTGTAGGACTGTGTGAGTCACAGGCTTCCGTTTTTGGAGCTGGCACAGCGACGCGAAACGTCAATCTACTGTCAGCTGTTAGCAAATGAGGAAAAAAATCAAATAAAACTCTCAAAAACGAAACTGCCAATACGCTCATTGACATTGTCATTAAAGGTCCCATGACATAACAATTTCACTTTATGAGGTTTTTTAACATTAATATGGGTTCCCCCAGCCTGCCTATGGTCCCCCAGTGGCTAGAAATGGTGATAGGTGTAAACCGAGCCCTGGGTATCCTGCTCTGCCTTTGAGAAAATGAAAGCTCAGATGGGCCGATCTGGAATCTTCTCCTTATGAGGTCATAAGGAGCAAGGTTACCTCCCCTTTCTCTGCTTTGCCCGCCCAGAGAATTTGGCCCACCCATGAGAGAGGGACATCATGGCTTTCAAACGAGCAAAGTGGCAGTTGGTCAAGGCCACACCCCCACCCTCCACCTTGCCCCCCCCTCTCTCCTCCTCAATAGCTACAGACACAGAAATGACACATCCTAAGGAAAGCTCATTGTGGGACTGGCTCTAGTGGCTGTAATTCTGCTGAATTTCGGGAAAGAGACTTCAGATACAGTATTAGGGGACCACTAAGGTCTATAAAAAAAACAATCCAAAGAGCACCATGTCATGGGACCTTTAAGTTGTTTCCTGTATATCGGTACTTTAATTTAAAAGAAATAAAGAGACTGTATTAGCCATTTCTGTGTAAAAAAAATATAAATCGAAGACTGTCCTATTTTTATGCTTGTAGAGCGGATCTCCGCGGTGTATACCACTTAGGCGCTGCTGTAATGCCCGGTGTAGCCAGTTTCATTGATTATAGTGGAAGCGTAGTGTTGGAGCATCCGCTCCGCATATGTTACACGTGCAATGTAGCCGGCCTGTTAGAGTTTGTGAACTTTTTGTATGGGGTATGGAGCAACGGCAAAAACATTGCTTCTATTCTATTCTGAATACAAGTCATTTGTCAATAACTTTGGGAACTACTGTACACGTATTGGCCTTCTTGTCGAGAGTTAGATGAGACAATTGATACCACTCCTCTGTCATTTAAATTGGAGCCAGCAGGGTGGTTGGCTTAGCTTAGCATAAATATTGAAGGCAGGGGAAACAGCTAGCCTGGTTCTTTCCAAAGTTTTAAATCAGGACGTGATAGTGTATTTTCCAAAATGGAGCCATGTCCCCTTTAAAATAAGAAGAAATATTAGAATCTTTATTTTTTTAAATAGTATTTTTATTGTGATTCTTTCTATTTTATATGTGGGAGCCAAAATGTGTATTTTTCTGTATTGTTTATTATTTGTTTAGGCTGCACACATTCTTGGGGTTACTTTTCATTTCCGGTAATTGGTTTCCACTTTACTTTGGTAGATTATAATTGACATTTTTCACTATTTTCTGACATTTTATAGACAAAATAAAGAATCAATTAATCTAGAAAGTAAACAGAAGATTGATTAATAATCATTTGTTGCAGCTACTGTATATTTCTATTTGTGCTGCTCATTGATCAAAATATCCAGCACAGCCTTCCTGTTTGAAACCCTGTTCAGTCCTGGAGACAAACCAGGGAATGTCCAACATGACCTCTAGGTTTTGTTTCTACTTTAACTGAACTAATCTAAAGCAACGGGATAGGCTATGTGAAAGAGAAGAGGAAAACTGCTTTGTTCAGTTTATCAGTCAGAGGCTGAATCGGACAGAAGGGAAACAAAAGACAACTTGATATCCACGTCTTGGTTTCTTGTTCCAAATCCTTCAAGTTAATTTAACAGTTTACTGCCACACTTGGGACTTGGAGCCTCATGAATTAACTGCACGTACGGTACCTGGAACTTTCCCTCCTCGTTTGGTCTGAGAGACTCCCACTCCGGAGAGTCGAGGAACTGGTGGTGGTGGATGTAATGCAGGAACTGTCCCTCCAAAGATACATTGATCCTGAGAGAGAGAGAGAGAGAGAGAGAGAGAAAAAAAGAAAAAAAAAAAAAAAAAAAAAGAGAGATTAGGAAGTGATAATGAGAGCTTGAGGTAACTTTGCAACTAAATGTTAGCATGAATGTCTCTGCTAGGGCAACTATGGTCAGACAGTGATGAAAACAACTTGAATATTTCCATTTTATGCTACTTTATACTTCTACTCTACTGCATTTGAGTTAATATTATACTTTTTACTGCACTACATTTATTTGACACTTCTAGTTACATGATAAAAAAACAGATATGCTTACAGTATGTGACATGATGCAGTACTATACTAATCTATCCAGTAGTATACATAGTGATGTATCTAAAACTGGCTCCAAGTTGACAAATTACAACATCAAAATTCTCTGACATGTATTTGTTAGTAATAAAAAAAGAAAAAGAAAATATTCTACAGCAATATTACCAGGGTTGGTATGGTTACTTAAAGGTCCCATGGCATGAAAATTTCTTTTTTAACATTAATATGCGTTCCCCCAGCCTGCCTATGGTCCCCCAGTGGCTAGAAATGGTGATAGGTGTAAACCGAGCCCTGGGTATCCTGCTCTGCCTTTGAGAAAATGAAAGCTCAGATGGGCCGATCTGGAATCTGCTCCTTATGAGGTCATAAGGAGCAAGGTTACCTCCCCTTTCTCTGCTTTGCCCGCCCAGAGAATTTGGCCCACCCATGAGAGAGAGAGACATCATGGCTTTCAAACGAGCAAAGTGTCAGTTGGTCAAGGCCACACCCCCACCCTCCCTCTCTCCTCCTCAATAGCTACCGACACAGAAATGGCACATACTAAGTAAAGGTCATTGTGGGACTGGCTCTAGTGGCTGTAATTCTGCACCAAGGCTGAATTTCGGGAAAGAGACTTCAAATACAGTATTAGGGGACCACTAAGGCCTATATAAAAGCATCCAAAGAGCACCATGTCATGGGACCTTTAAAAAATGTATTCAGATACAATGACTTACTACCTGTTAAAAAATGTATTCAGATACAATGACTTACTACCTGTTAAAAAATGTAGTCAAATGTCAGTAACCTAATCCAAGTATCATAATATTAAAGCCATAAATTGATTACTTTCCATTACTTTTGGATTACTTTAATAGCTCAATACCAATTATGGGCAGAATTTGCATTGTCTCTGTATTTTCATTAAGTACATTCGAGGCCATGATAATGAATTTGTTACACTCGAGACCAGAGTGGTGGTGGTGTGTGTGTGTGTGTGTGACTGGTGAAGTGTTGTAATGTCAGTATGTCGTTCTTTATTTTAAAATGTATTCTAAAATGGTAATCCTGCTAATCCCCATTTTTACTAAATGTAATTTTAATCTGATTACACATTTCTCTCTGTAACTTTAACAGAATACAGTTACATTTTTTCTATCCTAATTACGTAATGTTCTATTCTACTCCCCAAGCCTGGATATAACAATGTCAAAGGAGCCATTCTGCACAATGAGTACCTTTACTTTTGATACACTTTGCTCATAATACTTTTGGATTTAAAGCTGCAGTCAGTAAAAAAAAAAAAGCTCTCCCTCTCCCCTCTCTTTCTGCATGTGTAGAACAGCCAATAGGAACGCTCTCTCTCTCTCTCTGAAATGACCTGTGATTGGTCAAAGTCTCCCGTCACGGGCTAGATTATCTAAAGCCTTAAAACAGAGCCAAGAGGAGGTGCAGTAGTCTAGTTTTCTCTCAGACCACTTGAATTACAATATGCTGTAAGGTTATTACGGATGTTTTGCCCAACAACGTCAAAAATGTATGCCTACCCCAGATTTAAGTAATAGTTTGAATTCAGGACTTTTACTTGTGGAGTATTGTTAGACTATAGTATTTCTACTTAAGTAAAGGATATGAGTACATCTTTCACCACTCAAACATACATGGAACATCTTTAAGATAAATTGATAATACCAAGCTTCTTCTGCCAGGATTCTTTCCGAAATCATATAACATCGGGACATTCCTCCCATAGAAGGAAGCTTTATTTAAGAAAAAGAATAACTTCCGCAGAGTGAGATAATCCAGCACACTAAACATTAAACTTTTATTGGATTACGTCAAAAGTTTCTGTTTTATCCTTATGTCAACTTGAATTGAATGTTTTTACATCAGTGCTACAAATGATCTGCCTTATGTCAATCACCTGACATCTACTGAAAGAAATCATTACAAGTCAAACCAGTGGTGGAAGAAGTATTCAGATCTTTTAGTAAAAGTAAATGTGGAAACTTCTATCTTTAGTGTGCTTCCAACTTTGTGGCAACATTTCCAATAAACTTGTGTAAAAAGAAATGGTTTTCTTAGGCTGTATTCAAAACCACCGACTATACTAGCACTGATTTGGCCAAAATGTAGCATGTAGTAAGCAGTAAAAGCAAAATCAGCAGGATGCCAAAAAATATACCCAGATGTTGTAGTGATTTGGAAAAATCTTGAGTATGCATCGGATCAGTGTATCACGCCTATTGCGTCCCACAATGCAAAGCACTTGAACGGTCACAGCAACTTGATTACTTCCAAAACCAGAAATGGACTAAGCCTTGCCAAGCATACTACAAAATAAATTGATTTAACAGTTTCATACTGCATACTACCAATGGTAGACGGCTGACCTTGACCCCATCCAACACCTTTGAGATGAACTGGACCTTATCGCCGACATCAGTTACCAAAATCACTTACGCTCGTGTGACTGATGGGGAGAAAATCGCTGCACCCAGGTTCCAACATCTTGTGAAAAGTCTACAGCAGCAGATTATTTATGCTTTGGAATGAGATGAGAATGAGTCCCAGCAATCACGTGTTTGTGTGTCCACATACTTTTGGCCATATCGTGGACATTAACATACCAAACAGGAGACTGTTGATGAATGGAAATGTCTTAAGTAACACATTTAGTAGTTAAACACTAAAAACATGTGTTGATTACATATCAGTAATGCAAATCTTTAAATCTGAATGAAAATTAAGGATGAACAAGAATATAAAATGACAAAAATCATTATTAGATTTTTGTTCCTTTGTTTGTTGTTTTAGATTTGGCTCGTACTCATGAGCTGTTGGCAGCGTGGCCAACATTTAATCTACAATGATGAATTTAAGAGGAGCCATCAGCGTCCACTCCAGTCCCAAAGTACAAAGATATCATTTAACCAGCTGGCAGAGTGCAGAAGGATGACACCCTGGTGAGTCACAGACAAAAATACTGTTTACTACATTTCTCTTGTGTAGGCTCCAGGACTGTGAAATTTAATGCAGCTCTACTTTGAGGATGTTTGGATGAAGAGGATACATTTCCTGTGATGGTTACACACTGCCAACAGCATGAAAGAGTCCAAAATAGGAATCCAGTTCTGCCGTAGTCAGTTAAAATAGGAGATTTCTTTCAAACAATGGGTGAGCTGAGGAATTTAAATCAATAAATACTACAGTATATACAGTATATCTGTGGTATAAACCTTTTGTTTTAGTATTAATCTCAGTGACACTGAATCTTGCAACTTATTTATAATTATAATTAAAATGGAAAGAAGAACTACCTTTACCCTACTTGGTTGAGAAGGTTAAACATAATGTAAAATAACATGAACATCTGTACAATAATGTAAACTTCTGCAACAGCCTGGAAATAGATAGCACTGTCGGAAGCTTTTAGTATTCAGTTTTTGTGGAGAGTGTCTCAAAACAAGTGTTAGTCGGTGGTTGAAAGTGCAATTTTGAGGTACTTGAACTTTACTTAAATGTTTTTGCCGTAAATTTACGGTTTAGTTTCATTCTCACTGCTCTCATCATTTGTCATCATTTCCAGACACAGAAGGCAGTTATATAAGCTGTTATATAAATCTGTAAAAACTCACTGTGTACTATGTACCTGCTCAGTGCCAAATGGCAGACAGACAAAATTATGCCGTTTTCCCAAAGATTGGTACGGCTTGACTCGACTCTACTTGACCCGTTCTTTTTTAGTTTTTTAATTAGCAAAGGTTTTGGCTAGGCTTGTACTTTTTTTTGGTACCACCTTGGTCGAGGTTCCAAGCGAGCTGAGTCGATATTAAAGGTGGAGTTAAACCACTGCAAACCACCGACTGATCAGAGAGAATCGCCACTAGTGCGACACGGGACATCCTGTACAAACCTACGATTATTAAATAACCAAGCTACCGTGAACGGCAACTGCAAGTTTTTTATACCCTCGACTCAGATTTTAAACAATGACACAAAACCACTAACACTCATGCAAACATTCTTCTGTTTGGTTGCCAATAAAAGGATTCAGCGAGTGTCACGTGCAACGGCGATCAGCTGAGAATCCCACCCTCACTGAGGGGTTTCTATCTCCAGTGGAAATGAAAAGAGAATAGTACTAGTACCAAAAAAGTGGGTTGAGTCAAGTTGAGCAGAGCCGTATCATACAGTGGAAACACGGCTTTAAAAAGACGGTGACCATAGTGGAGCATTTAGCAGCTAAAGAGCCAGATATTTCCCTTAGATGTTGGTGGAGACCAAAAACAGAGCCAAAAGGAGAGTGAATATTGGACCTACATTCATCGACAAGCCTTAAACACGACTCCAAATTAATGCTAATGTCGCTGTTGTAAATAAGCAACTGTTTGCTATTGTGTTTGCCATGTCAACTTGAAAGGTGATGATACTGAATGTGACATGTGTTTACTGCTTGTTTCCACTGCCTCCAAATGGCCCAAAAAGAAAAGTTTTCAATGATTTACTTTACTCAAGTGTCTCGTATTGTTGTGGAGATGGTTCGGTTGTGGTTTGCATTATGTAGTACAGGTGTGCAGATGTACACACACATGCACACATTCCCCACCTCCCAGACAGCAGAAAGGAGAGCCGGTCGATTGGCGTCTTGCCCTCCACAGCGTACATCTCTCCTGCCTTCAGCTCCACCACCTTGTTCTCAAAGGCGCCGGCGATCTCCTTGAACACCTGGACGGGCACGCCCAGCGGCAGGTACACCGCCTGGTAGAGGGCGGTCAGTTCTTCACTGCGTATGCCCTCCTTGTGCAGCCGATAAAGCAGGTGGCAGATCTGAGCCAAGCAGGCCAGCAGCAGAAGCAGGTTCCAGGCGAAGACATCCAGGCTGCACATCGTTAGCCAACCCCATAGGCTCATGAACGCGAAGGCGGGAGTCAGGAAGCCGAAGATGAAGAGACACCCGTAGGCCCCGCTGCCTCCCATGTAGCCCAGGAACAGCATGGTGTTGCCCAAATGGTAGATGGCTCCCTCTGTGTTGTTGGTCCAGCCATCGCAGAGAGGGGGAAAAAACAAGCTGTCCAGCAGAGTCGAGTTGTGTGTGCTCATGTTTGTCTTCAAACGACAAGCTGAGGAGAGACTTTTTCTGATGCACAAAACAATGAGAGGACCAAATAACTTCTCATCCAATGAACTTTGCTTCTATTTCTGTCACATCAACATGTACAACTAGATGTTTTCTGTGATCAAAAATAAACTAATACTGCCAGAAGAATGTCAGAAGTAAATGTTTGTTCCCTTGGCGTGCAGTGGAAAGTTCTTCAATATGAAGTTCTCACGGCTCTATTTGTTATAGAAACACAGCTGGAATGGGTTTCTTCGTCTTGTCTCATTATGCGTCCCTTCCTCCCTCTCTCTGTACTCCGTCTTTCCCTTCCGAGTCTTCCTGTTGTCTCTCTTGCTGTAGCTTTTCTGTCTATTTCTCTCACCCATCCGGCCTGCATTGTAGAGCCAACAGCTGGAAGAGAAGGGATAAGGGACAGTGGGCGTTGATAGAGCCCTAGAAGGATAACCATGTTTGGAATTGTAACCCAAGGAGAGAGAGAGAGAGAGAGAGAGAGAGAGAGAGGTGGACAGAAAGCAGGCCTGCTACTTAACATAACAGAAAGAGAGAGACAGGAAACCGGGAGGACAGGGACTATAACAAATCCATGAGAGAGTGTCACACACATTTAAAACTTTTTTTTTTTATAAAATGTCCCAACACAGTTCTTCCTCTACCCAAACTTTAAGAGTCCAGTTTACTCGCAGGAGAGCAGTGTAGCCGGTGCATATTTAGAGACACTGAATAAGTAGAATGACAGCGCAGGTCAGATTTCAGGTATAAACACCCACCACCCCCACCTCCTAACATATCCAGCTCTCCTCTGTCAGGATGACTCACAGGGAGCCCATCTCAGTCAAAATCCAAATTCTTCTGCGCTGCTTTGTTTCTCCTTAACAAATTAAAAGACTAGTAATAGTACATGTAAAATTAAGCAAAATTATGGATCTACAAGCCAAAGAGCCTGTATTTACAAGAACCGGTATTCTTGGTGTAACAATTGTTGCTATCAAGTTATCAAATATTATATGCAGGAGGAAAATACACTTGAGACAGATTCTTCTGTAATGTCTTGGTACGGTAAACACTAAGATATCTTAATACTTGACAACCACTAGCAAAAATACTTTTAAACTACCACAAGATGAATTGCTTCTGTGACACATTTTATTCAAATAAACAAAATGGCAATGAGGTGCTTTTTGGCAACGTGAAGATCACAATGAACTGGTGGATTTGAAGCACAGTGTACAACTATCACTTTGTGGCATTAAAAGTGAAACCAGTTAACACAGCCTAGCATTAACAGCAGGTTTTCTGAATGTGATGTCGACTGTCAGGCACACTTCATAACAGTGACACACTACAGAGGAAGAATGCAGATATGCCAAGTATTGACTTTGCAGGGGCAGAAGTTATTTTTAAGCCTAAGTGCATACCAGGGACAGCAACTGTGGCAAACAACCGTTCACACAGTCACTATAAAACCTCAAGATGAATGCATGAATTTGTAAGTGCATTTAATCTACAACACAAGTCTTATTGCATAGGACTTTTATTTAACATCAGACAACATTTTAGATTTCACACATTTCTCATAATCTGCAGACTTAAAAAAAAAAAATTTCACAGAAAGATCAACCTATCAGAGCCGAAAGTGCATCGTCACATTTCCCTTACAGTTGAGGTATAAATAAGCAGGGGAACACCCAGGGTCGTCTTGCACAGCAACACACTGCAGGAGAATAAAAAAAGAAAAAAAGTATTAATACGTACAAGGGTTTGCAAAATTGTAATGGCAAAAAAAAAAAAAAAATGACCCCAAGATCAGCTGAAAGGCTGAGGCCTGGTTGTATATTCCGTAAACAGAAACATGTTAGTTGTGATTAATCTAGGTACTGCGACCTACTACATAACAGCACATTCGTACTTCCTCCAGCCTAAAGATAGATATGTATCCTGGGGGAAATTGCTCTGCAGCAGTTGCGAAACAAAGTTGGAAGAGTACAAATATACAAAAGATAGGAATTGTATATATAAAAATGTATAAGTGTATAAAAAAACAAAATAGATAACAGTAAAGTGTGATCGAAATATATACAATGCCAAAATCAGGTTACTAGTACAGATGATAAATGGAAACTGTCTTTTACAAGAGCAAGTGAACATTAGGCGATGCCAGACGTCTAATTGAGCTGCTGAAACGTGAACCGAGCCACATGGCTACAAGCATGTTGCATGTGTAGTCATGTGAGCACAGAAGATACTTGCTCGACCATCCCTCACCACACACAACCCTACCATTACCCTTGTTACATGATGTTCTAGACAGATACTGCACAAATGGCTAAGAGACACAATTGACCCATAAAATGAGTGAACCTGGAGAATACAAATGGCTTCATCGCTGCAAATACCCAGGGTTAAATAAAAGACGTTGGGCATTTACATGGTTCACAAAGGGCGGGTGCTCATTTACACACCACACTGACTCAATTCAAGTTGGCCTTAGGTTGTCAGATTACATTAGGCAGCAGTGAGTCACCAGTACAGGCATGCAAACGGTGTTCAAGTTCCATTTCCAGTTTTAATTTTGTAGGTAACCAATGAAATAAGGACCAAATCAAATAAAGTTTGAGGTCACTCCAAAGCAAAATACAGACTTTTGAAGAAACAAAACCGCCTTTAAATTTACCAACACATGCGTTTACGGTTTAAATGGGCATTTGGCCTGATCAGACTTCAACAGACCAGTTTTGTGCAAACTGAAGGTCTGATTAATGTTTTGAAGGCCAAGCGTTGCCTCTAGAAATCTCATTAGTATCACACTATAAAAAAGGTGGCAATGTGAACTGTTACTTGCAGCATTTTCACTGCTGGAAATATTTCCATACCACTATTAGCCATGCCGCTTTCCCCACCCTCCTCCTTAAATCACTACATCACTCTGACCTTTGTGGTGTGTAGACAGGATTAGACAAAGTTCCTACATGAACGTCATTTTAAAATGCATGTAATCCAGCTCCAACACACATATCAGTTTTGCATTACTCTGATTTTACTTATTTGAAAGGATGCACTGGTGTTCCAGTCTGGTAGTTCAGTTTGTACCCAATATAAATCAGTAACAGCTGAGGGATACAAACGACCTAGTACAAAGGGGGGGAAAAAAAACAAGCTTTTGGGGCACTAGATTTTGATTACTTACCACACAGACAAAATGGAGCAGTTAAATCTTGAATCCAAGCGCCCTCATGCAATCTTTGTGCGCCTCAATCAGGACTGCACAGCTTTCTTCTCCTTTCTCAATGATGCTGGAGGAAAACAACAAAAAAACATTGGAGGTATTAAAATATTTTCACATGCAACAAGGAAAGGGCTTCTGTCTCTCTGGACAGGTACTTACCAAGCATCCCTGACTTTCTTTGTCTCTGGGCAAGCACAGCATGGTTTCAGTGGCTTCTTCTCAGGGGCCTCAATCACAGCAGACTCCACGCTGGCAGCAGACACGGTCGACATCTTCTGAATAAACTAGATAAAAAAAAGAAAAAAGAATGTTTTAAATCACAGTAGACTAAGGATGAAGAGTGGCACTCACAATTTAACGTGTACGGCTACTTCTGGTTTTGCATCTCATTTTCCAGAAAAGTCTTTTCAAATGTCCATTCAAAGACGTTTGCAATTATCTCAGCTAATCAACCCACTTCTGTAGGAGATACCAAAGGCCACCACCCCTGCTGAAGCATATCATGACAAAATGTAGATGCAACGGAATAAAATGTGGTGTAAAGTTAACAATACCAATCAGGCATGCTAGTTCCTGCAAAGGAGGAAGAATTAGCTACAATTAGGGCTGGGCGATAAAACGATAACGATATGTATCGCGATAGACACGTAATCAATATCAATAGAAAATGCGTTCGATAAAACGTTCGATAACTTGTTTTTCTTCTTCGGAAGAAACCAGAAGTTGCGAAGCAAGTTTGGTTGCATGAACAAAGGCACTCACTCTCTGGTAACCTAGCAACGTAGGGAGTGACACTCTAACAGCCAATCATGTAACAGTATCAAGTTTGGTTGCGCCACATCGCTGTCTCGTGTTGGATTCTACAATAACAGAACCGGCAGCGTGGAGCGATAAGTGGAAAGTGAGTGCCGCAGCGAGCGAGGAAATTGTTGATAAAACAGGAAAAGTCAGTATGGCAGTTTTGGGGATTTTATAAGTCTGACCATCGTCCCCACCAACACTACCGCAAACTTGTTTCACCACCTTAGCCGCGCTCACACTTTGGAGCACAGCCGTATTCGCCAGCAACGTCCAACAACATCTGCAGCTGCTACACCGCACAAGCAGCAGATCGCCATGGAGAGGTACTCTGCATCAGCGCCTTACTAAACGCTACAAAGAAATAACGGAGGCAGACGTGCTAAGCACTGTCCAGAAGCCAGGTTACCAACCTAGCACTAAACCTGCAGAAAATAGTTCTTCTCAGGTTTCAGGTTTCTCTATGTTTATATTTAACACTTTGCACCATTTTATTACACCTTATTAAGCAATTCTTACTTATTCTTTCTTCACTGTGATTTTAGACTTATGTTTACATTTTAATTTTGATTTCCATGGTTGTGTTGACATTTCTGCTTTTATAACTGAGGGGATTATAATCAGAGGAAGGTTAAGTTTAAAATAAAAATGTTTAAATTTAATATATTTTTCTCCTGGTCCTTATTTTAAATAGGTCATAAAAAATATCAATAATTATCGATATCGACCGATATGAAACACTTATATCGTGATACAGTTTTCAGCCATATCGCCCAGCCCTAGATACAATTCCAATCACTTGTTTAGAGTGAATTTCTTATTGACATGTTTGCGTCTAAATTGCGTAGACTCTTTTATGGTCAGTTAAAACCATGTGTTAAGCAGAGAATATTTACAGTTTTTACTTGAAACATTAAAATAATCGCCATGTTCATTGCAAATCGTTGACTTTTTATAGCACAAAACAAGTTGTTAAACAGTCGACACATTGGGGGTTAATGATATAAGTTCAATCCCAACGTCATTATACCCAAGCAGAGACAATGAAGGGGGCTGGACTGATGCAACGTTAGCTTAGATGACAGCATCAACTCATCAGCACATTCACCATGCAGCACACAACAGGAGTGCTTTCATTTTTAAATACCCAAGTCTTCATGTGAAAGTAGGGGGGGGACAAACCTAAACAGAACCACAATGTGTTGTGCTTGACAAGCTAGCTTTGGCTTGACTAGCTTTAGCTAACAGTTTGGTTTGGAGACATTGCATAACACTCACGCAAGCTAACAAAGTTAGCTAACAGTTAGTTCGTTAACGTTACCTGTGTCACGGCGGACAAATGACACGGAAACAGAAAACGTAGCGTACCACTTAAAACACCTGCTGGACTAATGCAGCGGTTAATCTATGTCAAGTAACTTACTTGTACGAAGGCCGACGGTACACGATATCTCACAGCTTCACCTTCAGAAAGGAGGCAACTAGCATGAACTCACGTGTTCGCTTTTGATACAAACTCGCGTGAATACCAAGAGTCAACAGAGGCTTCTGGGAAATATAGTTTTTTGTAACAACGGCGGGAAGAGAATGACACTAGCAGCGAGAGACCATAACTAACCTCTGCAAGGCACCAACTAACACATTAGTTCAACAAACAGAGAGACCAGAGCATCTATGAATGGACAGTAAGTTGAATTTATATTGTGTTGTTTCTTAGGACAAATGGTGTTCTTCTGTTGAGCTAAAATTATCATTTTGACCTTGAAAACAAAAACAAAAAAACCTTAACTAAAGGTCCATTTAACGTTAAGCGTGTTTTCCGGTTGTTGCTCTGCCTGAAACTGCCTCAAGACAGTTAAAGTATGAATTTGTATTGCGCAGTGACATCATCATCATCATCATCATGGTCTTCATCGGCCACGGCAGCTCATGATGAAAAAAATAAAATAAAGGCATCTCTCATGATGGAGCAAGCAGTGCCTCCTGAAGGAGGCAGGCACTGCTACGACTTTGGAGGTGGGTTGTAGGTTGTCATTTAACACTGTTATTTACCTGTTCAGTGTCATTATTTTTCAGTTTGTTAGTGTCTGTCTTAGTCAGTGGAGAAATGCTGTAAATGTGATGTTGTGTCAGTATTTCATAATTCACAAGTTTAACAACAAAAACACAAAACTATTGACATTTCTAGCCTTCATTTATATTATGCTTTGAAAAGGTTTTTAAGCACAGTGATATCGTCCGCTTGTACAACTTTTCCACTGGATGTTACACCGGTCAGTATGCTAGGAAGATCACTGTGATAGGACTGCAACCTAATCAAAATTGAATATGTATTGTTTTCCGTATTTATTTTTTTTGAGTCTGTTAAATGACAAATCATCCCAATTCCCCACATCCCAATGTCTTTAACTTGCTTGTTTTGTCTAGCAAACAGTCCAAAACCCAATTAAATTAAGTTTACAATGATGCAACCGAGAAAAGCAGCATTCTGTTTTTAATTGACAAATCAATTAATTGACTAATTGTTGTGTGTTGCAATTAAACATATCAAAATATGGACATGGCCAAGTGTATACTTTGTATTGAAAAATGAAGATCTGTATGAGTTGAAAATCATCATCAGCCAGCACACATAATCACTGCTGTTTTTTTACACTATCACCTACCAGATATTATATTCAGTGCTGTAAAATATAGTTGCTGGTGGGTATAATTTACACTTCAGTGGCTTGGGAGTTTTTTTAATATGAAAACTTTTTCATTTTCTGTCCTATAACACTGAATATATGTGTTTTTTACATGACTACTGGGTCTATAGTGCGTCAGCACAGCAAAGCAGTGCGTAAGCAGAAGCACTGAGTCACTACCTCTAGTTTGAGGGCCAGCTGTGTGCTAGATAAATGAGCATGTAAGCACATTGCTCTGTACTGTGTGATAGATATGTACCTCCATTTGAAACACACTTTGCTGCAGTATTTGCTGTGCTTTTCCTGGGATGAAACACCCTTTAATTCACTCTCAGTGGTATCTGAAGTCTGCCTTTGTTTTTGTGTTCCTTGCAGAAATCTGCCCCCTGAAGGAGGAGAGGTGTAGGGCCACAGTACAGGTCCCGATCGTCTGTCATCCCCTCTTCATGTGTGCACAAAGCAGCGTCTAGGAAATAAGTGTAAGCTCTCTTTTTTTCTTTCTTTGATCTGTGTTAGCCATGCAGCAAAGATATATTCTCACATGTACTGTATATTGCAAGGAACCATGTCTTTTGTTAGAATAGAGAGTTTGTCACATACCAATACACAAAAACAATGAAAGGCAGTACTCCAGAAAACAATAACCAAACTTTTACTGGATCGAATTGACGCATTGAATATATAGTTAGCATTGAATATATAGTTATATCACCACAAAACTTCTTAGGGAGGAGGTCAGGGTGAATGGTCTGGTGTACAAAGTGTCCGACCCAAAACAACAGTTTGCATTCTGTCTCCTATCAACAGTACTAGGGCTGCAGGATACGTGGAAAATATGCAACGTGCGATAACGTTGTTGAATATCGCGATAACGATATTACCTGCGATAAATAAACAGATATTAAAGTGTACTCAGTTCCGTGTGTCTGCTGCTTTTAGTATTCTGCTAAAATACAACGTATTGCTTGTTGAGTTTAAAACAAATAAAACAAAATTATTTCCAACATTCTTCTATTGAACAAATCAAACATTGAATTATATATAAAAAGGCACCACTTAAAAAACCTTTTTAATGTGCAGTTTTCTACTGATATTTTCTTTCAACTAACAAAAAATCTCTGAGTGTCTATCGCGATATGTTGCAGCCTTTTGCGATGTGTATATTGCACAAGTTGATATTGCAATGGTGATTTTAAAAACAAACAAACAATATATTATATAGAAACCACACACATTAATAGTTCTTGTGTTGTTTTGGAAGGCAGTGAAAAACAGCCGACAGTATTTTGTCATTTTTGTCAACCTGTTTTGACTCAACAAGATTTTTATAATATTTGAGAAATGTACCTTGGATGTAATGCCGAACAGGTAAAACGGACAAGAGACAGTGTGCACTTGGAGAAGGCTCACACATAAAGCACCAACACCAATTGATTGATTCTCAAACTGAACTATAAAACTCTTTCAGTGGTATTAATCTTCCTACTTCTAGTGTTTACTGTACTTCTCTACTGCAAACTGTCTAGGAAAAATTGTCCAAAAATATATAAAAAAGCAGTCATAATCTCATAAAATGTCCCTCACATTATTAAACGCATCTCATGCACTAAGCTGCCACTAATTCACCTTACCCACTGCCATGACCCGTCAGTTAATCCTACCATTCTGCTACATCCTGTAATATCATTTCTATTTTACATTTTATAAACGTTGCTGCAATCCTACAAAAACCTTCCAAGGATATGTAAAAATAGATTTATCAATCTTCTGCTTTGTAATCCTTGATATATGCAATATTTAAGCTTCTGTTTTTGTTTTGTAAATTATGTTAAAGATGCAAATAAACAACACAGGAGCTGGCTCAGAGCTGCGAGCATATGTACAGCATCAGGTTACACAGTACAGTGTTTAATTACATCCCTGGTAGAGATAGCCCAAACTGAACTTGTCTCTGTACATGCTGCCAGATGTCTAGTTCACATGACAATAATTGTGATCCCCTCCACACACACGCACACACACACACACACACACACACACACACACACACACACACACACACACACACACACACACACACACGCGTGCGGCATTGTCTTCAGTATTAATGTGTGCTGGACCTCTTGACATGGCTTGATTCATGTGGGGATGAGACACAGATACTGAATAGTTGATGAGCTGGGAGAAAAAGAAAAGAAGTGGAGGGATGGGGAGTGGTGGGGGCAGAAATAGAGAGAGGCAGACAGACAGAGAGGGAGGGCGGGAGAGAGGGAGTGAGCAGAAAGGCGGGTATCCAGTCGCCTCGCTCCACACAGCTTCAATAAGTCCTGAGGTTGGCAGCATTGATGGAAAATTACCTTGTGACCTAGAGGGGAGGTCAGGACTGGTATAATCAGGGTCCGCTTGTTCCGAGAAGCAGCAGCAGCAGCAGCAGAGGGAAGATGGCCTGTGCGTTCGGCTGATCGGAGGGGACCAAAGACTGGGCATGGAGAATTTAAAAGGTCCCGTCGCGGGATCCACCACAGCCACCTGTGGATGGAGAGCCATGCTTCTTCCACAGCTGAACAGACAGTCCCTGTACGTGTACGGCAGCGAGATGGCCGTGGAGCAGGAGTGCATCCGGCAGCTGCAGAGCGGAGTCTTTGTCATCCACCCGTTCAGCCTCATGAGGTATTTAATATACTTGATAGATTCAGGCCAGTTTCTGCAAGTTTCTGGAGGTGATTCTTTGCTTCATTTGGCTCCAGGGATTTGTAAAGTATCATCTTATCTTATTTATATTTCTCCATATTAGAGCTAAAAAAGCTAAGTGGATTAATTGATAAATCGATAGAAAAATAATCAGCAACTATTTTGATAACTGATCAAAAAATGGCGACATTTTTTTTTTTTAGTTCCAATTTCTTAATTTGATAGATTTGCTGTTTTTTCTATCTCCGCAGTAAACTGAACGTTTTTTAGATTTTGGAGTGTTAGAGGGTAGTGTTAGGTGTAGGGAAAACAAGCATGTTGATGACATCACATTGAATGTTGGGCATTTTTCAATATTTGCTGACTTTTTATAGACAAACGCCATTTATCGAGAAAGTATTCATCAGATTAGTCAATAATGAAAATAATCATTAGGTGCAGCCCCACTCCATATTACTTGCATGTCACATTACCAATTAGCATTAAGCATTAGTCAAAAATGCAATAATTGAATATGATAATAATTAGTGTTGCACTTTTGTAAATGTGAAAACAAAAATCGAAAAATAAATGTAGTGTAATTGGTATTAAATGTAGAGTAAGAATACATTAAATCAAAACAAGTAACCTAAAAGAGCAGCTAGTAATTGATATCAGTAAAGGAGAGTGTTAGGAAAGATTATCACTCTTGAAATTCTAGTTTTGTGAAGTGATTTTTAAGCTGATACCGGAGGATTAGAAGGACAAAACCAGGTGGATCAAATGATTCTGTAAGGATCTGGTTTTTGCATTATCCATGCAGTATTGTTATTATTAGTATGTAAGGTGATCAGATGGAGTGAAAACAGAGAGGGAATGAAAGAATTGGGGATCAGAGAGCAGAGTTATTTGAGCCTGGCAATTGAACCCTGGCTGAGGAGATGTGCAGTTACAGTATCAGAGTATTTAGTGTGCATAAATCAGCTTGCCTTACCGGCTGCAGCATGACTGTCTAATGAGCCCTTCTGGCAAGTGAACAGAGACTTTCTGCTACAATCCTACGTGGAAAACAAGATCTAAGGCTCACTCAAAAGTCACACATTTTTTTTCTTATGTTTTCCTGTAGGAGTTACTACATCATGTGTATGATGGCCATCACATTTCTGAACCTAATAGGGATTCCCATGGAGATTGCGTTTCTGGACGGACACAGTGGGCTGGCATGGGAAGGATTTAACGTGTTTTCAGACACGCTGTTCCTGATAGATGTGGCCCTAAATTTTCGTATGGGCATCATAGCAGAGGACGGCGAGGTGAGAGTGGCTGTACTCTATTTTCAGGCACAATCTGGGAGACCATAATCCCTGCGCAGACAAGCACATACAATCCATCTCTGCCCCATCTGTAATCTACTCAATACACGAAAGGCTAGATTAACACCGCCCCCCCTTCCCCTCCTCCCTGGGGCCAAAATTGGCAACTGCTGTTTGCTTTTATAACAGGGATTATGATGTATTGGATAAAAGAGACATATAACATTTCCAATTAAGTATTACGCAGACTATATCCTGTTTGTTTTCATCTGATCATACTTTGTGACCTCTGTCTTGCCAATAACAAATGGCATGTCTGTGGTGTTTTTTCCTGTCTGTGGTGTTTACTGTGGACCGCCCAAGCATTTGGTTTTACCAGATTTATTCTCAGTCGGTTTCTGCCTGTTTGAATTTGCTTCAGCAACAGTTCAACGATGCCCTGAAGTTAAAGGGATAGTTTGGATTTTTGCGGTTGTATGAGGTACTTATCCCTACTCAGTGTATTATCTACAGTAGATGGCGGCCGGTTTCGCCCCCAGTTTAGAGAAGCAGGCAGGAGTACCGAAACGGAAGCTAAGCAATGTACTGCTGTGGATAGGGCCAGCAGCTAAATATATTTTAGTCACCTAAAAAGAATTAAAATCTGTTTAGGTGTACGCTATATGTAGAATATTTTCACTGCTTTACCTTACTTTCAGACAGCCCATTCTGACGGGGAACTGAAGCCGTTATCTATGTTCTCTTCAAAGCCACCACTCCTTTGAAAGAAAACGTAATTTTACCTTGCAGAACACCGATCACCAACATCGATCGGTTAGTTTGTTTATGTTATTGTTTGACCTTGGTAAAGCAGTGAAAATATTCCCTAATATAGCATGCACTTAAACTAATATTGATTTTTCTGGGCGGGCCTTTTTTTTTAGGTGACTAAAATCCGTTTTGCTGCTGCCCCTGTTCACAGCAGTATATTGATTAGCTTTGATGCCAGTACTCCTGCCCGTTTCTCCAAACTGGGGGCGTGCCGACTGCAATCTACTGTACATAGATAAGTATCTCATACCACCCCACTTAAAAAAAGATCTAAACTATCCCTTTAATATTGCCACTGTCTCCCCTAATTTTTGGACAAACTCCCTAAGTATTGGTTCAGTTCAAGTGTTAAATTATACATCTGATCGTGTCCGGCGCTGCGCAGCATCTTCATCCATCTGCTCAATCTGCTGCTCTGTTCTCTTTCACAGGAAGCTATTCTGGATATCAAGCGGATCCGAGTCAGTTACCTGAGGACATGGTTCATACCGGACGTTATAGCTGCTTTCCCAATCGGCTACATACTGCTGTTTGCGGTAATAATGAACAGACAGAAAACAGCCAACAGTGTGTGTGTGTGCTGCAGCGTTTGCCAGTTCACAAAATAACTATGCACTTAGTTTCATATGATTTGTTCGTGGTTTAAAATGAGAAACTTATGTAACACACTCAGAGCAGTAAGAAGGTGTTTTACAGACAATAACTACAGTACTGAGGAAAAGGCCATAAAATGAAAATGATTTGAAAAAGGTAAATTCATTGATAATAGATTAGGTTATATTGAACTTTATTGTTGTTGCACAAAGTACAAGTACTGAGACAACAAAATGCAGTTTAGCATCTAACCAGAAGTGCAAAAGTCAGTGTGTGAGGAATGTACATTTTGTACTGGGGTAATAAATAGAATAAACAGTAATGGGTAGTTAAGAATATGTTAAGGTATTACCATATGAACAGTGTTAACAGTGTAATATGAATACTATTAAATTAGATTAAAGATAAATAGAAAAGAGATTAAACAAGAAGCATACCACTGATAATCTGACGTCTTTATTTTATTATCCCAGGACTTACAATACCACAACAACGACAACCCGTCTAAGACCAACAAGATGATGAGAATACTGATGTTCGTGCGGATCCTCAGCTTGATCCGGCTGGCTCGAGTGTCCAGACTGGTCAGGTTCTTCAACGAAGTGGAGAAAGTAAGTTCACACGCCAGACAAAGTCTTCAAAGCTCAGCTTTGAAATTCAGTCAACCTTTCTACTACCTGCAGATACCTTACCAGACCTGGCATCCGATGACAAATCTGACTTTGAACAATTACAACGTCATTTGTAAAACAAGCGCTGACTCGCTGCTCCACGACCAACGATGCATTGGCCCAATTCTTTTGAGTTTACCTTTTTTCTAATTACGTATCCAAACATTGGACTCAAAAATAAAGGAATGGGACACCTCAAACTGACTTTGATGATGGTAATCTCATAATGAAACACAATATATCTTGGAATAAATCTTGCTGTTGCATAATGTATGTCGTCTGGAGTTAGTGTGTAACTCCACGCCTTTAATCAACTGCTAGCTGCTAAAAATAAATGGTTTCTGGTGTATGTTTTCAGCGTAGCGGTGGAAACTGGACCCTCTCACTTTGAAGAAAAATGTTTTGTTAAGTTCATCTTGGCTAGCTCGTTAAGCATTTTTGCGCCAGGTCATTTTATCGTCTTCCAGGTTTTCTTTTGCCTTGAGCAGTTTGCCTCCATTCGAATCAAATTATCCAGCCAGCGCAGTCACCTAATCCTTGTTTCAGTAATGCCGTTCTTGCTTTTGGTTTTTCTGTATAATTCCAGGGTTGTGATGTTGTTAGGCCAGAACATGCCACATAACCTTCACTAGCATTATTTGCAATTAATTAAATTTAATATGTTATACTTGTTATTGATCCCCAGTGGGGAAATTACAATTTACATTCTGTTAGAAATCACTACACACAGGCCTGAATTACACACATGCTCAGGACCTATTCATGCACTAATGGAGAGATGTCAGAGTGAGTGGGCTGCCAGTTCTGGACCAGCACCCTGAGCGGTTGGGGGTACGGTGCCTTGCTCAAGAGCACCTTGGCAGTGCCCAGGACGTGAACTGGCATCTCTCCAGCTAACACTCCGTACTTTGGTCCGTAAGGGGACTTGAATCAGCGGCCCTCTAGTTCCCAGCCCAACTCCCTACGGACTGAGCTACTGCCACCCCAAAAAGCTCTCCCTGACCGGGAATCGAACTCAGGCCACTGCGGTGAGCGTGCCAAATCCTAACCACTAGACCACCAGTTCATTACAACGTGGACCCTGGTACATTAGGCTTGACTTGGAATTTCCGAAATATAGACAGCCCTTTGTTTTTAGGGTCTATTGCTTAAACATCCAGATGTTGTGGAGTTGAGAAACACACCTTGGGCTTCACCCAATCTTGCATCGATGTCCTTTAGTGTCATGCTTTCCTTGCTGATGAGGCTGCCTAAATCAGTGAAGTTCTCCACAAAACTGGAGTTGAATGTGTTGTATTAATGGACATCACCACAATTTTGAAGGTGTTGATGTTTGTGACTTGTTTGCTTGGCATATATGTTAAGCATTTTTGCAGGGCAAGAAACAAGAATAGCCAGACGATTAGGCAGGTTTCCTTTATTTGGACGGGAAAAACTAAAACAAATAGTAAAATGATTATACAACATGTCCATTGTAAATGTCCATCACAGTTTACAGACTCACTGCACTTACTGTAGTTGTGTGGACACCGATTTTTATGTGCAAACAGGGATTATTACCATTATTTCAGGTGCACTCACTTTCAGTTTTACCTGCAAATTAAGTGGTTTAGATGATCTGGCTTAACTTTCATGTTTTTTGCCTCATCTGATTTTTTTTTTGTAGTGATGTTGTGTTTCCAGATCTCAGCAATTGGTTCAGTAAATGCAAAGTGTTATCATAAGTGATATAAATGATGTTCCAGACTATGAAAATAAGACCTGGGTCATAATAAACCAGAATTATCTTTTAAAGTGTAAAACTTTGCAAGTTAGTCATTAAAAGGGACCTCAGGTCTGCACAATTAATAAATATCTTAAAATATACTGTATCACCATGTCTTTTAACATTGTTGCATTGTTTTGGGTTTGTTTGTTTTTTATTCATAGTGGGCCTTGGATTTTAAGTAAATCATGAGTTACTGTAACTTGTGAGAAAACATATTAACTTGCCTAAACACAGGAGATACAGTATGATGTATTGATGTTGATGATGCACCAGATTATATACAGTACAGGCTTGGGAGAGGACATGGCTGATCCTGGATCAGGCTTAAAGCCAGTATGCTGCTGTAATATGACACACATCTCAGCCAACAACCGGGATGTCCCGCAGTGTGTATGATTTGCTTACCAAATGCCTTAAAGTCACATGTTTTTGTGTCATCTCTTCCTGACAGGTGTCTAATGCCAACTTGGAGGTGGTCCGCCTCTTCTTCCGCATCTTGTCTCTGTTCATGATGATTTTCCTGCTCTGTCACTGGAACGGCTGCATCCAGTATTTTGTCCCCATGCTGGAGGAGTTTCCCACCGACTGCTGGGTCCGGAAAGAAAACCTGATGGTGAAACTAATTTCACAAAACTACATTGTGAATGATGATGCTTGTTGACAATGGTGGAATATAACTAACTACATGTATTCAAGTGCTGTATTTAAGTACAAATGTGAGGTATTTACTCCACTACATCTCAGAGGTAAATATTTTTTACTCCACTACATTTGTCTGACAGCTTTAGTTACTGTCCAGATCCCTTTTTCATCCCCTTCCTGTCCAGTGAAAACCAAGTATCTATAAATTTGATGATTTTTGAATGTTTGTGATAAATTGAAGGATGAAGTGTCCTTTATGTGTTGAGAGAATTCTCCTCCTTCTTATTATAAATAAAATCTTTAAAAAGCCTCTTGGATCAGCTGGAAAATGCAGTGGTGGCCTAAATGTTAGAGACGCAAGCTTGTTGGTCGTCGGTTCAATCCCCAGACCGACAGGATAAAATCTGGGTGGGGAAAGTGAAAGAACAGCGCTTGTCCCTCCCTCATTACCACCACTGAGGTGCCCTTGAGCAAGGCCCTTAACCCCAACTGCTCCAGTGGAGCTGCTCAGTGGCCAGCAGATCAGACTGTAGTTGTACCGGGCAGCTTCCAGGTATGAATGTGGAACTGTGTGAATGTGATCAGGGTGTTCCTGCAAAAGAGAGGCTGCCTCTCAGTGAACCTTCCCTCAATAAATGAAGGTGAAAAAAAAAAAAAATGCATTGTCACAAAGTTGTAAACAGGGCTGTTTTTCTGACACCATGAAAAGTTTATTAGCGATACGTGGTTCTCACAGGACAGCGACGCTACAAGCATGATGATCTTATAGAATATGATGCATTGCTGTAGATTAAACTACCCAACAGTATATAAAGGAGTTAAAATGAGCACAACCGTAAACATCTACAGCAGTAAAATGCAACGTACACATTAATGCGTACACATTAATCCTGCTAGAAATAGAACCGACGCCTATTTTCCACGTGACACGCAAGCGTGTTGGAAGCGTTTCCAGGCAAAATAGAATACGAAAAGATGTTTATAAGTCATTTTGACACAAATACATATTAATAAATGTTGATGTTTGAAAGTCTCTAGGTTTTGACATAAATGCAAATATAAATGTAATTTAAAAAAAATAAAAATAAATAATTATTGATTTTCAAATGTTGCACCTGTCAATACAGAACGAAATATTCTGTAGCCTATTTTGCCGTCAATACTGCCGACGTTGTCTTTGCTGAAATCGAATCATATATTAATGTTTAATATGAAGTATACTGCTTGAGTGCAGTAAATCAATGGGAAACATACATGTGTACAGACAAGGCTAGCAGCGCCACGTCAGACACGTTTCTGGTGTGTAAAGACATAGAAAAATCCACGCAACTGACACGCAACAGAAACGCCACGCTCACGCCACGCAGCCAGTGTGTGGCCGGCCTAATGCAGCAGGAATATTAATCCACAAACATCAGATAAACGGGGAACATTTCACTTCACAATGACTTTTACTTTTCAAATGTTGCTTATAATACTTACACACTTTCACTTAAGTACGGTTTTGAACGCAGGACTTTGACTTGTAGTGGAGTATTTTCAGTGTGGTATTTGTACTTTTACTTTAGTAAAGGATCTGAATATTTCTTCCACCATTGGTTGTTGATGAGGAGTTGTGAATGACGTGTTGGGAATTAGTCATCTTCTTTCTAAACTTGTTGTAGGGCATATTTGACAAAAGATATTTTTGTGGTGCTTTAAATATCTATACCACATGCTGTAGGTTAAATCCATGTATTTGTTGTTGTTTTGAAGCTCCAGATCTAAATAAAGTCTCGCTAATTATGAAATATTTTCTTCCAGAATGCCACAGTGATCGTGAAGTACTCTTGGGGAGTTTTCCGAGCGCTCTCCCAGATGATCGCTCTCTCTTATGGCTCCATGGACGCACCAACAAGTGAGAATTATTGATTTTCTTTATCCAGCGCTAAAAAAAGCACAAGTATCACATTCTCCCTCAGATATAAATACCCACCATTTCACAGTAAACAAGCTGGAGTGTCGGTGTCTTGTTCTCCAGATTACGTTGAAATGTGGATCGTCATGGTCAGCATGGTGTCCGGCTGTCTGATGTACACCGTCCTCGTGGCAAACGCTACAACCATGATCGCCAACATCGACCCAGCAGCCAAGGAGTACAAGAGCAAGGTAAGAAAATACATCTCAGCAGTAGACAAGTCACTGTACTCAGGGAAATAGAAATAAGTAATAAGAAGAATAATTTTAGGATATTTTAGTTACTTTAAAACTAATCTAGGGAGAGAAAAAGGTGTTTTGGTGGTGGCCCATAAAGATATGTTGTAATGGAAAGACCCTGTAACTCCTTTAGCTTGCCTGCAGCCACTAAGGTGTACATATGCAGTTGAGTGTCAGACATGTTATGCCTGTTTGGGATTGTTTAGGCCCATCCTCTACCACAGTACAAATCAAAATCTTAAAAATGAATGACTTGTTGGTGTTGGGGCGTTGCATTATAAGTCAATTATGTAGTTAGATTAGTCTGTACATTTGGAAAACAGCCATTAGAAATAAAATAAACAAAGGAAAGCCCTAGAGTAGGTAAAAACGACGCAAGACTATGCAATTATGATACATGATTAAACATGGGGCAGCGGTAGCTCAGTCCGTGGGGACTTGGCTTGGGCACTGGAGGGTCGCCGGTTCAAGTCCCTGTACAGACCAAGTACGGACAGTGGACTGCTAGCTGGAGAGGTGCCAGTTCACTTTGTGGAGGTGCACTGCAATGGGCACTCCCCTCAGTCTGACTTCTCTCTATTAATGCATGTATAGTAGAGGTGTGAATCTTCCCTGATCTCCCAATTCGATTGCGATTATCATGTAAGTGATTCGATATCTCGATGCGTCAAATACATTTTTCTATTAAAGCCATGTAGGATATTTAATTCATAGCTTTTCAAGCTTCAAAAACAAAACATTCTGCAGTGCTCTCATACTAAATAAATTGGATACATAAAACAACAGCACTGAGCACATGGCACTTCCTGAATGTGCAAAGCGTAACAGAATATGTAAACAGAAAGGTTGTTAGGCCTACATTAAATTGTAAACAGAAATAATCGATTATGGCCCGGCCGATTATCGATGTAGCATCGTCTACGTCCACGATTTGATGCATCGATTATTTGATTAATTTCAACACCTCTAATGTATAGGTCCTGTTTGTGCACCTGTGTGTAATATGTAATATATCAACAGAGTGTAAAAATGTAATTAACAAAGTATCTCAAATTCAAAACAATGCAGCTTGAGTAGATCTTAGCACTGTAATGCTGTCTCATGTATAAATGCGATGGGGAAGGAAAGTGGATCCTGAACACTGTGACTTCCTACAGATGAGCCGTTTGGAGCACTACATGGGCTTTATGAAGCTCCCACCAGAGCTGCAGCTTCGTATCACCAACTACTACCAGGCTCGCTACGGAGGGAAGTGGTTTCAGGAGAAGGACGTCATGCACACAGTGTCCTCAGCGCTCAAAGAGGTACAGCTGGGGTTCATCTGCTTGGAACTTAATGCTAAGTTGTTGCTCCTTTGCGTCTTTGTACGTCTTATTTCATATCATATGAATCGTATATTTCTTACCAACATATTTTATTTTCCAGCAAATCCTGATGGTGATGTGCAGCCGGCTACTAAGAAAAGTGCCAATGTTTCAGACCAGAGACGAAAACTTTATCAACGCCGTCCTCCTCAAACTGGACTACGAGGTTTTCCTGGAGGGAGACGCCATCGTGCGACAGAACGTCCCAGGCGACCGCATGTTCTTCATCGACCACGGCCAGGTCGTCATGGAGACCGATTCCTGCGAGAGGGAACTGTGTGACGGAGACTTTTTTGGAGGTGAGTTGGATTCACTCTGATTAGCGTGTATCACTGAGAAGTGATTTCCAGACAGCAATAGTCAGGGAACTTGAAGCGGGAGAGGAGAAAGAAGTGAAATATAACATACCAGAATGTTGTTTGACAACCTTTCTCACAACGTTTTCAGCCCAGTTAGCTTGAAAACAGATTAGGAGCAGATAGAAAAACACTTACAATCCAAGACGAAATCCAGTTTTTAGCTCACAGAAGTGATTTAACTTTAAGTGCCAGACACTACAGACAGAAACATCGTTTTTTCACGTACTGGTCAATTTGGAGATTGTGGGCTGTTTGGCTTCCATAACATGTCTATAACAAATACACGTTAGGTGTTTAATTTACTTGTACTACACTTTGTCTATTTGCATCGGTAGATTTTAAGGCCCTTTTCTCAAAATGATTTTTTTTCTCAGACTCCACTTCAGCAGCACTTGCATACACGCAACTTTGCAGTTTCATTCCTATCTATTTTCTGAAGGTTTTTACAGAGGGGGTTGCTCATATATCATTCATAGCCTGATTTACGTCACTTTTTATTCCTAAAAACATGGCGAAAATGTTTTATGGCTGTTGACAGTATTTCCTGATTTATGGCTTCTGAAACCTGGCTTTATCCAATGTTCAGATTTCTGTTCTGGAAATGTATGCACATTAGCACATATTTAATTAGACAATGCCTCATTTGCATATTTAAACGTAGGATTTCAGAAAACTTGTGATACAAAACAATTATTGTCTCAATGTAAGTAATCAACTGGGGAAGTTTCATTGGGATTTCATTGTTACCCTTTTCACCTGTAGTGTTTTAAACTCGGAGTAACATCTGTATTACCTAAAGCAAAAGTACAATGAGTACACAACAGCGCTGTTAAGTATTACATAATGAATGTAATGAATGAATGGAAACGGAGCACCGATGTGTTGTTAAACAAATCTAGGCACATTATGCATAAGGAACAGCATAATGTGCATAAGCATTATGACCGTAATAATTTGTACTTTCAAATACGCAAGGTCCACTTTTTTAGCTTCTTCTGCTTTCAATCCCATCTCGTGGTCTTCCTCGGCAGATAGGGTTTGCTCAGTTTTTATTTTGTTCTTATCATCATTATGTGTGTTTAGGGTTTTTAAATGATTAATCATACTGGAGTGTATTTACCTCTTTATTGAGCTATGGAATAAACTTTTAAAAGCTCAGTGAGTCCACTCAAATTACAAAAAAAACATAGTTTTTTGTCCAGATTTTGAAATATCCACCTCTTTTTTCTGCCTCCCTCACAATACAATGGAGGTGAATGGAATTTAATTTGTTGTGATTAAAGCTTTTTTTTTAACTGAGCAGCAACATCTAGTTCCAGAAAAAAAGTGTCTTTATAACTCACAGAACTTGATTATTATTTTCTGTAGAAAATGGTTCCAATTAAAGCTCAATTAAAATCAGTAATCCAAGTTGCAAAATCGTTTTTGGTGAAACAATTGTATGTCAAGAGAGGTGTCGACAACGGTTATCCTTTGCTGGGCTGCTGGATTAGAGAGCATTATTTGCTGCTGTCTCTCTTAAGGAAATCATACTAAACTCCATTTAAAAATCTGTCACTTTTCTGTCTCGTACAAATCTGGGTAATCCTCAGACCTCACTGTGAGCATTTTTCACTGAAACTGCTTTCGACAACAGAAACAGTCTTTATGAAAACAGCTGACAGCTTATTCTGTGGATTACCCACAGTAACAGCCATAATGCTTCTAGGAAGAGATGTTGCTGTTGTCATTTTTTTGGTGCTGAGACAGATATGTCAAACCTGGACAAATAAAACCCAAACTACCGGCGTATTAGATAGCACTAGAGTTAGGGGATTTAAAGTCACGCAGTTTGTTTATGTAAGAGTGTTTTTTTTTTACAGGCGGGAACATGTCAATAAAAGCTTATGTGGACATTTAGTATCTTAATTGGTTCAAATGAAATGCATTTTTATTTCATTGTGAAAAGGAAGTAACCGATCAATGGATTTAGATTTTCTTTTGGCAGATTTAGTGTGATTTTGAAGGTTTCCAATTGTTTTTTCATTGCTCAGCATTCATTGCTTTTTCACACACACACACAAAACATCCGCAGGTTTATTTGCATAGTCGAGCAATAAGCATTCTTTAAAAAAAAAAAAAAATCACTGTCAAACCAAAAGTGAATAAATCTATCTTTTCCAATTTGGGTGGGGATTTATTTTATTCTCAGGCTTTAAGTGGGAACTGGTCCTAATCTTTTTGGCAGCAAACCTCTGCAGCATTTAGAGTTAAGCAGGCTTCCCGAAACAACTCCGCTAAGTCCGGTTATTTAATTTAGGATTAATTGTCAGACCTCATCTGCGTCATTAGGGTTCACTCGTTCATTAACCACGCTCTTGTGGTTCCCTCTGTGTGTACAACAGAGACATGTGTGCTGACCAAAGGCAAACATCTGGCCACAGTGAAGGCGCTGACCGACTGCCAGTGCTTCTCTCTCTCCTGGGACGACTTTCAGGAGGTGCTGGAGGGCTTCCCAGATGTCAAGAAGGACTTAGAAAAAGTGGTTCAAGTCAACGCTGATGATGCACTTGTGTAAGACCAAAAACTAGCCTTTATTTTTTTTTTTTACTTTACTGTATGAAAAGGACAGGGGATATGGATACTTCCAGGACATTTTATGTGATTATGTGATGGACAGTACTGTACGACTGTTGCTGATTCCTCATGTGGACACCAGTTGGACACTTGTTCGCCGATGAGATGGACAGTATTAGAGCATTTTATTCTGACAGGTAATTATACAGTCTCCTGATCCATCAGTTATCAGCAATAATCAAAGACCTCAACAGTAAAAACGGGTCAAACGTTTGATCTCTGCTTCCTTGTTGATGCTGCAATTTAGCATTGAAGTCAATGCATACCTTAGTAAAAAAAACAAGAAAGATCTGTCTTAAAGGGGAATTCTGGTTTCATACAACCTCGGCTTTACTTTCCTAGTTTTGGCCATCATTCCTATAAATAAAAACAAAAGACTGGGCAAGAAACGCGTGCAAACCCTTCATGTTAGCTAAACTGCTTAAACATCCATCACAGTTCATAGCATAGCTCTTTGTGTCATGATGGATTATTACCAGCGTTCCAGATGCAATCACCCTTTAGATTTACCTCTAAATAGTCATTCAGATAGCTTGGCAAAACTTGTAAACACCACCTGTCTGATTGTCTGACGTCTTGTGTTTCTTCCCCCGTTCAGACTTTGTTGAAACAAAAGTAACATGATGTTTTAGCAGGTATAATGTTCACCATGTTTGGCATTTTGGCATGCTAAATAACACTAAACACAAAGTGTAGCTGAGGCTGATGGGAATTTTAACCAAAGTTTTATACAAAAGGAAAAGTTTGACCCCATAATGGCGCTAGATAAAAAGTCAGCGGATCACTAAAGTCGTTAGGATTCATCGTCTGGGGAACATGAATGTCTGTACAAATGTTCATGCAATTCTTTCCATGTTTGTTGAGACATTTCGGTCTGTGCTAAAGTGGTGGACCGACTGTCCCGAGGATGGCTGACAATAAGACCCAAGTTGCAATAAACTGGAATTTTGCTTTATAGGAAAGTACACAAAAAACTCATGTATGTCATTTTTCTTTTTCTCTAAAATGACATTTATTTGGAAGTTATATTACACAAGACATGTCAATGCCACTGTGAAAGCAACACAAATAAAGCAAATGCTTTAATATGATTAAGAAACATCTGTGTGGAACAGCAGGTTGTTTCCTTTCCCTTTACTGTTTCATCCAAACACACACACTGTGCCCGAGGCCAGCCGGTGTTTGTACTCGTAGAGGTAGAAGGAGGCTGGTGGGAAGTTGCACTTCATCTCCATCCTGCCCGGCACCACGTGGACGGACACGCCAGATCCCAGCCCCTCCTGCAGCTTCCTCAGCATGCGTGAGGCCAGGTAGCGCCGCGCTCTGCCTGGGTCTTCCTCGATGGACGCGTACACCTCAGGTGGCGGGTTGGGGATCTTCCACTCCAGGTCCACGATAAGCTGGTGGATGCGGCTCTTGTCCAGCGAAGTGGGCGTGTCACGGTAGCACGCCACCACGTGGGGGATTGGTGCTTCAGACGCCAAAGAAATGAAATTGTTGGGCTGCTGTTGTGGCAGCACACCTTCC
Organism: Perca fluviatilis; assembly: GCF_010015445.1. NCBI lineage: Eukaryota > Metazoa > Chordata > Actinopteri > Perciformes > Percidae > Perca > Perca fluviatilis. The sequence continues at coordinate 26,695,672 of NC_053123.1, read as the reverse complement.
TTTTCTTCTCTTTCTTCGTGTGTCTCCTCGTCCTTCTCATCCTTCTCATCCTTCGTCCTTTCGTCCTTCTCGTCCTCCATGGTTCCCACGGCAGGGTGGAGCATCACCGCCCAGCGCAGCCAATCATAGTTCTTCTCCAGGGTCTTCAGGATGCTCCCCGCTGCCTCCTCCGGGGGTGAGCGTTTCTGCACGGCCTCTTGGAGCTGGTGCCGTATATCCTCCTCCGCCTGCTGCAAAAAGTAGCCTAAGCAGCGGCCTCCTGTGTTCTTCATCTTCCTGTAGAGGGCACCCATCCGGTCAGACCAAGTCTTCATCAGTAGAGCCTGGTCTCTGCCTGTCAGAGAAGCCTGTGTAAAGAGGCACAGGAGACCGGTGCCCAGGACAAAGTTTATCTGTTGAGAGTAATAGAAGGGAAGGAAAAGCGTGAGCCTTCAAATAGTGGTCAAAAATAACTTAGAACATGTGTTTAACCCTGCAGGGTGTACCAGATGTTTTATTTTTATTTATTTATTTATTTTTGGGCTTTTCCACCTTTAATTTCATAGGACAGCTAGGTGAGAAAGGGGGTAGAGAGAGAGAGGGGGAAGACATGCAGGAAATTGTCACAGGTCAGATTCGAACCCAGGACCTCTGAGTCGAGGCATAAACCTCTCCGTATATATGCGCCTGCTCTACCCACTGAACCAACCCGGCCACGATGTTGAGTAAAATTAAAGCTGGGCTTCGCAACTTTTCTTTTGGCCTAAAGAAGTGATTTTGAATAAATGGTCTAAGTATCAGAAATCCCTTAATGGGACTTTTTGTCCAAGTAGTACCAGAAGTTAGGAGCTCCCGTTAGCACATTGCTTGCATTTCAACAAAATCTGAAGAACCACAGAAATTGTGCAAAAACACATTTGTTTCAAGCGTCATTTTTGCATTTAACAAAATTTGAATTAACATTTCCTTTGTACAGTACAATGTAGCGACAATCTGTTGAGTGTTGAGTTATTGTTCTGCTTTTGTATGTACGTAGCTTACCATGCTGAAACAAATAGCTAATAAAGTAACGTTTCATTTATCGTGTTCTTTCCACCTGTTGACACCAGAAACCAAGCCTAATGTATGCTGTAGGGTACCGTGGTCAGTGACATTCGACTGCGGCCCCAACTTTGATAGTTCCTAGACCATCGGAAAATACTATCTTGGAGCTTTTAGGAGAGGAGACCAAAGCTGAAACCGTGTTGCTGCATTTGATATGCAGGACAGTTTCTAGAGTTTGTAAAAGGTTTGAGTTCCTGAAAAAGTTTTTACGGCCAAAAACAGACATCATATGCAAACTACATTTTTTTATTTTTACCGACCCAGCTGATCTGACAACATATCAAGGGGATGACAGCAGTAAAACATCTACCAATAGTGAGTCCAGCTTTCTCTGAACAAAACATGTGCTCACTGCTCCTAAAGCCCGAGACACATCAAGCCGATAATCGGCCGTTGGACAGTCTGGCGAGGTCAGTGACTCGAGTCTGTTCGGTTTGTTCCGTGCCGTCGTCCGTCCGAGGGGCCGTCGGCCTTCATTTTGGCCGATTTGACATGTATAATCGGCGGGGCAGGCACTGCCGGCAGTCCGACCCATCTGATTGGTAGAGTGCTAACCCGGAAACGGTGAGCAGAATGAGTGCGACTAGAGTCTCTCAAAATCTGACGAAAATCTTTTAAACTGACCTTTGTTGATCTGAAATGAAGACAGATTCAACAACTGCATGGCCTATTTCTCGCTTAAAATGTTTTCAGAAACACGTTTCAGTGAACTATTTCAGTACAATATGAGATCGTATTCTGAACAAGCCGCCATGACAGTCTGTCTTTGAATTTCCAGAGAAACCAGAGCCACGTGATGCATTCATCCAATCAGCTGCCGGTTTTCATTTTTGGGCACCAAAACAGATTAGCGCCGCCTGCTGTTATGGAGACGTATTACGTCTCGTCACTTTGGTGTGTTCAGAGGCACTTTTTTTGACCAACTCTGGGAGACTGATCAGTCCAACTGCCTTTTCTGCCGAGGGTCGGCCGTCTGGTCGGTGTGTCTGGCCCTTTAGAGAAAAGTTAGGATTTCAAGTTTTCTTCCTATGGGCAGAGAAATGGCTGGACCCGACACTAAAACATAATTTTTACAAATCTTTTGCACCTTAATAAGTTAGTCTTAACAGGGGTAGTTAATGTCAGAATCATGTCTAGCACAGGTTTATTGTTGTTTATGACACTGCATTGTTTTTTAGCAGAACACCAACCCATCTGAGATTTTTGTCGCCTACGCTGGACTTGAAAATGTGTTTCCACATCTCCTCGTTACAGCAGGACAGAGGCTGGTTATTACTCTCTTGGCTCGTTCTATTAAACTGAAATGAACACTTGGCCCTGTGAGACTGACCAAAATAAACCACCCCTGTCACAAACTCTTTGTAAAGAGAGCTATGTAAGGTTATTCAAGGCCAGTGCACAGAATCAGTCTGCAGAATGTTTTAGTTGCGTTAAAGACAATTTCAGATATGCACAATTATTTTAGTTTTCATTTATTTATGATATTGTAATGTGGCTTTGGTCTGATTTACAAAGATGTGTTATTGTGCCAGCAGGCAACGAAAACCCAGCATGACACATAAACTTATCTTCCACGACATGTTTACACATGATAAGTTCTTAAAGGTTAAAGAAACATAGCTGCGGCTCCTTTGGGTTAACAAGGTCAGCTTCTCCAGTCTGGACACGAGTTACAGCGGTGACTTTGATAACTAGTTAGTCCGACATGTTGCACACACAGTTAAACCCACTGTAGATTTCTCAGCTAATTCCACAGAAGAAACGTTAGGGTGGTTATTATCGAATTATTTATTGGCTAATTTCGCTATGATAGACTATGACTGCACAGTGAGGTAGCACTGGGCTTCACTCACAGCATTTATGCAAACAAGTCCTTGAAAGGAGCACAACGCAAACAAATCACTCGTTCAGCAGCAATTTCAAGCAGAAATTGCTTCAGCATTGAGGCTAATCCACTGAGGCTGGCTCCCTCACACCCTAAAGCCCTTTAATAAGTGGACTCTGGACTTGAGTTTGTAGGATGAAAACTCTGTCTGACTTTAACAGCAGGGACAACAGCAGGCACGTTGAATGACTTTGCAAAAACGATGACTTCCCTTGAAACGATCGTGCATGTAGAGTGTAATAAATGCTGGTCAAACCTAGGTCATGCCCGCAATATGTTTGAAAAAGATAATTACTTTTACATAACGAGCAAGTCTGTGACTGCTGCACGGTCTATTAAGGGCCATTTATTTGCACAGTGGGCAGTCATTATGTGTGTCTTGCTCCAGGGCATTAGGACAGATGGACATTTTACATAAGAAACAGGATATAAAGCTCTATTTGACCCTATGTAAAAAATATAAAAAGGGAAATATGTGCACTCACACTTGCTTTTGTGGATCTTAAACATGTGACATTATGTAACGTAGCCTCACACAGTATACAATATTCAGACTTTGGAATTGCTGTTTTAATTTGACGTTTAAAGCCTGAGCAGCTCCTTTTAGTGGATAAAAAAAACAACATTTGTTTCCAAACCAGCCGTGTAAGCAAAAGGGAATTTGCCAACTCAGCTCACAAGAAAGACAACAGAAGGTCACAGCTCTGCTGAATTAAATATTCAGTTTATTTTTATACCAAGAAGATAGATGCAGCATGCTTCATTCACCCACAAGACCACAATGTTTTGCTTTCAATTTTATATTTTTGGTCTGAAATCTTAATATTTAATATTGTACAGCTGTGCTCCTCAATGCTTTTCTTTTACTGTATAAACTTCCATCCTCAGGGACATGATTATGTTTGATATTTGATGAAATGTGGTCTAAAGTACCTTCTTAATTCTTGGATTGGATGTAATTAAGAATATTTATTGACAGATCAGTTTAAAAAGTTTGTCCCAATGTCCTTTTTCTCTCTGTCATGTTCCCTCCCTGTGTGTGTGTGTGTGTGTGTGTGTGTGTGTGTGTGTGTGTGTGTGTGTGTGTGTGTGTGTGTGTGTGTGTGTGTGTGTGTGTGTGTGTGTGTGTGTGTGTGTGTGTGTGTTATTAGATTGCTGCGTCACCTCAGGCTTCCTGCTGCTGTAGTTAAGCTGGAGTGCGTGCGGATGTATAATGACTCGTAAAATAGAGAAAATGAAACTTTAATGACCCCCTGTAGGGGGATCAGTTGAACACAGAGACCCCCCCACCCCCCGCGCCTTCACCAACCTTGACGCAGAACTCCCTCAGCTCCCAGCGTTTGGGCTTGCGACTCAGTATGAGCTCCTCCAGCAGCGTGGGCTGGTCGGTCAGCGCCGACACTCCCATCAGACGGTTGTATAGAGCTGTCAGCTGCCTCTCCAGTCGGTAGTCCTGCACGTACTGCAGGAAGACCTCCGTCTCCTTCTTGGTGAAGTCTGACTGAGCCCTCACCTGAAACAAGCAGGGGTGAGAGAGGGTTAAAGGGCAGGGGTGGGTTTTCAAAGCTTTTTAATGGCAGGACCAGATTCAGTGAAGACACATTTTTAGAATAAGTAAAAATGTGTTGAGACTCCAATTTAAAGCCGTATTTCATGGCAATAGTAAACTTTACATTATTAATAGTTAGCCTCTATTATTTATTCAGTGTAATAAATGAATGTCAAATCCAGAACTTAAAAAAAATCTTTTATGAAATATTATAAACAAATATGTGCTATTTGTAACTCCTATAGCCATGGACACCCCTCCCCTGTAACATAGGAGCAAGACGACCAGACTGAAAGACACAAAACCACTACAAATAACAATTTATTGAAGTTATTTTGTGTCTCTCTGGTAGTTTTTTGTCTCTTTAAGTTATTTGTTGTCTCTTTCTGGTAATTTTGTATCTCTTTGTGGTCCTTTTGTGTTTCTTTGTAGTAATTTTTGGTCTCTTTTAGGTGTTTTTTTTGTCTTGTTCTGTGACTTGTTTTGTGTCTCTGTGGTCGTTTTGCATCTCTTTTTGAGACAACATTCCCATCAAGCAGTTGAATTATAACTAAATTTCATGTTTTACTCATGCTAACACCTCACCATTTTTGCACTGCTTAAATTTCACTCCCAGATTATATTACAATGAAAGTTTGTATAAACATGAATGTGTTGCTTATAGGTTTGACTCAGTGAGCTCAGTTCACTTTATTCAGCTAAACTGATCCAGGAAGATGTTTTCTTTTCTTTTTTTTTATTCAAATGCCTTATGAGACAAATAGCTGCTGTTCTGAGCCCATTTAAGAGATTTTGTAACATTTTGAAATAATTAAAGAGGAAATTAAAAGCCTAAGTCTGTTAATACTGTCTGGTAGAACTAAACAGATGCTTCAATTATACATCTGGTCACATATCTACATTTATATAATTCACTCAGCATGATGAGTTCAGGCACAGTCACGCATCAGTTTAGCTAAATTGGCAGCACACTTATTACTCTTCAAGGTCAGCTCCACCTTAGGAGCCCCTGATCCTGTTTATAAAACTACCAGTTCAATTTAAATGAGCTGTACATACGTACATAGGGCTGCAACTAACAATTATTTTCATTGTCGATTTTTTTATCATCAGAAAATGGTGAAAAATGTGGATCAGTGTTTCCCAAAGCCCAAGATGACATTCTCAAATGTCTTGTTTTGTCCAAAACTCTTAAAGATATCCAGTTTACTGTCACATAGGAGTGAAGAAACTAGAAGCTATTCACATTTAAGAAGCTGGAGTCACAGAATGTCTACTTTAGTGTCTTTAACTCTTTTTAGTTTAATAGTTGACAACTAATTGATTAATCTTTGCAGCTCTGTAGGTATGTTCTCCTCTTAGCTACCCATATATTAGCCAGCAGCAGGTCACAGGACACTGTTCAGCTTTAGTTTTGTTAAGGTGTGACTGTTGAACAGCTGCTCCAACCATAACCTTCACAATAAAACGCTGGGACGCAGATACACTCCAATCTTCCCTAAATAAGCTGATATTCGACTACCCTTCCAAAATGAAAGTAGTTGCCTGTACTAAGCTTAACTGCATGTATGAGATCCAGGGACCGTTTTCCTCACCGCTGTGCCCAGCTGGTAGTACACCACTGCCAGGTCGTCCTCCAGCCGGTGGACCTCCTGGTCGTCCAGCAGACCGTGTCCCGATGCTCCCAGCTCCTGATCGATGTGGTCCAGGTTCTTCTTGGCCCCCTCACTCTCCTCTGCTGTGGCGCTGCCGCCCAGATAGGAGCAGATGCCCTGGACCAAGACCCTGAGCACCACACATACACACAATTTAAGCAGACAGGGTTTTGGATTTGGAATAGAAATGTGTTTGGAAATGATATTGTTTTGTTGCACATGTTCAAAGTGAAACTCACCTCACAGTTTGCATGTAGCCCACTGGCTCCAAAACCTTTCCAAACATCGCCATGGCTCCACAGCTGTGTTCAGACAAATGGAGAAAGTGAACAGTTAACCCCACTCCCCCAATAACTGCTGTAAAATACTGTTGTCATTATTAAGGAATGTTTGAATTTGTTGTAAATCTATATTCACTGCTCTGATCACCCGTTTACCAGACCAAACTTGAAACCTGTTGAGACCTTTTTGCAACTCACCTCGGTTGTTCCGTGTGCACGTTTGTACTGACCTTCACAGTTTGTCCAATATTTATACGCTCTCCTGAACAACCAGTTAATCTGATAAGAGTTCTCGACCGACAGCTCTCTCTGCACTTGAGAGTGGAATGTATAATAGGAGTGAGTTTATAGCCAGCTTTACTCTTCCAAATGTTGATATGTATAGATCTTCACACTACCATGTAATCTGCAGGGAAGCCCTCATGATCAGTCTTATTGTACATTTTTGAATTTTGACACAATATTTATGTGAGCTGTAGGCTACAGGTCATTTTTGATTGTCCATACTTAAAATGATAAAATATTTTTTCTTGTTAAATGTAGATACGATTATTGTAAACATAGGTCAAAATCTTGTTGACCTGTGCTCTGTTCTCTCCACATCTCCTATTGAACCTGAACTGATGAAAGTATTGCATGATTTATATATTTTCAGAATTCCGAACTGGGTGTCTGTGGTGACATTCACGGAAAATAAATGCTGTATTTTTCTCCATTGTATGCACACATCAAATTAAACTATGCACACAATCCTGAAAACATAAAGCTCATAGCCTATCAACCATTGAAATAAAATGAGATTCATTCTATTTCTATGCTTCAGACTGCTAAACTCTCAGCACAATTCCATTGTTTTCACTCAAATATAATTTCTGAATCAACCAAGACTGAATTGCCACTATAAGATCTGAGTACTTCTTCCACCACTGCACTCAGTTATAATTATTTACACAGAAGTTTGAATGATGTAGAAACACCCCCAGTAAAGAATGCCATAAACCCAAACGTATCCACAAAAGATAATTAAAAAGTCATTGGTATGCTTGTTTGGTGAAAAAAAAAAAAAAAAACTTAACTGTGAAGATATGGGGTGCAAGTGAGACTTTTTAGACACTGAATGCCTAGAAACAGGAAGGCATCTTTACAATATACAAAGACGGGTTAGTGATGGGAGGAAGGTGGGCTTTAGAAAATATTATTACTCGTCTCAGAAATGATCATACAGGTCTTAATTATTCATTACATAAAATAGGGAAACATTCTACTGGAAAATGCGTATACTGTCACCAGCCAGAAACTGATGAACACATTCTACAACACTACAACAGTACAACACCCAGAGAGAGCACCTTTTTCAGACACTTCACAAGGCAGACCACCACACCTTTTCACTGTCAGGGCTTATTATTAAATTTCTAAGAGAAATTAAGGATTTAAGTTTTATTTATTTTTATTTTTTGTTTTTTCTGCATTTATCTCTCGTTCATACTCCTGTCCAGTTAGTGGCGGTAATGCACCTTAAAGTTAGTTTGCCAACCGCCAATAGACCAACGAAGAAGAAGAAATTTAAGAAGAAGAAGACGCAAGCCGCCAAAATCGAAAGGTTTTCTGCTGAGGAGAGAAGGTAAACAAGCCGCTCGTTCTGTGGTGTTGTAGGAATTCGCTTTAATTTGTGCATAATTTATACCCTTAACTGAAAATGGACCCAACTGCACGGTTCTTTACCAAACTGAGAAAGCTGGCGGTGACTCTCGAGTCAGAAACGGCCAAGCTTCAGCACACCTTTGAAAACCGCAACAACGACGATGACAGCGGTGAGTGACACACCGACAACAACCAGCCCTGTTGTTCGGCCCCTGTTAATCATGTGTGAATCATTCAGCCGGTTTTAATATGTCAATACGGGTTCCTTTCTTATTTCAGAAACCACAGCTAAAGCCATGCGAGCATACCACGAACTTAACGGTGACGTCGGGACCCTGAAGGTAACCGTTACGGCGATGGAAACTGTAACGTTACACCAACTCTGTTTATGAATCTGATATTTTAAGGCAGCTTCGTTTAACGGCACAATGAAACACACATTCCCAGCAGCCACTTGAATCGGATAACCAAGCACTAGTGTGCAATGTGTTAAGGTCACTTAAGTTATATGGTTTCTATTTTTCTTTCATGTTGGTGGCAGTTGCTGGAATCAAACTGACTTTTATTAATTGCGGGGCTATTGTGTATTCGTGTCTCTTTGTAAATTCTGCAGGTAGTTAACTTTGATTTTGATTTCACCAACTGTCATGTCAACGGATGGTCATTAAAAAAGAAACCAAATAACTTAATATAGATAACGTTATATAGCTACACTGACATCGTTTTAATATTTTGGATTTGTTTTCACATTTGATGAAAAATAATAATAATCTGATTCATAGTAAAAAAAGAAATTATTAAGATGAAAACATTCAGCAGTACTAAGTGGCAACAAATAAAATGTACATTATTTATGAATGATTAATTTCCTCATTAAGACTCAAGTATTTCTAATGTAATATATTTTACAGTCGGTTTGTAACACACTGTCTTTATAGCACATTATTTTACCACATATAACTATAGATCTGTGGGCCTATTAACTTTTAAAAGAGTAGTGATGGACTCTGGTCTGTCCTCTATACAGGGGCAGATCCAGGGGCAGATTGCTCAGCAGAAAGTACAGGCGAATGAGGTAAGTAACTTCATTAAGGCCTGTAGAGTGACGGAGCAGAGGCTCGCTAAGGACATCCACACACTGAAGGAACACTGGGAAAAATATGGTTACCAAGCTCCCCGAGACAACCAGAGAACAACCAGTAAGTAATCACTGTAGCTGTGTTGGTAGGAGTCAAACATAGTTTTATAATACTGTATGTTTATGAACTTATTGATCTTTACATATTGATATGTACTGCAGTGCAAGGTGTTGAAGTTTCTATACCGTTTTTAACCGCTCACTAAAGGAAACAACATGCACTCAAAATGTGTTTTTGTTGTGACTTTCTCTTACACAGAGGCCAAAGGTCAGGAGTCAGAAACTGAAGATGGGGAAACTGAAGATGAAGTAGCAGATGAGAATGAAACTAAGTCAGCGAGAGGAGAGGGGGGAAGCCAGGAGGAGGCTGGAGGTAATCGCTTCACATCGCCTCAGACAGCGGGACCGCCGCCCTTTATTGACTTGCTGCAAACGCCGCAGCTCTCCGACTTCGGTCTGTCTGAGATGCAGCTGAAGAGAACTCTGGCTGGGTGCTCTGAACTGCCCCCTATGCCTGAAATGAGCCTCCCTCTCCCTTCCCTCAACCCGCCCGCACCACCCCCCATGCCCTTAACCCCCAAATGTGCCCTGCGGATGGATGACGATGAGCTACAGACACCTCAGATGTCTGACTTTGGCATTTCAGAGCACACAATGTGTCTGAACAACGACTTCACTATGGAGCTGCTCCGGAAGAATGTTGAAAAACCCCAAAGGTAGAGCATAATGAGCATTACATAATGTTTATAGTATATGACCTCTACCGGCAATGCACATGATTTGCAGCAGTACTGCTAGAGATCTTTTAAGTCAATAGTCACTGCGCTTATTACTGCTTTATCAGGTGTCCTCTTCTTCGACAGACCACCACAAGACATGCCTCTACCACCAGCAAACGCTCTAATGGACAGTTTGCACACAAAAGGTATGAATCTCTTAGAGCTTCCTCATCTCCTGAAAATTTAAGCCTTAGCTTCCATCTTTAATTGACCTTTTACCTTTTTATTTTTTTTTATTTTATTTTTTTTTGTCTGTGGAAATTTACAATAAAGCCACCATCCTAGTTGCAAAAAAAATAAGAGAAAGCCCCGAAATGAAACCTGTTTTGCTGTCCCCTTATATCACATTGTTCTTATATCGGCTGCAGCACAGGACTTGGAGTCCCCAGAGACACCTGTGTTTTGCACCCCGGGGTTCAAGATCAAAAAGACAAACCGGCACAGCTCCCCACTTGCGCAAAGCAATGGTGACCCAGAATCCCCCGATCGCCTTAAAAACCTGCCCACCACCCCCGAGATCCCAGCATTTAAAACCCCTTACGTGAACCGACTTGTCAGCAACAAAAAGGTATAAAGCATGCGGGTGTGTGAGATTCAAAGCTGAACACAACAACTTTCAGCTCAAGAGTTTTTGCATGTGTTCACAGAGTGCACGGCAGCCTGAGCCTATCAACATGCAAGCTGATGAGGAAACCAAGACTTCAACACATCGTAACGTTGGAGCAACCGGCTCCAAACGCCCATGGGAATACAATATGCCAGACATATCCATCATGGGTGTGGAGGACAATCAGATGCCAGAGATGCCAAACCTGGAGTCTGATTTGGGAAATTCTTTACAAACTGTAATGTTTTTTTTTTTTTTCAAATTCACCGCTGTATCCCAATTTGTTTTTGAAAGATTAGTAAAAAACATCCTTGTGATTGAAGGCTGGTAATTCATTTCTATTTGGTTTGAGGGTTGTGGTAACTTCTTACCTTACAGCCTGACAAATCACATGCTCAGTGTGGTTAAATGCGGTTTACAGATACAATATTTAATATGAGCCATGCTGACTTATTGGCATGTTTTCACGGTTTATTAAGAAGGTTGTTACTCCTTTTCAGTGAAAAGGTACCTCAAATCAATTGCATTACACTCATGATACAATGGAAATAATAATGATGGTAACTTGGTATATTGCAAGACAGACCTCTACTGACATCATATTTACGTTGTACTTTACTGGAAAATATAGCCCTGGAATGGCAAAATAACCACGGATTTCCTTCAGTTTCACAAACTGTTTATAGATGACTAAGATAACAAAGTGCTTGGAACAACAACTCAAATTGATAAAATTCAATCAGTTTTTCTAAGTATTGCTAAGTGTTACATCAATATTCTGTTTACTTAATACAGTGAAATAAGGATTTTGTATTAAAATATGAACTTGGGCCTCTTTGTTTAATGCTTGCCTTCCTTTTAACCTGTCTACCTCCAGAGAAGTGCAAAAATGCTCAAAACTATGGAGCCCATTGTCCACAACCTGGAGCTGGATGGACCCACCCAGGAATTCAGCTTGGGGACACCTCGCATCAGGATGGACTACCAAGAGCCCATCACCCCAGAGATGCCAGACCTCAGCTCTGTTACACAGGACATCTGTAAAGTAAGTCCTGTTTATTCTTCACTGATTTAACTATAGACATTTGCTGAACAACAAGTTTTAGATTTAGATTGACTTCCCAGTAGGGATGCACCAATACCACTTTAAAAAAAAAAAAAAAAGTACTTACTCGCTGATATCGAGTACCGATACAAGTACTTACTGTAATAATCCCTCTGGGGTCTGAGGGTGTTTTCCAGACACACAAGTGATTTTGGCCTGCTCTGATATTGTGCCGTGTCTTTTTTCCTATTCACAGCTTAGTGCCCATGGGCTGGGCATTTCCCTGAGCTAGAGTCAGTAAAACAAATCATATAATTCCTGCAATTAAAATACTTTAGAAGTTTAGAAAGAATGAACGGCATTTATGTGCATATTAAGTAGCCATGTGGTTTTACCGCTCCAGAGGAGAGGATGGTTGGTTTACCCAACTGCTAAGTTTACAAGATTTTGTCCAAATTTAAAGAGTCGTGGCTATATAACTATATAAACAGTTAGACTACAAACAGGTTTCGTTTTAGCTTGTTTGTAAAAAAATCCAAAATAATCGCTATTTGCAGAGTAGTGCTCTGGTTGTTAAAACAGCCCTGTGTAAAGACCGCATCATGCAGACAGAACAGATTTGAAATTTCGCTTTCTTCAGTGAAAGAAAGTTCAGCTGATTGTAGACATTGACACTGCTACTCCAAATAAAAATATCAGTGGTGAAGCTTACAGGCAACAGGCTGCTGATGTGCTTATTCACAAAGTCATTGAGCTTTGGAAACGTGGTTTCTGTGAATCTCATACCTCAGCTCGAGTACACTGAGAAGGCGTCGAAACCCAGTATTATTAACGACTGACAATGGCTAGTCGTCAAGTGCAATCATGTATTGGGTAAGGGCCTCTGTTATTTTACAGCCAAAAGTCTCCAAACGGATGGCATTGCTCCTCTTTCGCTGCCTATACCTGCTTGACGGAGAATATAATGTCACGTTGCCATGAGGTGGTATCTGTTGTGGAAGTATTGGAGTAATTTTATTACAATTACGAGTACACAGGTTCGGACCGATACCTGATACTGGCATTGGTATCGGTGCATCCCTACTTCCCAGCCTGTATGGTTAAAAACAACAACAACTTGAACAGACCTCAAATTTGTTTGACATATGATCCAGAACATCAAAACCAAATTTATAATGTGTCAAATTCAACTTTTCTGCCATACTCTTCATGCTTTCCTTTTTCACTCATGATTTTCCCCTTTTCGGTTTAAAGCTTGTGTCCCAGGCTCAGTTAAAGAAGACTGCCACGGCGGTTGTGCACCCAAGTATCAGGCCAGAAAACCGGTAAAGTAACTCAGAAAACCATTTACCTCTATCCGGAGATTGATTCACTTTGAAGAAATGCTTAGGATAAGGATGGCAATACCTTTACTAAGAATCCCCTACTAAAGTTGCAGACCAGACCAAATCAGACTGCTGCTGAGTAGAAGAAAAGACTATTAAATGTAGTATTGTTTGTATATTCCTATAATATATCAGGTATTTTTGAGGTGATCAGTTTTGTCTTGTCTGTTTTTTAATTGTGATTGATGTTTATTTCCTTCAGTTTTGTTGCCATCCTGGTATCATTCATGCCTGTGCTTTTCTTTCAAATCAAGATTGTAATTGTAACATGTCCCCTTTTCAGAGCTGTGAGTCTGTCTGCGGTGTCGGAGAGCGAGTTCCAGAGTTTACCCAGGTACATGAGGCAGATGACTCTGTCCAACCTCAACCTGGTGGTCCAAAAAATCAACAAATTCACGGCAGAGAGTCAAGGTCAGTGCTGTAGTACACTTACTGTATGTTATTGTTTAAAAATCTTGTTTAAGTGTTTACAACTTGGATTATTTATAAAAAAAAAAAAACATTATTTTTGTTTTTATAACCACTTCCAGCTATTAAATACTCCAGAAACACAGTAAATGAATAAAACTCCCAACACACAGTCCGTTATCCGCTCACATGCTTTCAGCTTTTCATGACTTTGTTCTACATCTGCATTCAAAACAAAGATGCTTACAACACACTGAGCCTCTGTTGTTTCTCTTCCTTTCATTAAATGTTAAATGTTCTTTTGGCAAATTATATAATTCAGATTTTTATTTGTAAGGAAGCTCTGGGTGAAGCTAAAAACAGATATTTTTAAATTTATAATCCGTTTTATTGTATTTAAGTAGCTGTGACATTCATTTTTGGTCATATTGCCCAGCTTTGTTTGTTTGACATGTTAAAAAATGTTGTCCACGTTCGCTGTATTCATGGGCTAAATGTCAAAACATCCAAGTTCAGTAGCAAAGTTACAACTGGACCTAGTTGCAGTAGCGGGCATAAACCACATCAACTGGATCAATACACTCTACTATTACAACTGATCATGAACCACCTGGCTACAACCTTTTAACCTTGTGTTGCTCCCTAGCACTATTTGACCACAAAAGCTGGAAATGCAGAGTGTGATGTAACGGACCGCTTGTAAAGGCTCAAGTGGCAAGGTTATTTCACCTTGAGAGTTGATTTACATCGAACAACCACAGTGTAATTCCAGAAGAATGCATGTGGTATATTCAACTGTCATTTGTCAGTTGTATTTTCCCCCCAAATGGTTCATGCTATAATTAATACCATGTATGTTAACAGAGTGACTAACAGTGGGTGCTTTCAGACTGCAAGTGGTGGCCGCCGCTTGAAGAAAAACTGTAATATTAAATAAAAGGGAAAAGATTAAATGAGTGACTACAAATCAGAAAAAGATGAGACACTGTAAACAAGAGTTACACAAAAGGTCTTTACAATGAATTAGTACAGTAGTAAGACAAACTAGATTCATAAGCCAATACCAGACATAAACAATGTATCACAAGTGAAAGAACTTGAGAGGTACAACAGTGTAATTAATCTAGCAAAAATACATTGAGTCTGCAAAAGTAAAATACACAACAGCTTGCTCAAAAGTAATTTAACCGTTAACCTAGCTCAGGTTACCTAGAATGTTGTATTTGCAAGGCATTATCATACTGGCTAGCTAAGTCTGCACCAAACTGATTGCAGATATATCATTTGTTATTAAACTAATTCATTTAATGTATTATCTCAAACTTCAAACTGTCAAAAAATAGCTATAATCAATGGAGTACTGACAGATAATGGTCCCAACGAGGGCATTTGGATGGTCACAGAGCTGTTGAACTGCTTTGAAATTGTGCCAGCTGCTGTTGCCACTAGCAGACTGTTCAACTGAAACCAAGTGTTGGTGGCAGAACAGTCAATTTGATTGTTTCTTCTCCCATTTTATTCAGTTAAATAGTATGTTACATTATGTAAAACCTTACCTTATGTTGTTCAAAACCGAGTAAGGACAACACAAATACCAAAACAAGGTTATTCCTCCAGTTTAAGTACATTAAACAAATCAGAGAGCCAGATATAGCTAAAGTTTGGAAAAAGGAAAACATGGGACGAAGAGCACTTTTTGTACTTTGCTGCTGTCTGATGCTTCTAATGGGTTGCTGTTCTGTGTTGCCCTCTGCAGGAGAACAGACAGAGTTTCTGATGGAGGAGCTGAGAGGGATTTGCTTAGTTGGAAATAAGACCCCTGTATACGTCCTTTGTCTGACAGAGCTCAATAGGCTGAAGCATACGTTAGGAGACGGGAACAACTCTGCGTACAAACTGTGCACACACAACTAAAAGTGGCTTGGATACATTACACTTTGTCCAATTGGGAGCCCAAATGAAATGTCATCCGGACTCACAAGAACCTGCTTGCATCCATCTTATTTTTTTATTTTCTTTATTATAAAATGTGATTATTTTTGTGAAATCATTTACATCATCACTTTGTTACAGACCTGAGCTTGATAAAAGAGGCAGATGAATATTACTTAAGTAAATTTGTGTGTGTGTCTGTCTGTCTACGTTTTTATAGTCATAACACACATTTAATCACCGATACATTTTATGCACACATTTACACACTGTTCCGAACACTATTGTAACATGTAAATTATTCATAAAGTTAATTGTAGAAGCGTCTCTGAAACTATTGTTGGCGAGGTGAATTGGTAATGGGGGACTGTCTCGTCCAATTCTGTATTGTCCTTTTGTTTAAATTTGAAAATAAATGATTTTATTGTGCCACTTCCTCTTTGAATTAAGTCACTCAGTTCACTCATGGAAAGTGATTTTAGTGGCTGCCATACATTTATGAAGCTGTTCTCTTTTCCTTTTATTTTGGCAGTGAATCTTTCCATGGGAAGTACTTTATATAATTATTAGGGCTGTCAAACGATAAACATTTTTTTTAATTGCGCGATAAAACCTTTAATGACTACTATTGCAATTTCCCCTGGGTCAAACCACAGATTGAGTGACTGGACTATGTCTTTTCAGTCCAGCTGCGACTTGTTGTCTTTCTTTAGCTCGCCTTATTTGACTCCTGTAACCATACAAGTTAGTACTTTTGGCGATTTCCATGACATTTGGATTGATTTACCATGATGTTAACAATTAGCCAATTTGTTTACCCTAGGATGGCGAAGGCATGGGAACGGCATGACCCGCCCTACTCTCCCTCTGATTAGCTAGCACTCGCTGCCTGCTCTGCTTGGGTTGGTTAGGTTTAGGAGGCTGTTAAGGTAAGCCAATCAAAGGCAGAGTATGTCGGGACATAACTTCGCCATCCTGAAAAAAAAAAAAAACTGCCTTGGCAACTGTTTACTGTCTTATATATTAATACATCCATGTTTTTAAAAGCGGTTCATGCCGCCCGGCAGTTATCGCCAGAAATTCAGCACTGGGAACTCTGGGTTGCAGAGGCAGCACCGCGTGAGTAAAGATCGCATTTCAGTGACGTCGCCCAAAGATGGACCAATTAGATCGGCGAATGCAAACGACAGTTTACAGTTTTTTTTTTTTCTCCCCAGCCTCTAGGCAGCCACCATTTTGGGAGTCAAAACACCCAACAAACAGCGGTGCACACCTCCACGCTTCTCTCGTGGCCTTACTATGGTTCACACATGTGTGGTGGCAGGCTGTAGGAACAGAAGGACGCCGGGCACCACCTTATCTTTCTACCGTTTCCCCCGGGACCCCGAGAGAAAGCAGCGCTGGATAGCTGCTGTGAACCGAGAGGGCTGGGTGCCAAACGACGGCAGTCGGCTGTGTAGTACTCACTTCCTCTCAGGTACGAATGCAGTCACAACACGGAAAAAAAGTAGTTTATCCCACTGTTTGTCAGATGCATGCCGCTGGAATTCCACATGGAAAACTATCTGCTGATAGATGCAGAATGTAATTATTTTCTAAACTATTAAGTTCTGTTCATTATCGAATTACATTGTCAATTATTTTTTTTTAGTTACCAATCAATCAATCAATCGTCTTAAAATGACTAAGGCTAAAACCTCAAAGAAATCCGTTCCAATGATGTTTAACAGGAAATCGAAACTAGTAGTGTGCTTTAAATATTACGATGAACTAATATTCAAACTTGAACTAAATGTATTGCAAAATATCAGGCTAAATATGAAACCACTAACTTATCTCAATGACCTGTGCCAGTTTTTGATTTATCTGATCAATTCATTAGGACAAGAGGCTGTAATGTATTTTTAGTAATAGTTCAAATAAGAGTGGGAAAACTGTACGTTTTTTTCACTTATTATTCATTTCATAATTTGCCTGTTATGGTGGCTGTACGTTTTAGTTTGCCATGCTGTTGTTGATTTAAAAGTTAGAAAATGAACTATATATTGTTTTTTTATGTTAATTTTTGCCTCAATTTGGTACATCAAGATGTATTTATTACACAGACTGTTTCTTAACAAATTAATTAAGAAAAAGTTAGATACGGTTACAACATACATATTGACATTTCATATATGTAAAATCACACTTGTATAGTAACTGTATGATAGTAGCTATAGTATACTAACTGAGCGATTTTCCAACCAAACAGGCCCTATATTGTCCCACCCACAAGAAACCTCAGTAGACCGATCCTAAACCTAAAAATATGTTGCTCTTTCAGCTGTTATCAAGCTGCTTACTTTTTAAGGTGGGATAATGTACCACCTCAAGTAGGAGGGAAAACATGGCTGCTTGTCCTCAAACTCTCCTGACTAAAGTAGACTGTTAGGGAAGTGCCATAAACGGACAACAAACAGACAATTCCTTTTTTTTTTTTTTCTTCAGTTTTTTTTCTAGATCTATCACCACCTTCCCATTTACTACATCCTTTTCCACATGCAGGTAAACAGGTGAAGAATCCACGTTCGCCAGATTATGTTCCTTCTGTGTTCACATCAGATCCCTTATCCCCAGAGATGAAGGAGCAAGGTGCCTTGGAGATCCCGGACAAGCAGGAAGCCCGCGTGGAGGCGGCTAACGCCTTGTTGTTCCTGCAGGGCCAGGGAAGGTCTGTGGTGGCGGAGTGGGGCCAGGAAGAGCATCCTGAGGAGAGGGAGCAGAAGGCCGCTGTGGAGGAAAGTGCGTCTTCTTCCCTCAGCACTGATGAAGACGATGATGATGACGACGACGATGAATCTATGAGTGACAGCAAGAAAGGAAAGTTTGCTCATACGTGTGATGCAGCAGGTAACTTTGACGACGTCCTGAAAGCCCTGAAAAAGGAGAACCAGACCCTCAGGGAGTCTGTGGACAAAATGTCCCTCTCTGAGAACTCCTTGAGGAACGATGCAGAGAAAGTCAAGTTTTACACTGGCCTGCCCAACTACTTTGTTCTGGAGACGGTCATGTGGCTGCTGGCACCTCACATGGACGGGATGAAAACCGCAAAGCTCTCGAAGTTCCAGCAGCTGCTGCTGACACTGATGCGACTCCGCCTGGATCTACGCAACCAGGACCTGGCTTACCGCTTTGGTGTTAAAGTCGGCACAGTAACCAGAACAGTGCACCAGATGGTCAACATCATGTCCTCCACTCTGGTGCCGACGGCTGTTTTCTGGCCCTCTAGAGCCGAGCTCCGGAAAAATCTGCCGGCAGCTCTGCGCACCTCCCACCCTGACTGCGCTGTCATCATAGACTGCTTCATAGTGCCTTTTGAGGAGCCGGTTTCCCGGGGCAACCAGCAGCAGAGGGTGGTGCCAAGCTCTCAAGGGGTAGGGACAAGTTCTAATGTGTTAAAGTATCTCATTGGTGTGGCTCCACAAGGCGTTGTCACCTTCGTCTCTAGGGGTGTGCTGGGAAACGTCAGTGACAAGAGCCTGGCTGAGGGCTGTGGATTTCTCTGCAAGCTTCTCCCAGGCGATGTCGTATTGGCGAGTCGCAGTCTCAACATTGCCGATTCTGTGGCCGCCCGAGGAGCCCTGTTTACAATTGCTGGCAGCTACCAAGGGGAGGCGCACGGGAGCTCGGCGGGCTCGCCACTGGCTAATACTTCCTCTGAGACAGTGAGTGTGCAGAGGCATGTGGAGAGGGTGATCTCCATGGTGAAGCAGAGGTACGCCATGCTCACAGGCCCCGTCGAGAGCCCCTTCACCACGGTCTCTGAGCGCACGTCGAACCTTTCAACCTTTGATAAGATTGTGCAAGTTGCTTGTGCCTTAAACAACCTGTGCATCTCTGCTGCTCCACTAGAGTGATTCATACAGAAATGCCTAGTGCTCCTTAAAGTTGTTGTCCGTAAGATTTGAGTTAGGTTGTTTCTAGCAGCAGCTTTGGCGCTAAGATGTAATTGCAGGCAGGTGTCGACTTGTGTGTCGTTGGTAGATTGGCAGCTCTAACCTGCATGATGCCTTCACGTGCTCCAGTCCACACCGATAGCAGTTTAGTCTACGATGAGCTAAGAGCTAATTCATCCATAAAGACACGGGCCGTGTGGGGTAGATGATAGAGCTGGGGAGGCAGCGGCTAGCTAACATGGCTAACTGTGCTAACACCGTCAACAGTGCTAACGCAGCCAGCGGGAATGCTCACCGAGGCTATTGGAGAGGTGCGATGTTTTCCACAGTGAGGCTGTCTTGTCTGCATTAGCACTGTTGCTTGTGTTAGCATGATTAGCCACGTAGCAATAGCAAAAACAAAAACAACCTACTAGCCACTGAGGCAGAATGTGATATAACCTTAACTCATGAAGTGGAGGAAGAGCGGCCAGCACCGCTTTCCCCTTATTCGCCTCACCCGGGGAGGAAAGGGCCGACCGTCCCTTCCGACCCGAGTGCAATGCCTCACATTGCTAAAATATTAGCTGGCACAACATTGCTAACAGTGCTAACCTCTAAACCAACCTGAGCATCAGAATGTGCAGAAAAGAAAAACTCCCGAGGCCATACCAAATTTACGGGGTTGTTGTTGGTGGTGGTGCTGCTGCTTTCTCCAGAAGGTATGGCACGAGCCGGCCTGAAGCCCAGGATAGGGAGTGAGCAGGTTCCGGGATGGCAAGTGTTTGTCCTATCCCCAAAGCTCTCTCCGGATTAGCGGCGTTACCGGCTATCATGTCCTGAATTTTCGACCCGAAAAGCGACTCCGAGAGAGGGTGCAGGTTCAATGCAGGGAGTACAAATCGGGCATCAGGTGTATGTGTCCCACTTGAGCTGCATACAGACCAGCTGCAGTCGATGGAAGAGGTTGACATGTCATCTCAGCCAGCATCAGCTCGGTCCTTTTGTGGGCGAGGGAATTTTTTTTTAATTTATTTATTTTAAATTTGGACTCGAAGTTGAACGGTATTCATTCTGTCTGTTGGTCCGCCATTCTGAGTTAGCTAAGAAATGAAGTGCCCGGCCAACATACAGTTTCTTTGCATCTTTCCGCGTCTTTCCGCGTCGGAAGTTTCAAATTTCCGAGTACAATAAAACGCAGCATCACCAGCACTGCCAAGCTCCACCTGGGCAGGGACAGACCAACCGCTGCTGACCGACGTAAAAAGCGCCACTAACCGCGCTGAATTTGAATTTAGGGCGGGAAAGTCGCCGCAGATACAATACAAGCGCTTTCATCAATGGGTCATAAGCTCAATCACCATTGTTTTTAACTCCCTTTTTGATAGATACTTTCTAGACTAACTAGGTGAAAATCTTACGGACAATAACTTTAATGCTGGTCACTTAAGTTCCCTTTACTGCTTTGGACCTTGTCCTCCCACTACATCCCAGTGTCAACACTTATGACTCTAGACTCTAGAAAGTGATTTCATGCCTGTAGGGCTGCAACTAATGATTATTTTCATTGTCAATTAATCCATCGACTATTTTTGGTCAAGAAAATGGTAAAACATGTTTGATCAGTGTTGTCCAAAGCCCAAGATGATGTCCTCAAATGTCTTGTTTAGTCCACAACTCATAGATGTTCAGTTTACTGTTGCAGAGGAGGGAAGAAACTAGAAAACATTCACATTTTAAGAAGCTAGAATCAGATTTTTACTTTAAAGGTGCAATATGTAATATATGTACTGTATTTAATCAATAAATGACCACAATGTGTCATCAGATATTAAGGAAACATGCCAAGTTGAAATACTATGTTTTCTGACAACAATTCTAACGCCATTATTTTCTGCTTTTGAAATCCATGACGGAATGTCTGTTTTGGCCTGTGTGTTGGTATCGACTGCCTATTTTGACAGCCGGGCTGGGTTGCCAGATATACCTGTAAAAACACAAACCCAGCGCACTACAGCTGTAACGTTAGGACAGCCATGGAAGCAGCAAACAAACGGAACGGGATCACCGGAGATAGATTCATTCTACCCACCCTCTTTCTACCCACCCTCTTTCTAAACGGTTGCAAAACCAGAGACGAGGTAAAACCTAAACACGGGTAAATATCGGAGATGCATTTAAAAGATGGAGACAGTTCAGAGCCTAAAAGAACACAGAGTTGACTAATATCCTCCTAAACAGGTAAGCGTTGAGCTTCATTCATTTATATCGCGGCTAACCTAGGGATAGTCATTTTCATTCATTTCAACATTCATTGGCTCGCATAAATTATATAGAGTACTCGAGTTAGTTACTCGCAAAAAACATTTAGACAGCCGGTGAAGTGATCCTGACTGGTGCTAACACCTGTTAGCTAACCGCTAACGTAGGATCCCTGATGTATGCTTCTGTTCAGTGGGCGTAGCCGACAGACAGTGACTGTGCCTTGGGTAAAGACGACGTGAGGTTGCGGTCTTTTTAGCGGCTGTTGCAGTGACATTAAGCCCAGAAAAGGTGGCTGTCAGTCGGGCACAAAGCTCCGCAAGGTCACGGTCTTTTTAGCGGTCGTTGTTACTACAGTTAGTTGATAAAAGGGGGCTTCCAGCCGGGTACAGAGCTCCGCGAGAGCACGGGCTTTTATAACCGTCAACGTAGCAACATCTAGCAACTCCGTTGCACTGTGGAGCAGACTAGCATCAAGCTGACAGTGATGTTGTTAGGTTGTTGTTAGGTTCAGCGTTCTCAACAGACAGTTAAAGAAATGGACCAACAGACGGAGACCAGTGAAGGATATTAGAAGCACTTTTCCGGTGAGTGCTGAGCGTTACTACGCAGATGCAAACTGAGCTTGCCGATGTAGATGAGACGTGAGCAACCTGTCTGAAAGTTTGTCTTCTGGTAGCTGTGCCGAGAGAAATCTTTCATCATTATGAATCTTGCGACAGAGAGCCTAGGTATATGTAAGGAGATAACATAGGCACAGGTTAATTATTGCTAACTAAAATGCTAGTTAACCTTAGTAATTAAACTTAAACAGCTAATGTAAGTCGAAACTGCCTGCAAGCTTCTCCTCTACTATACGGTAATTCCTCTACTACGCGACAGTAAATTGCGTGGTTATGACACAATCGTTAGCCTATTTTTACAAAAACGTCTGCTACAGAGCCTTAACATGAGATACAAGGTAATGGAGCCTTTTATACATTGTCGTGTTTCTTTAGAAATAAACAATGGACAAATAGTCTTTAAATGCTTCAGATGTAAAGTTATTCGCTGTCAAAGTGACGTCAAAATGAATGGCAGACAATGGAATGCTAACGGCGGGTGAGTGCTTGTTAGCATCAAAATGGCGCCATAGGAGGTACGCGTTGTGGAGAGAGGCTTACCCCCTTGGCTCTCAACCTGGCAACTCCCATGAACTTCGACGCTGGGGAGGAGGGGCCGGGGGAGCCGACTCTTTTCAGTATTTTGAATTTGGACTGCAGTAACCATTTGAAACTCTAGCTGTCAGTATTACATATTGAACCTTTTAAAAAAACAAACAAAGAGGCTCAAATCGATTAATTGATCATCAAAATAGTTGGCGATTAATTTAATAGTTGACAACTCATCGATCTTTGCAGCTCTACATACCTGTATCCACTTTAATTATTTACACTTTCAGTGTATGTGACTCCCTGTTATCTAGGTTGCTTTGTACTTGGAAATGAGAGCAAATCCAGAAACCACATTTCTAAGATGTGATATCATTAACTTATGCAACTGAACATGAACTGAAAGGATGGTTTGTTTTTTTATTTATTCTTTGAATGACAACTGTGCGAGTAAAACGTACCTATAAATGTATCTTTATTAGCCATTTGTAAATATGAGGTATATATGAACTGCAGGTTGGGTGGTGCACACGATGTTCCCACTAATCTAATCCTGTCTAAGTCTTCTTTTTTTTCCTCCATCCCCAACAACTACAGTATTACAGCAGCTGACTTCTCTGATTGGTTCCTCCCTCTGTTGCAGAAAGGGGTTATGCTGGTTAAACCAGCTGTTTTATTGCTTCCCTGCTTATAAATCAAGAACAGTACGCACAATACAACGAGATATAAAATAGGTTAAACTTACAAGAGCAGTATGCGTAGTAATGCAGCTCTTCGATATGTTTTCTCCTGCCTGTTCAGCATGCACAGATAGAAACAAGTCATGGTTAATGGGGGTTTTGAAGGATTGCCTTTTTTGGGCTTTTTCACACATTTCTGCCTGCCAGCTACATTTTATAACAATAGAATACAATCACGACGGGATGATTAGCTACCTGTTAGCACAGACAAACATACCACCCACAGACCAATTTACCACCATATGGCCAGAGTCTGGTGTTAATTTATCTGCTGTAGAAACAGAGCTCATTTCCAGTTTATTTATTTATTTTTTTCAACAATAGCTTCCAGGTTGACCGCAAATTTCGGGATAGCAGATGTTTTCTTCAACAGGGCTTTTCTGTAATGATGCTTTTTACACAAAATAAACAGCCCTCCCTGTAGCAACTTTAAACTGCTGGGTGTTAAAATAACTGAAACTGACCAAAAAGATGAATAGTTTTCACCACAGGTCAGGATTAACTACAAAATTGTCCAGTCAGTGATGTATACTTAACAATGATGTCAATATTTACCACACCAAGTGGTTAAAGATGTTTGTGCGGGTTGCATTTTTCTATTCCACGTCAGTATTTTTCCGAAATGTTTAAAGCCTTCTTACACAAATCTAGAGATTTCTAAAAGATCTATGTGCAGGTGTAGAAGGATAGATTACTTTTGTTTCCCAATTCATTTTCTATAAGTCTACATTAGTCTAACATCACATATTGGGGAGCAGGATTATATCTGAAATTCTCTTTTACATGCTTCCGCAATTCATTACGGTCATACTGAATCGAGCAACATGGCGTCATGACTTTGCGTAAGCATACACGCCACTTTCCTAAAGCCAAATGTGTTATAAAAAGGCATGTTGTTTTTTTTTTTCACACTTGGAGATTGTACATTTAGTTTTTGGACGCTTTAATTCTAGTTGGCTTTGTTCAGTGTGTCTGTTCTAATTAAATGAATGCGTTTTGGATCATGAGTACACGCCGCAGAGACGTTTGTTAGTTACAGTACAAGGCTGGAGGCTATTTTAAAAGAAATGTTAATAGTTTGTCAAATTAAGCTAAGATACAGGCTTACATATAGTCACATAAACTAAAAACCATGTTTTTTTATATACAGCACAGAGAAAAGATCTCATTACTTGCATAAAATAAGACCCTGCTTACTTACTCACTACTTTTGTTGTCTTGCATTGCTGGTGCCTTAGTTTGTAAAGCTGGTACTGCTGTTACAAATCAGCCTGTGTTTTCTACAGATATTTATTTTTGCATCATACAATTATACTTTAGACCCTTTCCTGGTTGATAAGCTAAATCCTTGTTATTCACTTAAGTTTTATGTGCGTGTAAAGTAAGACATGTTCCCATTTTTATGTGTTATGGTCTTCACCCTTCTACCATGTAATGTGTATGAATTCCAAATGATGTCAAGTAATTATACATAGATTATCTCTTAAGAGAAATGTGTTGGGTGTTTTTGCTTTGGGTCTGGGCCCAAAATCAATTGGGGAAAGGTTCTTACACACGATGGGAAGCTTGTTACAACAACAGACGCTTACCTGGCTCGGTTCTGGTGCTGGGCTTTAAAATGCGTTGCTTCCTAAAGGAGTGTGTAGTTCAGATAGGCGTGCTATGGTAGCCCAAAGTGGAATGTGCCTTCTTGGATGCTTCCCCTCCCATGGATGGCTTTGTGTCTTTCCTGACCAGTTAGGTTTTTCACGTGCTTGTAATGTATGCTGTTGGGGCTTTTAAAGAACATCAAACTGATTTTCTGTCTCCCTGTGATGTCTCCCCTTGTTTGGTGTTTTAACTAGCCATGGTGGTTGTCACTGGCATTTAACCAGCACTACTAAGGTTGATGAAAAGAAAAATTTGAAATAATGATTTGAAGTATTTGTTTTTATCTTCAGTGGTGCTTGTGCTTTTTTTTTTTTTTTGATTAACAGACATTCTTCCTTTCTGAAGTGATGTCTTTGACTCACCACACTGATTTCTGGAAACTCGAGCGCTTGTCGGTTGAAGGATTAAGAAGAAAGCTTTTAGACAGGCGAGCTGTTGACTGAGAGTAATAATTTCAAAGTGGGAGCAAAATGCATGCCTTCCTGTGTACTAGATGACTTTATCAGGGGTGACCTAACAAGTACCAGTGTTAAGAATAGTTAACAGCAAAACCTTGGTGAAATGTATGGCGGTTAAATCTCCATCATCTTCTAGAAGAAAGAACACTACTTTTCATTTGGGTTTTATATAAGGTGATGCACTTTCCATTAACTCCTACTGTAAAATAAACAACTGTGTTAAGATGAATCATGTTTATGACTTTTGTAAACCTCATCTCTGTTTATCTCACACCACACCTATATTGCCATGCTGCTTGCCTTTGTTGTTATGGGTGCATGTGCTTCCATGATGTGTATAACCTCCTGAAGGTTTCATTTTTTGTTTGGGTATTCTTCAGTACTGCCTCCGTGACTGAAAAAATAACGTTTGGGAAATGCAGCAGTCTTTCTATGTGTGTATACAGGTATTTAAGTTGCCTGGTGGACGTGCTACCCCCTCTTTTTCTCCATGCCTTTCATTTACAATAGAGTAAAGGCCATTTTATTTATTTTTTAGGCTTTTATTTCCAAAGGACAGATGAAGACATGAAAGGTTAGAGAGAGGCGGAGTGACATGCAGCAAAGGGCCACAGGTCGGAGTCGAACCCGCGAGTAAACCCTCTGTAGTGCGCCTGCTCTACCAACTGAGGTAACCCGGCCACAGAGTAAAAGCCCTTATATTTGCATATACTCTGACCCGTGGCCTCTTGGCTTGGTAAAAATGCATTGCAAAGGCAGAGAGAAGTGTCTGACTAAAGTACTGATTTATTTTTTATTTTTTTTATCAGAGGGAGAAATCATAGCTTGGGAGAAATGCATTGCAGGAAGCCCCGCCTAGAATATGTGCGGTCAGAGAGGAAGAACAACCGAGACCTCTCACTCTGTTGCTTTCTTGAAAGTCACTGTGTAGAATTTGAAAGTTTCAGCCTTTAGCGCCCCTGGTGGTAGAAAGCAATGCAAGATGCTACCCCAGAATTGTTTTATTTTCTTATAAACAGAAACCTTACATTAGAATAATTACAAAGCTCTTATATGATCCCATAAGAACTCTACACATAATGGCTTTTGTTTCGTTTTTTCATAAGGATCTGCTTTTAGAAAATGAGCGATATGGCCGAAAGGTGCACTTATTTTTGTTAAGTTTGAAGTAGTCTCGCATTGCCAGACCTATCTCCACAGCGCTGTTGTTTGCATTTCTTTAAACCAATCACAATCGTCTTGGGCGGCGCTAAGCTCTGGACGCAGCGACGGTGGCTCTGTAAAATAGTCTCGGGAGTTTTAGTGAACATTTGCACCCCGCAAAAGAAAACGCAACACCTAACAACACCTAACTAGTCATACTGAGTTTTTTTTTGTTTTTTTTTAATTGCAAGAGTTTTACTTGTTATGTTGCAACTTGTATTAGCCTATTTGAATACTTTTTTTCACCACTGCTGATATCACATTTAACTAAACATGATTGTTAGTTAAGCTACTGGTAGATTAGCTACTACAATGTACTCTATAGTATCTATGTACAACTATAGCATTAGTACAATTCACTGTAAAGCAACACAAGAACCTAATCTTACTTTACCTTTTTATTTCTTGCACTTTAGCTGTTACTTTATATTGACTATTTTTTCTAACTCTTATATTTGCCTTAAATTTGACTGTGAGCAACTGCAACTTAACAATTTCCCCGAGGGGATCAATAGTTGTTCCTATCTAAAAACTAAAGCAAAGCCACACTGAGTGAGTTATCTGTCCAACGGACGATCTTTGGCTCGGTAATGACGTGCGTCGGTCCGTCACGTGACCTGTGGAATGTGAACAATGCAGCGAGTGTCCAACTTTGTGCTGCATTTCTGAGAAAATGGAGGGTCATTTCATCATATTTACCCAGTTCCTCTGTCTTTACTGAACTCTCCGGTTGTTTCTACGCGCTCATCAACCGAGAAAGGGACTTTAAGAAGGTGCCGTTTGACGGGATTTACGCTTCAATCCGAGTTATTCTTGCTACTTCTATCACATGGTAAGTTGAGACTTTACTTTTTTTGTGGAGGGGAGTGGTGGTCTAAACTTATTTGCACGACTTGTTGCTGAGGAAAAGAGCCGTAATGGTGTGTTCACGGCGTGTGTTCAAGTGAGGAGAATATATAATATGTTTTTCTTTATGGTTAACATGAATACCTCAGTTCTTTCTGCATAGGAATGTTCTGGTGTTGCTCTTCTCAGCCCCCAGCCCCAGCCTGGGATACAGTTGGGAAGGCCACAGGACGTTAAAACAGGGGTTTCCGACCGTTTGCATGCCCAGGGGCCCCAGGCAGAAACTGTAATGTACCACACGCGGACACCGTTTTCTAACGGTTTAAAGCTTTGGCACGACTGTGGAAAGTAAACTTCTAAACGGAATAGTCCGTTCAGTCAGTTATCCTGAAATTCCCATGTTTTTGTTGCAAACCCCCTAATTTAAGAACCTCTAAGGGGCCCAAACTCCATGTTAGGGGCCACTGACTTATTGTGAAGGACATCCAGCTATCCGTGTGTATACTTTGTGTATCAGAACATCCTGCATTCATTTCAAAGTTTTAGTGGAGATTCTGCATTAGTTTATTTCTCTCAGATAACACAATGGGTGAAATAGTATCTAAGTCCTATGGGATAAGAGGGGTGAAAATATAGGAGAAAAAGTAGAAAGAAATGCCCAGGGTGTATGCATATCATTTGATATTGTCACTCTATTCCAAGCCCAATGGCCTGCACAGTTTGGCACTGATGCAACCAAGTGTTTTATTCAGATGTGCTGCTACTACTACTATGCTCAAACACACACTTCTACATTTCATTGCCAGCTGTTTTTTGGTCTTATCAGTTCAGGGGGGTTGTGATTTGTGAAGAACTCGCCTTGAGCCACAGCTGGGTTTAATTCTGTCTGGCAGTGTGGAGTTATCTCTCAGGGAAGAACCACAGGGGGGACTGCAGTGGGAAATCACCACTGGACTACACACATATGTTGGCTGTGGCTATTTAGGCTAGAGTGGTGTGTTTTTATTGTACACCAGCAGGTAACCAGGGAAATAAAACAACGAAAGGGTGGCAAAATAGAAGAAGAAGCTTGGTGAAATTTGGGATAAGACGTTTACGTCGATGTAAACTCTGCTTCTTGTGCTGAGTCCTGGGTTGAATTTGAAGTTCACGTGTGTCTGTTTCTGCAAAACGGTGAACACCACAGGCTGCAAAAGTATGCCGGTGTAGTCAGGGGCGTAGCAACAAATTCTGGACCCTGTACAAAGGCATTCTCTGTGGGCCCCTCCCTGCATCCACAGCTATTCATTCTAGCATCCTTTTGGGCCCTCCTCACATGAGGGCCCTGTATCCTCAGTCCCCCAGTCCAACCCCCCTGGGTATAGTGTCTGTCACGTCATGTGTAGATTTTCTTTTCCAAATCATCATACCAGGGAGTTGCACACCACTTTAGCTTTCTGTTTTTCACTCACAGGCCAATCTTTTTCTCTCTCATACAGACATATGCAGTCTCTTTTCAACTGCAGTAACTTTCCTTCAACTGTTTAGGAAGTTGTGTCCTTTCCCCCTCCACCATAATTTCCCCAAATACAGCAGAGACATTATCGTCCAAATTCTCTCAAATCTATCAAACAGGTAAGATATTATCTGGGCAGCACTGGTAGAGTCTGGAAGCAGTCAGGAAGGGTCCGATTTTAATCTGTAAATGTTACCAAATATTACCAACATACCAGAACATATTTCTTCCCCAGCATTTTGTCAGAAGGGGAAAATTAGGTCTTTTTGGAGAAAAACAAACAACAACTATAGTACATTTTGGAAAATGGGAGGAAGAGTACGGTGTAGCAACCAGCACAGCAAGTGTGTGACAGCGGTTTTTATGCCGCTTTTCCACTGTACGACTCTCTTTTTTGGGGGGGGGGGGGTTTCATTAGCAAAAGTTGTGGATGGGACCTGGCACTTTTTTGGTATCACCTCGGTCGAGCTTCCAAGCGAGCTGAGCCGATACTAGAAAGTGGAGGTAAAACACCGCGGCACGGGACATCCTGCACAACCCTGTGATTTTTAAATCGCCGAGGCACCGTCAATAGCACCCAATCTAGATTTTAAAAAATGGCAGCCCACCAAACTATCACCTCTGATTTCACAAATCGATTTCATTCTGATTCACAGGGTCATAATTTGATTCAATATTCAATTCAATTAGAATATTATTTTAGTTACAATGCCCATTTTGCTTGGGTATGAAAGAGATTCTCAGAGAACTAATGCTGTAAATTGCACAAGGATCACTCTAACCTGGTGCATTATTAGAAAGATTCATCCGTACATTAAGAATTGACCCCATATACATATATATGTACCTTTTTTAACATGAACACACTACAGCAGTCAGTATAACTAAGTGCAACTTTACAGTCCTTTTTAAAGCCAAAGGTTGTGCGGAAAAAAATTGTCCATTTCCTTTCACTTTAGTGTAGTAGGAGTCAACATCTAGTGGCCATTAGAGGAGTTGCAGGTTGAAATGATTCACATTGGCTTTGACATTCATATGAAAAATTAGTTGAATACAAGATTATTTCACTAGTTTCCTATGCAAGTCAACTTATTTAATAGAACTGACATTTCTTTGTAATATTTTGTGATGTTCTTTACTTGAAGACATTACTGTTTCAGGCAAATTGACAAAACAAGTGGAATTATCTTTATCTGTTTGCAGATTTTTTTGAATTTACTTATTTTATAAAACATCAAGACTTCAGACAGTATCGGACTAAAAGACAGTAAGTCGAGTTTTTCTTCAGTGCACATTTACTGTAGTGTGAAGTGTGCATCTTTTTGCAAAACTGAAGTGCCTATTTTCAGGTTAAGTGTGGTTCAATTTAGAGTCAGTTAAGTTTAGAGTTAGGTCAATATGAAGATAAGTCTTAGGTATGTGTTGTTGAAGGTTAGGGTTAAGTATGGAGGTATGCTGTTTGTCTGTGGATGTGCGTATGAGTTGTGCTTTTCAGCAGAGCGATGCACATTTGTTTCGGGTACATTTTAGATCATCTTGTTTTTTGATTTATTTTGGTCAGCATAGACTTGTCCCAGACTGTCCCATGATTCAACAGTGGTATGAGTTTACTTGTAGTTACTTGTGGAATGGAATGCTCATTGGTTGGACGTGGTGCCTAAAGCATCACAGGAATGGAGGCAAGAGATCCCAGAGATGGGGAAACATTTATGCAGCTTGGCACCCTTGTCCCCACCCTACCCCACCACCCAGCATGTAAAAAAGTTTTTATCAATACAATGTTTTATCTGGACAAACAGTGAGGGCTGTGTTCTTCTTAGAAATGGCCCAAAGGGATGAAGTCTGCCAGGGCGGAGGCGGGTGGGGGTGTAGTTCAAGGGCAATTTATGCAATTCAGTCAATTTTTTTTATTTTAGTTTTTCAACTTAGTTTCTGAGAAATCATGTTTTTAATGTTTGGCATGGGGAATAGCTCTAAATATTACAATATCCATGCGCTTCAGCCAGCATTTGCTATAAAAAAGAAGCAGGTCAAAGGTGTGAATCTAGATTTATTTTTTCGCTAGCAAGATTGAATTACTTTTAGTTCTGGAAAATAACCCAAAATAACTCCTTCCACTTTGGAACTCTGCACAAGGTAACATAAAATACTTGTTTGTGATTGGCTAGCAGAATTCCGTTAAAGCTCCATTGTGTAATTTTTTGAGTTGATTCTTAGCAAAAACCCCTTTGTTCTTTCACAAATATGTGCTCATTCACGTGTAATTACTTCCACCAACTAATCAAAGTATTCTCGTACGCGTAGAATCTGCCATTCAGAATCATTCAGAATACATAGGAGCAAGTGGCTCGAATGGAGGCAGCCACGTAGCGCCTCCATCTTTATTAGCCAAAGAGGGACATACCTCCGCCTTTCGCGCTTTTACCCTCAGTGGCACCGTGACCAATGCCAGCCGGGAGATTACTCGCGACTGCCGGCAGATTTGAAAGCCTGTTGAAGTTGGAGGATCACACCTATTCTCAAGGACATGTAACGGAGTTCCCTCGTCATCTTTGGAGAGTGTCTCTTTAGTTTTTGGTCTGACCGATCCACTGCCACCGTCTTTTGGTTTTTCTTAACCTTATTTCCCTCTTCCTTTAGCTTTCCCTCGCACCTCCGTCGCTTCAACTGATCTCTGACTCTGCTCACAGAGAAAAATATGTAGCGTACACTGTAAACTAGGGGTGGGAATCACCAGAGGCCTCACGATACGATATCATCCCGATACTTATGTCACGATACGATATTATTACGATTTTAAACATATTGCAATATTCTGCGATATATTGCAATGTATTACCTTTTTTCCAACTTCAGATTTTTCCCAATTTCAAATGATGTCCCGAAAGGACAATTTTTGTCAACATCTGTTTTATCTAAAAAGATACATTTCTTTGTTTGTTCATCTCACTTCAATTGTATTGGTGCAAAATGTGATTGTCAAGCAGACAAACTGACCAAGACATATATCATAAAAGATCGATATTTGGCGTCTGTGTATCGATACAGTATTGCCATGAAAAGTATCGCGATACTATGCTGTATCGATTTTTTTCCCCCACCCCTACTGTAAACATTGCCTTACACTATTAATCTCGTACAATATACAGAACGGACAAAGTTGTACTGGAAGCCATGTTAATCTTGGCATACGGCCACCATAGGAGTTAAAACGCGCTCGGAATGGGAGGGGCTAGCAAGTAATATTCAGTTGGTTGTCATATACAATTTCACCGCTAGATGGGAGAAATTCTTACACAATGTAGCTTTAAAACAGTTTAACAGTACGCATTAAGGTCTTTTCAGACGCGATTTATCGAGTAACGTCACGTTTGAACTTAAATGAGGCTATAGAATTAAATTAACGACTATGCTAATTTAGCTAACTTTAGCTATCAACAATAACGGTCTGTGGTTAGGAAAGACTAGGATTGACACTATTTGTTATAAATCAACATATGATTAGGGATATATGATACCACAGTCGGCTAACGTCTTCAGTTGATACAGTAGTGCACAGAATCCCCATGGTTACCACACATTGATCGCCTGGCGTTTAATCGCGGAGCGTGGTCTACATGTCTGTTCCCACGAGGAGCGCAGTGAGGCCCCGCTGATCAGAGTGACTACGCAGGCAAAGTGTCACCTACTGTCTAAAAAAAAAAGACCTTTAGTCAACAGTTTAACTACCGTTCTAAATCACTGTACAAGGAATATTAAACTGCTAGTTGTCATAAAAAACAAACAGTATTGCCACAATGTCTGGAGAAAGTTGAATCACTGTTTGGTGATTGAGAGTACTTCCTGCATTTGCTATTTGCTAACAGTTAAGCTAACTCTCATTGGTGAAACAGACAGTAAACTGACTACAAACAAGTTTTAAAAATTATTAACAGCTTGTCTTTATGCCTGTCGGCATGGTATTCCACTAAAAGGTGTCCTGCTTTAAAAAAGAAAACTGATTTGGTGGAGGAAACGCCTTACATTCATCAATTATTTTCATGTGTCAGGATAATTGTGGCCCAAATAATCGGGCAAATTTCTTTTACTAATCCACCTGCCAATCAGTCTTTTTGAAATACAACCAGATCAATTAAATGTTAATTGCTTAACAAAATGGTTGGAATGGCAGACAAACCACAGCCATGTCGAAACCTGCCAAGATGTGATTGTGTCTGGCAGTTTTTCCGTGTAGGTACCAAACCAGATCGGTATCTGGAAACCAGAAATACTTGCCACATCTGCCAGCCAAACGGAAATCTTTCTCTTTCTGAGAAAGATATTTGAAGCTTGTGAGCAGCTTAGTTAGACAGGAAACCAACCCGCCTGCCAGTTTCAGGGTCGTCATCTGTCATTTTTTATTTTTATATAACCTCAAATTAACCAGGCAAGTCATTAGGAACAAAGTCTTATTTACAATGGCAGCCTGGCAAAGAGCAAAGCCTCTCGAGGGGGGGCTAAAAGAGAAATGTCAAACGTTAAAGACCGCAGCACACATCCAAACATTTTCAACACATCCACTACTTGCATTCAAGCATAACAAGCATTACACGTGACAACAAACATTACATAATTACATTAGGGCTGCACAATATAACATTATCTTATCGTCATCGCAATATTAACTGGCGCAATAAACACATCGCAATAGGCTGCGACATATCGCGAAAGACACGCAGAGATTTTTTGTTAGTTGAAAGAAATTATCAGTAGAAAACCGCAGTTTTAAATCTGTCATTGCTTTTTTTTTTGGTGGTGCCTTTTTATATTAAACTCAGTGTTCAATTTGTTCAATAAAAGTGTTGGAAATTATTTAATTGTATGCGTTTTAAATTCAACAAGCAATTGATGCATTTTAGCAGAAGACTGAAAGTAGCAGAAATGCAGAACTGATTACACTTAAATATCGGTTTATCGGTTTAGTTGTTCAGACAGACCTACCCCCACTGCTAAAAAAAAAAATCCTAAAGGAAACACTGGTTACCGCTAAGATAATTGTGTCTTTGGGGAGTGTTATTGTCCTATGATGCTTTACATATCATTTAGAGACTTTTTTCATCCAGGCAAGAGTAAATTCCTCAATCTTTGTCATATTTCATGAGCTCTGGATTCACGATTATAACTTGCGCCACTGTCTGTCAGTGTTTGTTGCGAATTTTGTGCTTAATATCGTAGATCCCCCGTCCTCTCGTCCTCTCTTTTCGATGCAGCAAAAACCTCACAAACCCCTTATATCTCATTGTGCAAGGGTTCCACATGGGACTGCAGGTCCTCACGTGAGGCTTGTGATTTACTCCGCACGTCATCCCATCTGCCCTGGAGGAGTAACGCTGCTGTGGCAGAATGCGGAGTATGCTGCTCCAGATAAGACTGTCAAACGGTGTTAAATGTCTGATCACAGGGGAGCATCACAGGCAGAGAGGCTGCCGCAGGGAGGGCCGCTGACTGGTTTTGACCCCACGTCGGAGCTCGCTGTCACAAGGGTGTTTACTGATGACCACGTAGCAGAAGTATGTAGTGACGGGCTGACTTGTGCAACCACTGCTCTGCATTGGTGGGGTGAGGAGGGGGGCAGATGGTGTTTCATGACCCCTAGCATTCCTGAATTATGCATTAGGTATGCACCAGTACTGCTCATGCACTACTAATACGGAATCAGACTTCCAGAATTCCAGGTTTTACCAGTCTCAAACGGGTCCCATTCTGTAGCCACTATTAAAGATCAAGTCATTTTGTTGTTTGTTGTTTTTGACCTATTAAAAAGTAAGGTTATGCTAATATCAGGCTGGAATAGACCTGGTTTTAAATACTAGATAACAGCTGATGTTCTCCACCTGTGATGTGTTGCCACAGAAGATGTTATTAAAACCTGATGGGGATGGGGCCAAATTTCAATTTCATTTCAATACATTTTCATTGAAATGTAAAACACGTTATATTGGTGTTAATCAATATCCTGCTGCAATGCACTGATATCAACGTGTACAATACATTAAAAGTAGTAGGATTTGAACCGCCAACATATTTAAAATTCCCAGGCTGTTAACTTCTATAACAGCAGAATGTGTGAGACTCTCAGCAGTGTCCTATCTGGTTCACTTCTACATATATGGTGTTTTTAATTACGCAACGTTCCTGTGCTTAAGATGTAAATTGCCCAGCGCTAGCTTTAATTTTAGAATATATAAAAAAAACATGAACACAATGAGTGACCACAGTCTCCACGCTCTAACTCCATCCCCTTCTTCACAGGCGAAGATCGGCAGCATCATGGTTTGGCTCTGCGGCGCCCTGGGGACCGGCTGCATTTCCTGGAATAAGCTGGAACCTGAGCCTTGAAAGTCACACCATGGAATGCCTGTAGTACCACACCTCACCTTCACCCAGCCCACCAGCATCAGGAGGAATCCGAAACACAAAGAGAGACATAAACAAATAAGTGACACAAACAAATACTTCCTCCGATCTGTGCTCCTGGAGACTCTTTACTATTTAGGTCAGCAAGCTTGAAAAGGATCTTTTGGAGGGTGTGTGGGAGTGTGTGTGGGGGGGTGGGGGTGTGTGTGTGTGTGTGGGGGTGTGTGTGTGTGTGTTTCCCTTTTAGAGTAGGTGCCTTCCCTGGGCACTGAGGCAATGAGGCCCAAGACTTTCCCAGCTGCCCCGTATGTGGGCAACACACGCCAGAGGCTTCAGGAGATCAAGGAGGGTTTAAAGCAGCCGGCAAAGCTGGTGAGCCAGGCCCTGCACGGGGGCAGCTCTCGGACAGACGGTGGCAGAGGGGCCGACTGCAAGAGCGGGAAAGACACAGCCAGCCGACAGCAGCAGATCCGACCCCCGCAGAAGTTCAACAACTACCAGAATGCCTTGCGGGAAATCCGCAGGTCCCTCATGCCCTTTGCCAATGAGTCGGGTCCATCTTCCGGGTCAGGGCACCCTGCAGGCGTCGGGGAGGTCAACCGGCAGATGCTGCAGGAGCTGGTTAACGCCGGCTGTGACCAGGTGAGAGAGAGAGAGAGAGAGAGAGAGAGAGAGAGAGAGAGAGAGAGAGAGAGAGAGAGAGAGAGAGAGAGAGAGAGAATGCGTGCGCGCATGTGCATACATTTATGGGGTTTGTGTCTTGACAGTTTCTTGTAGGGGTGTATGGTCCTCTCCTGGGCATGAGGATGTGCTTCGGGTGCTGCACTTTTCTTAGACTGTTCATTTCAATTTTATTTATAGTATCAAATCATAACAGAGTTATCTCGAGACACTTTACAGATAGAGTAGGTCTAGACCACACTCTATAATTTCCAAAGCCCCAACAATTACAGTAATTCCCTCAAGAGCAAGCATTAGCAGTGGTTATTGCGACAGTGGTGAGGAAAAACTCCCTTTTAGAAAGAAACCTCGGCCTACCCAGACTCTTGGTAGGCGGTGTCTGACTGTGCCGGTTGGGGGTGTGATGAACAGGCTTTGTAGGCTACGTTGTAACTAAGGTTGCACGATATTGACAAAATGTGATATTGATTATGAATATTGCGATATCGATATTAATTTCAGTATTTTTAAACATATGTAAAATGTATGGCTGGGCAAGTTAACACGTTGTTAACGCATTAACTCATTAATTAATTAACGCAGACAATTATTTTATCGTGCATTAACGCAGTTTTTATTATTTCTTTTATTATTGTAAAAGTCTGTTGCTCACAGGCTTTTATTTTGTAAAAGTCTGTTGCTGACTGCTGCCGCGCTTACAGGAACCGGAAAAGAAAAGAATTGGCGGATAAACAAACCAACAACCATGGAGAAGAATACGGAACTTTTACATGGCCATTTTCATTTTAAAGTTCTTCCAGACAGCGCAGTCGACAGAACCAAAGTTATTTGTAACCACTGCAAAGTTGAATTTTCTTATCACCGGAGTACTTCCAGTCTGAAATATCACCTAAATGAAATACACACAGTTGATATCAGCGAATCATTCAACGAAACAAACAGTGGCGCAAGGCTTCGGCAGACTACGTTAGATGCAGCGTGTGGGAGAAGTATAGATAAACAAAGGCAAGAGAAGCTAACAAATGCCATAGCGAAGAGGATAGCTACAGGCTGCAGGCCGATTAGTGTTGTGGAGGACATCGGTCTGAGGAACATTCTGAGAATCGCAACAAATGACGGCAGGTATGAGATTTTACAAGCCGCACCATCACAAGAAGAATACACGAGTTGTATGAAAAAGAGAGGACTGCAAAAGCGACAACTTTACAGTTTTAATGTTATGATTGTGGCTCAAGATTTTGTGGGCAGTTTTTTTATATATATAACAAACAGGATAACATGAATGCTCTGGCAGGGGCAATAATCTTTCATTTTGTATTTGCTTTCATTACATTGTTTAAGTTGAGATTTACACTAAATATTTTATTCAACTGCTACTGTATGAACAAAGTGCTGATGATAAGTGTTTGCGGAACAAATGGTATTTCGTTCATATGGCAGAACATTTAAAATAAAAGTGCGCTATACGCTACTTTTGAATTCATTATTGGATTTTGGGTATAACACTGCGATTAATCGCGATTAATCAGGGAAATCATGCGATTAATCGCGATAAAAACTTTTAGTCGTTGCCCAGCCCTAGTAAAATTACAAAAGTTACGGGAAAACGCATCAAAATAGATTTATAACAAATAAAACAAGTTTTCTTACAACACCAGGTTGATTTCAAGTGACTGTCATATTGGACTGGTCCAATCTGAATAAATAAATAAGGACCATGTCTACAGAACAGGACATGTTTTACTGGTTGTACAGTATAAAAACAATAAATAAAGAGCATGTCTACAGAACAGGACATATTAGAAACAATAAAAATAAATATAAATAAATATTGCATACTTATTGCGACACTTTTGATATAATATTGCGCGACGTGATATCGTGATAACGATATTGAGTCGATATATCATGCAGCCCTAGTTGTAAGTCAGTGAGTGAGTCTGCTTTATGGCAATATTATATTAAAATAATTTCTAACTATTAGCCACAAAAACCAAATTCCAACTGCATATTTTATCTATAAACACTTTTAAAGTTTACATTGTACTGAAAATGCATATAATAGAAATTTCCTAAAGAAAATTCCTGAAAACATAAATGTTCTTTTATCTTTATCTCATCAAACTAAAGTAAAATATGAATTAATACAAATGTGAATGGATGATAAGGTCCTCATATTTTTTATATTTATAACTTGGCTGAATTCGTTTTTGGCGTGTTTTGACAAAACAATGTCATTTTAGGTATAGGACAACTTCTGCAAGCTTGTTAAGATTTACAGGAAGCAGTTGACACTTATGGCATGGATGGTTCTTCATTGCCGTTATGCTATTTTCACATTTTTGTGTTGCAATATATTGTGCCACGATATATTTTTACACCCCTACTGTATGAATGTGTGACATCCACAAGAAGCAGAGAGACAGAGGATATATTGTAGTGTGTATTAATGCAGAGTATGAATATGTTAGGGTCTTAGCAAGTGTTGCTCACTGCCACTTCACTCAGATGTACGAATCTGCTCTGCCTCCTTCAGTCAGAAATTTTTAATGAAGTCAAGAGTGCCATACACTCTTAGATGTAATACAATACAACTCTTCCCTGCCAAGTATACAGCGCTGTGGTTACGTAACGTGGGCCTTCATGTTGAAATGTTGAAATATCAGGTGGATTTCCCAACTGGGCTCTTTGGCATTTAGTCCCTCTGTCCCACTCAAAGGAATGCGAGAGCGCCATCAAACGTCTCTGGAGAAGAGTGAGGAGGGAGAGTGTTTCCCCTGGAAAGGAGGGCCTCTTTTACACTCAACCTTCAGCAACAGAAGTGTAGAGGTAGAAGAGTAAAGGTGTCACGTGGCTGCTGTTAATCAGGGGTCACTTCACTTCCCTGGAGTTGAAGAAGAGTTGACGTCGACATCAAACCACAACATTTTATCTCAAAACTTTTAGAACCATTTTATCTCCCATATTTACAGCTTCAGTTAAGTTTGAAGAGTTTCTCAGGTTGTGAAATGGCTCTGATGCACATCCAAAAAACGGATTTCGTGCTGTTTGACACAGAGTACGTAAGTGGACTGCTACACCTTGCACCTGTTCTGGATAAGGACGTGCATCATGTTGCACCTTGTCGTTGCAATGGGGCAATGAAATTATTGGAATTGTTGGGTCTTTGTAAATTATAGAGCGTGGTCTAGACCTACTCTATCTGTAAAGTGTCTTGCGATAACTGTTATGATTTGATACAAAAAATAACGTTGAATTGAAACTGAGAGCACTTAGTTTCAATCTAACAATAGCAACAACAATGCAATGATGGTAGCTATGATGTGGGTTCGTTGCTACAGTGTACTTTTCTATTGGAAGATGAAATATGAACCAGGAAGTCCAGTTTGAAAGCTTATTAAATGTCATGACACCACATAGATTCGCTAAACATTAATGAGGAAGTTTGTATTTTTGGCTTCAGAGCCACTGTCTGAATATGCATTAATTTCTGCATGTATTGTCTGACTAGCAGCCAAAACAAGTCATCATGTTAATCAGTATCTTCTCTTACGGAACTGTTGAAAAGAGTTCTTTGAAATGTCTCTAAGTGAAGCGAATGAGGCAGGTTTGATTAATAATGAATCCCACCATGTCATCACAAAATGCAGCTGGTCCAATTTAAATTCGGCACACCGACCGGTGGTTAAAGGGCTCTGCGATGGAGCTTGGCATGTGAAGAATGCTCAGCTCAAGCCCATGCACGACACCACGAAGAAATTCTCCCCGCTACAGTGGAGTTATGACGCTGTCTAGTAGTATAGTATTTTTAATCTTAAACTTTTATTCTGTCTTTCAAATATACATATCTTTTACTGACATTAACGTTGTAAACGTTTTAAAAATCTGAAAATGCAGAAATATAGTGTATGAAATAATTTTTTTTTTTATATAGAACAACTTACTCTAGGTTTAGCAGGAGAGTTTGATAGTTCATTTTAGACCTGACGCTGCTTCAGTGTATTTCAAACATCTGTCAAAGATAACAGAAGGAACTGTTAATAACTTTCAGGCTCCAACGGCAGCCATATCCTCGGTTTCAATGCCGGCTAGTTGACCTCCATTGCTTCCACCACTGTGAATGCACCAGAGCAGTACAGGCAGAGTCAATACAAACAGGAAGTGGACATTCAATGGCAGCAGGGTGGAACAGTTCCTTCTGCTGCTGTCGAGTCGCCACCCAATGTGTGGCCTCTCCTCCTCCTCTGTCTCTGGTCTTTGTCCCGCTGTGTCCCATGTGTTTGATATGTGTTTGTTCCATACTTGCTAGGAATGCACATTTTGAATAATTGTTTCGTAATTCCAGTGAATGAATGATTCATCATAATTGAAGCCAATAATGGTGTACCAATATAAATGCGAGTAATCAAGAATCCAAAACTTAGTTTTCACATTAAAGGGAAATAGATCAAGTTAAATGCCCCAGTGTTTTTTTTAAAAACTCTTGATTTTTTTTTTTACATAAAGTAGCACATCTTTTACTTACTTACATGGGCCTATTTATATATGTCAATACCCATACATTCATGCAGATGTTTAATACTCCATTACATTTCTACAAAATTATCAATTCACACAGAGATGATGGTCTTTAGCATTCACTCTTTCTACATTTATCACATGAGCGGGCAACAACAAAGAAAACCATGCATGGGCCTGCTTTAATGTCTATATATAACTAACTAAAAACTATTTCAAACAACATATCTTTAGAGAAAATTAAAAATGCTGTTCTCTGAATAAAATAATAAACCAACCAATCCAAACTACAAAGTATGTCTATGTTCAGTTAGAATCACCAAGCATCAGTCAGGCTCTCCTCTCCACACATCACATCTGGGGCCGATGTGTAGGCTATCCACCAAAAAAAAACGTGTACAACTTTTTTCCACACATACACTGGTATTTATAAAGGAAGAATGTGCGCACCTCCAGGTGCGCCCGTTTCCTCATGCAGACCTGCGTACACATGGTTTTAGCTGAGTTGTTGAGTTGTTTGCCAATTTTTATAATTTTTTTTGCAGTCTACACGGCATTCTGTAATATGTCAAAGGCACATTTATAAAAGTTAATTTTAAAGTTGCGATGCATTTCATCATTCTTTTAAATTTACATTTGAGCATCATCTCCCTGTTAATGATCGTTTAATTAGATCCTGGATTGTGATTGTGATCACTTTGTAAAGTCAGTTTCAACATGGGCGCTATCAAAAGGACAGGAGCTTGAGCACCACCTGGGACCTGTCTGTGCACGTGCCTGGTCTGTTGCTTGTTGACATGGTTTGATTTATTTCCCCCTGACCTCCAACAGCAAGCACTGACAAAGGCTGACAGGTCAACACCTAATGTTGTTTGTCAAACGTTGAACTTGCGAATACTAATGGCCAAATAACAGCCCACACACACACACACACGCCCACACACACACACACACTCACACTCAATGGATGCATGAGAGGAAATAAGTAGTCTGAGTTCATAATCCAAAAAAACATAATTGAAAGATGAGTAAAACAAACTGATTTGAGAATATTTCCCTTTACTTTGGTCTGATGTTGATTTGTTTGTGGAAGAAGAAAGAAAAAGGCAGAGGTAAAATAGTTAAAAGAACCTGCCTTAAATGGGTGAAATTGCTGATTCAGTTCTCTCTCTCTCTCTCTCTCTCTCTCTCTCTCTCTCTCTCTCTCTCTCTCTCTCTCTCTCTCTCTCTCTCTCTGTCTCAACTGCCTCTTATGCTAATTTGACATGTTGAATACAGACTACAATGTGTCTTTACACACCCCTCGACTTTTCTCTCATCCCCTACACACACACACTTGATTGTACTAATATATTATAATATTTGTGTGTCATTAATAGTCCATTAGTACCGTTACTCTGGATGTCTTTCAGCTCCTCTGACTGGCAGCCTCCATTTTTAGGCCACCAAGTTGTGGGTCTCTATTTTTTCCTTTTTAAGTGTATTCCAGAGCCCTCATGGCTGCTGAAGATCATCTCCTTTGTCCTTGAACACCCCTCACCTAATTTCTATTTTGTCTCTTCTGGAGGCAACCTTATTTTTTCAGCCCAACTCTTATCAGCTGTGCTCGTCTTCCTCCTCCTCTTTGTTTCTCTCGTCTTCTCCAGCTGCAAATTACAGAGCAATTTTGCTTGTTACATAACCACTTTTTTTTTTTTTTTTTTAAAGGGAGGAAATGTTTTGGAGGGGGAGGGAGGGTGTGGGGCAGCATGCCACGCATCGAGATGACAGGGAAAGAAAGGAAGTCAAGGGAAAGAGGGGTGCGTTCAGCGTTTCCCTTCCCTGAAGTTCTCGGCTATCCTCACAGTCATTCTACTATACATACAGGCCAAACTGCGGCAATTTAGGAATCCAGTGCATGATAAGCATATTAAAGCCTTCGGCGTGTGAGCAGGCAAACACTGCAGTGTTGATGTAACGATGAGGCCAACAGGCAGTGCCTTGGAAGCAGTGTATGCATTAGTGTTCATGGTTTGCATGTTGGGGTAGAGGACGGGGCTTTCCTTGGCTCACACTGTAATCATTTTTAAGGTGTAACCTCGCAACACTTTTTGCACGTTGGCGCCATGGATGAGAAAGAGGAGGGGATGAAGACGGCGCAGGTTTTATGGCTATCTGCGTGGAAATGCATGGACGTCCCTCTCGGCATGTCCATCCATCTGCACTCTGCTCCTGAACTTCCTCCATATGGCTTTGATTTTCCCATGCTGGAGTGTGTTTCAGAATTGGGTCAAAGAGAAAAGTTATATAAAAAAAACTGACTGTCATTGTCGTGCAAAGAAAATTAGTGTGTTTGTGCTTCTGTTGGAACAGTTTGTGTGTAGAGTTTGTAGGCTGGTGATTATGCGTTTGGGATAATTCGGCGGGTTGCGGCCCACAACCATTATGACAAAGGTACAAATGTGGCCTGGATGTGTGTGTGAGAGAGAGAGAGAGAGAGAGAGAGAGAGAGAGAGAGAGAGAGAGAGAGAGAGAGAGAGAGAGAGAGAGAGAGAGAGAGAGAGAGAGAGAGAGAGAGAGAGAGAGAGAGACTTGAATTCCTGCTTCCTGGGCTGAGGAATGTGAGCAAGGAACATCTGTCGCCATCACAGCCGGGGTCACCAGGCCTGCCTCCACCCAATACACACAATCCATGAGAGGAAGCAGCAAACGATTAAAAGCAGTCTTGCGGATTTTATATGGTTAAATATCTATATTCTTTCTGTCTAAGAACTGTTTGTTTGAAACAAATAATTTTATACTTTTTTATACAAATACTAGTTTACTGTTCTTTGATACAAAAGATACAATTTATTGATCCCCAAGTTGGAAAAAGAAGTCCCACAATAGAGATCTTCTGAACATAAACAAATCCACATTGAAGAAGGCAACTAAAATAATAGTATTTAAAGTGATACAGTAAAATTAAAAATACATTTTCCAAGTTCTTCTCCTGAGTCCTTATGTATAAAATGAGATGTTTATACCAAAGGCCCTCTCCTGTAAAGCATTAAAATATTTTTTATGACTCATCTTGAACTCGGGAGGCGGTTTAATAAATGTATCCAGTTGAAATTTGGCAGGGCTGTGTCTGACAGTTTTGAAACTTTATAGTAACTAGCAATCCGACATGGTTTAGATGTATGGAAGTGATAAAGAAGTCCGGGTTTGATCTTCTCTCTCTCTTTTTTTCATTCGTTACATTACACAATTTTGAATGCCTTTAAGGAGAGACTGTGTCTGAAGGTGTGCACTGTTATCCCCATTTGAACAGTTATCGTTGCTCGGCCCTCCCTATGATGGCCGGCTTTAAAATACTTAAACATATGTCTTACTGTACTATGCACGTTGTAAACCATGTACAACTCTGTAATACTGTTAACGCAAATTAGAATTTGAAAGTTTGGGAACCAGGAGGAAAGACGTGGTAGAAAGACTGAGCGACAGATGGACATAATGTGACCTT
This sequence comes from Perca fluviatilis, assembly GCF_010015445.1. Classification (NCBI taxonomy): domain Eukaryota; kingdom Metazoa; phylum Chordata; class Actinopteri; order Perciformes; family Percidae; genus Perca; species Perca fluviatilis. The sequence goes on along the minus strand of NC_053123.1, from coordinate 26,651,483 downwards.
ACTGGGCGGCTCTGGCAGCCAGAACCTTCTATTGGCTACACAGGAATGCAACAGACACACAGGAAACATAGTATAGTATAAACAGGTGTGTGTGTGTGTGTGTGTGTGTGTGTGTGTGTGTGTGTGGTGAACACGGATGCAATGGGAGGGGACTAAAGCGAGGCGTGTGCGCAGTAGTGAATTTACACCGATGTACCTATATAGTCGCACACGCACTACACAAGGCATAGAAAGCGTGAGGCCTTGGCATTTCCTGGCTTTGAGAGCCGACTGTGCCCATGGTTGCTGCGTTGTCCTACTTTTCAATCATTTATGTTTTGATTTAGTTTCCTCCCAACAAATAAAGCTGACCGGTGTGTCTGAGAAACTGCAGGCAGAAGAGGCACAATATGGCTGCACAGGGATACAACTTCTTTCCTCAGCTGTTCTTGCATTTCCTTTTTTGCTTCTGTTAGATAACATTACAGGGGTGTAAGTTAAGTTGATATAAGTGGGGTGGACACAATAATAGAAACCCCTTCAACAGCACCACGAACTACAGACTCCAAAATGACCATACAGTTAAATCAACACCTCTCTAAAACAGTTTTAACAAAAATATGAACATTATAATCTTCATGAAGGCAGGATATTGCAGGACTGTGCTATTTAGTCTATATCCTTGACATTCCACTTCCGGGATTGCTCTGTTGCCGCCGGAAAATCTGCCGGATTTCACTCATTTAGGCCAGATATCCGTTGCTTTCGGCTTCCTTTGTGATGGCATTTTAAACTCTGGTCGATTCTAGGACTATGGTTAACCTTCTCTCAGATCTCTGCAGGGTAAATCCAGACAGCTAGCTAGACTATCTGTCCAATCTGAGTTTTCTGTTGCATGACTAAAACAACTTTTAAACGTACACGTTTCACCAAAACATGTTCCTTCCCGAGGCTATTTTGCAGCGGCACTGCGGCTTTTCTGCGGTGCTTAGCACCGCCCAAGACAATTGTGACTGGTTTAAAGAAATGCCAATAAACCAGATCATGTTTTCCTCCCATCCCCAAATGCTATGTGGAGTAGCCAGACCCTCCTTCAGCGCGCTTTGGAGAAGGGTCTGGCAAAGTGAGACTAGTGCTATTAGACCGCATTATTGTTTTGCTGGGTGTACCCAATAATCTGTCCAATGAGTGTAAATAGGTTAATTGCAGTGACGGTCAAGCAATATGTTGCTCCGAATGTACTGAAGGAAAAACGGTGCAACAGAGAAAATGAATTAAAAGAAAACCGTTTTAATTCTATGTAAAAGCAGCTAACGTTGCACATTAAAGATCATCAGGAAGTTGCTACCAGTAAATGCATTTTTGCCATTTTGTCTCGGACTCGAGGCACTTCTGTCTGACTGCTCAGCTGGTGAGTGATTTATAAACTAGCAGCAGCACTTTAAAATCTTCTTAAAATGATCCTGCAGCCATTGTAAAGATTTAAGAGTAGGAACAATGTGCTCAGTTCTCCTGGTTCTTGTTAGAAATCTGGCAGCAACAGCAGCAGCCTGAATGTGCTGTGATTTAATGGAGTTTTTGGGAACAGCAGTGGAGAGGCAATTGAAATAGTCCATAAATAATAATTCACATGTTGTTATTATAATAGTGGCAGAGCACCTATTTTTTTATATCCAGATACTAAGGATTTAGTTACTGCTCAAGAACAGATTTTAATGACAATATAGTAATAATAAATATGCACATATGTAGCTTTTATCATTGTTGTAATATATTTTATTGAGTGGAGCAAGGATTTAACACTGTTAGGGTTGCTGTGTGAGCTGTGTGATATTTTCCTGTTATTTCCCATTTTTTTGGGATCAATAAAAATCTATCTATCTATCTGTCATTTTGTGTCAAGACTTTAATTTGCGGCTGCTGTTACTGCGCGTGACCAGCAGGGGCACCGGGGTGTCTGGGCTGAATGTCTGTTCTGTCAGAGCTGCCGGGCCGAGGTCTGAGATGTCTTTGCAGTGAGGTCATATGCCATTGGAGGGGATTTCCTCATCTAGGTGTGGGTCGCTCCATCGCAGAGGCAAAGACAGATTTTCTGTTTACCTCACGCTCTGCTGTCCTGTTTGTTTACTGGTTTACTATTGTGAAAAAGACAGGAAGTTGTTTATCGTCTCCCCCCTCCCCCTTTCTTATTATACATCCATGGTTCCTCCTCCGCACCGTCGAAAAGAATTGTGATTTGCAGGTGTGGTCAGATCAACCATGCAGGAGATGTGTACATTAAGCACACGTATGAGGTGACTTTAAGTAACCAGGCTGTTATGAGACGTGATTTTGCTAATAAATAGATATTACTGCGTGGCTGGCAAGTAGATAAACAGAAACGGATGAAACGACATTTTGTTGTAGACATACTGTACAATTTTTGCGGTACTTGTACTTGAGGCATTTTTCACTTTATGCTACTTCTACTCCACTACATTTATTTGACGATTTAAGTTACTCTGCAGATTTAATTATAAATGCAAAATATAAATGCATTCAATAAACATTCATGCATCAATGATTGTTATCCAGCAATATCATATATTATTCTGAAATTGGCCATTCTGAATCATAAATACTTTTCTGATTTTCATTTTTCTGACATTTCTGATATTTTAAGTATATTTTGATCTTAATATGTTTGTACTTTTACTTGAGTAAGATTTGAAATGTCAGTTTTACTAACAATATTTTTTTTTACAGTGTAGTATTACTACTTTCACTTCCACCACTGGATGTGTAATGGACTCATGTACAGTAATTGGTGTGTATGTGTGTGTGTGTATATGTGTGTGTATATATATATATATATATATATATATATATATATATATATATATATATATATATATATATATATATATATGATAGGATATTGAAAGGGAAAGTGCACAATATAAAACACAGTAGGTTTCTGTTTGTGCTTTTTCACTGTGATGACCTTTTTCTTGTAATGTTCTGGTGACTTTTCCTGAAAGGAGAAGGAATATGATCACTCAATATATAAAGTAAGAATAGCAATTCGATCAAACTTCCTGTATGTAACTAGATCAATAAGCACATACACACACGTAAATGTTAGGAGGATTGGTTGTGTTTTTTTCGGTTTTTTTATGTGTGCCTTGAAGGTGTCCAAACACCAAAAAAAAAACATAACTTTGTTATGATTTAAGTCCATTAAACTGCCAGTTTGGCTTTTGGCTTTTTTTATTATATTGATATAAATTCCAACATTTCAAAATATTGTTATTATAAAACAATTGGTTGTGTCTTGCTGCAACCTAAGTACATGTTTAGGCGTCTTGGTCTGAGGGTGTTGAATGGATTTCTCATTTGAATCTAGAGCTGAAAAGCCTTTAAGATCTCCTGCTTCAAATTAGAACAAGAACCAAAGGAATGATTGGTATTGTTTAATAAAAGGCAGTAAACGCGAAAAGAATGCTCTGCTTCACATTTGGCTACCGTGTCTCCAGCATAAATTACACGGCAGCTGATGAATAGAAAATGCCAAAGTGGTTAACCAACATTTTTCACATAGGTGACCTACATAGCTCTGGGCTTTCACAGTGACCCACCTGTTCGAGCCTGGGATGAGCTCCCCATGTGTAATTGAGGAGGGAGCCAACAGGCAATAATCACATAAAATGACCATTTTACATGAAGAGTAACAAGAATTCAATTCTTCTGCTGCATAGATATTCTAGAGAAGTTGTGGAAGCTGCTTGGCCACTCAATTTACTTGATCTTACAATTTTAAGCTATTATTATGGTATTTTAGTGTTTTTAACATTGTATGCAAACTAAATCAGCTTGACATTCCTAATTGGTGCGTTATTGATGACAGGAAACTCCCATATCCGAGATTTGAGAGTTTGCTTCGGGAATCTTTTTATTGCAGTTTGCTTCCAAAATCCTTTGATCCTTTTCACAATATCTATGTCTTAATTCTGGTGAATTTAGTCTTTTCACAATATTGTGTGTGTGTGTGTGTGTGTGTGTGTGTGTGTGTGTGTGTGTGCGCCCTTGATAAATAAAGGTGATATTTTTGGGGAGGGAAGGGATATTGCTTTCCAAAATATAAAATATCACAGTGTGTGTTGGGTAGTGATATAAAGTTGATGTATTTTAGTGTTAAATGGGATCAAATCTGCAGAAACACCAGTCAGTTGAAGGGAGCTCTTTCTGCTGCCACTACGGAGTCATTCACATTAAATAATTGCACTCATTGCAAATTATCTAGGGGGCAATATGATAATTGCCTTGGCACAGAGTTTTCTTTGAATGCTGACTAAGGATTTGTTCGCTTAACGTTTGTTTTTCAGGTAGTCTTTTTCTTTACAAAACAAAAAGCAAGAAAACATTTACATTATTCCCATTTTTAGGAATTACAATTTCCAGAAGCCTCATTTTGGTGGTATGTTTTTGTGTGGTGTTGTGACAGGCGCAGGATGTCACTGATGTGTGACCCCAGGATGCAGATGCTTGAGCACTTAATGGTCCAATGTTTTTTTTTTTTTGTTTGTTTTTTGTGTGTGTGTGTGCCTTGAAGGTGTACAAACACCTAAAAAACGGAGTATCCTCATTTTTAGTTAATGTGTGTTGCAGGCGTGCATGTGTCTGTGTCTGTATTGTGTATTCTTGTTGGATTAATTGACGATACCTGCAGCGATGTCTTGTAAAGCTTATGTTTAGTGTTCTTGTGTGTTTCTGTGTATGATGAAAAGCAGGCTGAATATCTGGCTAGAGCTGAAGTCTTCTTTACGCATTCCTTGATCAAACACTTCTTGTTTTAATTAAACTTTCTATAGGCACCGATTAATTTGTACAGCTACTTGTGTTGAGACAACATAAAGCATTTCAAAACCTTTGCTCATTTTGTTAAATGAAAATAGGGGGGTATAGACAAGTTATAAGGTATCAATATGTTTCTCAACATCTCTTTTTGTGTGTGTGTGTGTGTGTGTGCTTCACAGGAGATGGCAGTGCGGGCACTGAAGCAGACAGGAAGCAGGAACATCGAAGCGGCCTTAGAGTACATCAGCAAAATGGGTTACCTCGACCCTCGCAATGAGCTCATCGTCCGTGTCATCAAGCAGACTTCTCCAGGTACAAATTCAACCTCGCTACATATGTTTACTGTACGTGCTTATTGATCTAGTTACTTACAGGAAGTTTGATCGAATTGCTATTGTTACTTTATATATTGAGTGATCACATTCCTTCTCCTTTCAGGAAAAGCTGGCATGCCAAACTCAATGGACCACCGACCTGCATTAGAGGCTCCAGGCGAGGCTGGTGTCATGCCTCCGTACCACCAGATGGGGGCTCCCATGTACGAGGGGGCAGGTGGATACGGCCCTGAGGGTGAGATGCCCAGACCTTACATGAGTGCTCCACCGGTAATGAACTACATGATGCCTCCGTCTGGTGGGACACAGGGTCCTGCTATGGGAAACCCGATGGGGCGACCTCCCAATATGGGCAGCTATCCACAAGTGATGGCCACCCAGAGCAACCCAGCCAATACCATGTACCCTCCAGGGGCCCAGCAGAAGGGCTACCCTGGCAGTATGGAGCAGCACGGGCCCATGATGAGCTACAACGTCCCTGGCCAGCCTCTGCAGCTCCAGCCTCAGCCACCAGGGGGCCCTGTCCCAGGCCCCCATTATGACTATGGCCACACCAGGCCGCACATGATGGAGCCTGCTGGCTATGGAGTTAAAAGGACCGCCTCCTTCCAGAACAAGATGGCACCGCCCCCCATGGCGCCCCCAGACAACTATGTCAACATGCAGGGGAAAGGGGCCATGGGTCAGAATGGTCCAGGAGGTGGAGGGGGAGGATACCCTGCTAATCTGTACCTGTCTTCTCATTCCCACCCACGCCAGGCCAGCCCCACCTCCCACCAGGTCCACATGATGTCCCGTTCCCCAGGTGGGGTGGCAGCCATGGGCCCTGACTTCTCCGATATGCCCCAGGGATTGATGACACCATCCAGAGCTAGCCTCAACCTGGACCTGTATGAGCACCACTGGGCGGGGCCTCCAGGTCCTGAAAGCGTTCCTCAAGGCAGGCAACCCCAGCCCCAGGGCCCATTCAGGGGGGAGGTGCGTGTCCCCAGCAGAACCAACTCCTTCAACAGTCGCTCTGCGGGGCCCAGTGGTGTCCGGCCTGCGATGGCTGCGCCCCCCACAGCTGGCAAACAGGACTCCTCCTTGGGCCCTCCGAACACCATCACGGCTGTTACGTCCCCGCCCATCCAACAGCCAGTCAAGAGTATCCGTGTGATGAGGCCAGAACCCAAGACGGCTGTGGGGCCGTGTCACCCCAGCTGGATGACTGCTCAGGCCCAAGACGCAGCGGAGCCTCTGACCTACATGCCAGAGGAGACCTATACTCTTGAGCCTGCTCCGGAGCCACGCTGCCCACCGCCACCTTACCCCAAAAACCTGCTCATGTCTGGGCCAGAGGAAGGAGCCGGAGTCCTGTGTGGAGCTCAGGATCTCAGCAGCCCTGCTGCCAGAAGCACGCGCGGTGACAGTGGAGGGAGCGGAAAGGCCGAGGAGAGACAGCAGGTGAAAGAGAAGACGAAGATGGGCAAGGGAGAAAAAACGGTGAAAGACAAGAAGCAGATCCAGACGTCACCTGTTCCGGTGAGGAAGAATGGACGCGATGAAGAGAAGAGAGAGTCACGCATCAAGACCTACTCACCTTTTGCTTTCAAGTTCTACATGGAGCAGCACATAGAGAATGTGATGAAGACCCACCAGCAGAAACTGAACCGCAGGCTTCAGTTGGAACAAGAGATGTCCAAGGTAAGACCGCCCAGAAAGCAAAGAGATTAAAGAAGTCTTGAAAACTAACTTGCAAGCCTTAGCTAGTGTTTTGAGCACCGTACAGCAATGTATGAAACCCCTACATGCAGGCAAGGCGGCCGCAGTTCTGAGACACAGGCAGTGCAGTTGCTTTTCACCGACTGAAAGACCCAGGCGGACCCAGGGCATGCTGGGAAACGCCGGCCTCTCAGCTGATCTAACAGCTGATTGGTTCAGAATCGACTCAACATGATGACGTTTTACATAAACTTTTTATTGATTTTGAATTGGAGGGATTTTAACTGCTATTTGTCTGATTTAAAGCCTTATTCTGTACAAACCACATGTTGTGTGGCTGGTAGTTACGTTTAGAAGTCAGAGAGACTAAATCTGTTCAGATTACGGATTATCATGTAGAGCATTTTGAGAGCTACTCTGTCATAATTAAAACCACTGGAGACTGTGTACAAGCTGATTTATGGGTCTGGTAACGTTTTATTAAATCTGAATCGGACCACAGTGTTTCTGTGACTTCCTGTTCAGCCTGAAGGCTGCTGGAATCGGCTGGAAACTGTCCGACTTCACAGGGGATTTTTCTCACCGCCCGCTGCTGCTGCTGGTGCCTGCTCTCGTCCACTTTACAGGCAAAGCAGGGCTGGACTGACCATCTGGCATACCGGGCATTTTCCCCGTGGGCCGACGCACTTTTGGGCCGAATCGCCAATAAATAGGCCTTTTTTTGTTTTTTGTTTTTTGGCCGCGCCGGCCCATAAAGAACTCACAGTGGCCCATTGGTTAATTTTCTGTATTGGCACTGGCCTGACCCAATAGCGCGACCTGATGCAGCCCCTGAAGCGAGATACAGGAAACCGAATACTGCAAAATAATGAGACGAAATAACTTAATAACATTTCGTCTCGTCTCGTTTTGGTCAACGAAAATGAAGAGAAATTTTAGCATAGTTTTTACTTTGTAAACCACATTTAGTCTCGTTTTTATTCGTCAATAATATTGCATTATACATTTAATTATAGTCATCGTCACATGACCAGCATTTACGTTGCGTCTCGTCTCGTTTTCGTCACGTGATAAAGGTTCGTTGACGACGATATTTCGTCATCATTTTTGTTGACGAAAACAACACTATCCGGAAGTCGATTTTCATAGTGTGGTGAAAGAAAATGAAACCAGTGGGCTGTCTGGTCTGGAGACATGACATGAGAATGATAATTAGTTGTAAGGAGCCATGATGTCCAAGGTTGTCATCCAGAGAATTGTCCCTCAGGACTTTTGTTTGAGACAACAGTATCGTTGTCTTGGAATGAGAAGTCAGTGAGTTCACATTTGTATTTGCATGAGCCTGTCCTGAGTCATGATTTTGACTTCTGTCCTTTTGACCTGCTTTAAAGTGATTTAAAAGGCATTTTTAGAGAAAATACCACAGCCAGTTAGATAACAGAATTAGTTAAATTTGACACCAAAGGTCAGGGCGCTGGGTTCAGCTCATGGCACATTCCTAGGTCATTTAATAAAGATAAATAAAAAATGTACTTGTTTTAAAGGTGCTTATTCCCGTCACCATCTTTCTGTAACCCCTGTCCTTTCTGCACAGGCTGGCCTTTCAGAAGCAGAGCAGGAGCAGATGAGGAAGATGCTGAACCAGAAAGAGTCCAACTACAACAGGCTACGCCGTGCCAAAATGGACAAGTCCATGTTTGTGAAAATCAAGACTTTGGGTATAGGTGCCTTTGGTGAAGTGTGTCTCACACGTAAAGTGGACACGGGTGCACTTTATGCCATGAAAACACTGCGAAAGAAAGATGTCCTTAACCGCAACCAGGTGAGTTAATAGGTTTTGGTATATGAAGAAGTCTTAAGTTTGGGGCCAAGAATTTGCAGCAGTTACATAGACATTCGCTACTTTTAATACAGTATTAATCCATTACGAATGAGGCACAGCCAGTAACTATAATGACTTTCGTTGGTGCAGGTGGCCCACGTCAAAGCAGAGCGTGACATCCTGGCGGAGGCAGACAACGAGTGGGTGGTGCGTCTCTACTACTCCTTCCAGGACCGTGACAGCCTCTACTTCGTCATGGATTACATCCCAGGAGGAGACATGATGAGCCTGCTTATCCGCATGGGCGTCTTCGCCGAACCTCTGGCACGCTTCTACGTGGCGGAGCTGACGCTGGCCATCGAGAGCGTTCACAGGATGGGCTTCATCCACCGCGACATCAAGCCCGACAACATCCTCATTGACCTGGACGGACACATCAAGCTGACGGACTTTGGTCTGTGCACGGGCTTCCGCTGGACACACAACTCCAAGTACTATCAGAAAGGTGAGGCAGTTTGTGATGATGGTGTAGTGCTCTAAATATTTTAACATACACACATGATTCAACACATTTTTAGAAAGATTCTGGGAGGATTCAGTGGATTTTGTAAACCTGAAACCTATGTAACAGTGTACTGTATAACCTAATGCAGAAATGAAAGTGAAATAACAGTTTTTTCTTGGAACAACTTCTTACTTTCACTGTTTTCTAATAGAGAATCATATTTCAGATATATCTCATTTATTTACTCTAATCCTAAAGCTGGAGCCTTGATTGTCTTGTTTTTAAAATCATGTTCTGTCAAAATAAGCTTGCAGGTGCATTTTTACGCACATTCATACTTGTCAGCTACCATGTCCAGCCAGTTTTCTTTTGCTGGTCATTAAGTGCTATGCTTCAGGGCACCTCAGAAGTGCTGCCGATAGTTCCGAGTGTTACCTTTCCCGTCCAGCTAACCCAGACAGTGTGTTTATCGGGTGCAGTTTAACAGCGTTGTTCCCCTTCTTCTGCCTCCAGGGAGCCACGTCAGACAGGACAGCATGGAGCCCAGTGACTTCTGGGACGACGTGTCTAACTGCCGCTGCGGCGACCGGCTGATGACCCTTGAGCAGCGCGCCAACCGGCAGCACCAGCGCTGCCTGGCTCACTCCCTGGTGGGAACACCTAACTACATCGCACCAGAGGTGCTGCTGCGCAAAGGTGGGTGAGAACACGATGGATAATTGCTGCAGATGAACGGTGTCTGAAATGAAGTGTCTTCTGACTGCAGAAACTTTTTATTTGGGTTTGATTTTAGTTTATTTAAACACACAGATAAAAGAGTTGCTCTTTTGTGTAGAAAGAGAGTACATGTTATGGCAAGCAGGGATAATGTAAAGATGGATCAGAGGCGAAAAAATTCAAAGGTTATCATGTCAAAAGGTTATCACCTGATGTGATAGGTGACATTAACTGATCTGAGTCCTCAGACATGCTGCATTTTTTGCATGTGCATTAGAGTCCTTGAATATTTGAACACAGACCCGTTTTTTTGCGTTGGCTCTGTACTCAGCACAGTAAATTAATGATGATTTAAGTGCTGACAGGGAGCTTTCATTTGAGGGTATTTTGGGTGAACACAGTAGAAATTGTAGCCTGATTTTTGTCCTACTGTTCAAAAATTGTGGAACTCTGTATTAAAAGGGCTACACGTTGTCACTGTTGATCCAGCATCAATGTGCACACCCTCACCCACTATCATTTCAAATCAATGTGCTGAAGTACAGAGCCAACACAATATAAAATATATGTGTCTGTACAAATACTTACAATACTGGATTTGTGCTGTATGTGCACTTACAGATTAATCTGACATTTGTGTCTTTGTTGTGCAGGTTACACCCAGCTGTGTGACTGGTGGAGCGTGGGAGTGATCCTGTTTGAGATGCTGGTGGGACAGCCGCCCTTCCTGGCCCCCACACCTACCGAGACTCAGATTAAGGTCAGTGAAGAAGAAAAATATTCCCGCTTTGATTTAAAAAATAAAATGATTGACCAATTAATGAATGAATGACAGCCTGGTGTCCCCGGATCAGTTCAGTCACCGCAGGCCAGGCCTCTTTTTGGGCAGTTTGCAGGTATAAATGTGACTTCAAACATCATGTTTCGAGTTTTTGTAGTTTAATAATGGTAAAGATTGTACAGTATTCAGAAACTACTGTTTCCAAGGTCAAGAATGAACTTTCAATATCAATTGTAGGTGTGAATCCAACAGATTATAAAAGTATACCATCTGTATATACATCTACACTGTAGCTAGCTGTGGTGACCTCATATATTGTGTTTCTCCCCTCCACAGGTCATCAACTGGGAGAGCACGCTGCAGGTGCCTGCCCAGGTCAAACTGAGCCCCGAGGCCGTCGACATCATTGGTCGTCTCTGCTGCTCCGCGGAGGATCGCCTGGGTGCCAACGGCGCCGGCGAGATCAAGGCTCACCCCTTCTTCACCCAGATGGACTTCTCCAGCAATCTGCGGCAGCAACCGGCACCCTACCGGCCCAAGATCGCCCACCCAATGGACACGTCCAACTTTGACCCCGTGGAGGAGGAGGGTGGACCCGGGGCGTGGCGGGACAGCGGGGACAGCACCCGGGCCTTGGACACGCTCTGCTCCCCACACGGGAAGCACCCAGAGCACGCTTTCTACGAGTTCACTTTCCGCAGATTCTTCGACGACAACGGCTGCCCTTTCCGCTACCCTAAACCGCTTGAGGCCAGCGAGGTGTCGCCAAGCATGGGCCCAGAAGAGGAGGACGAACAAGAAGAAGAAGAGGAGGAGGAGGAGGAGGAGGAAGATGAAGAGGAGGAGGGAGAGCAGGGGGAGGGATGTGAGCCGGTGTACGTGTAGAGCGGCAGACTGATAGGCTTCCTGGGCAGCGTATTATTACCAGGTTTAATGCTCCTCATTCAGCTCATGACCCTCCCACCTACCACTGCTCTTCTTCTGTGTATGCATCTGTGTGTAGAGGTGTGCATGCTACACAGGTGCGCATGTGTGTGTTTATGCATATTTGGCATGTGTGATTTGTTAAGTTGCAGGAGCAGGATTGATGAACATCGCCACCTTGTGGAATCTATAGTGCGTCCACAATGACTTCAAATACAAAACTCCCCTGATCCGGGACCAAGAAACGACATTTTGTATGTGACTGACTGCATCAAGGGTAAAGCGGTTAGAAGAAAAAGACTCAGAAACTGTACAGGTTGAAAGAAGAACATTATTGGGAGTGTACGGATATCTGGATCACAGACAAGACTTCTAATTCGAAGACTACTTCTGGTTCTTCCAGCGGTTTCTTGTCCCATTCCTTCCACCCTTGGGTCTTACGGACATCTCTGTGATCTTCCGACACCGGAGCTACATCCCGTTCTCCCCGAGCTGCTTTACACTCGAATATCAGACACAGCAATGATGAGTGAAACCAGTTTACTCATTGATCGCAGGGGGGGGGGCAACACACCTCCTTCACAGCTGCTGCAAAATAAGCTACAAAGACACATTGCATGCACGTGCACACACTCAGCGCACACATATCCAGTACAGCTCGAGGTAAAGGGTGAAAAAAAGCAGTCTCTGCAGGTAGATTTCAGTGTCCATATTTCAAGACGTTGGCTCAGACTAGATGGCCAAACAAATCCTCCCAGGTTCCCCTAACACACAGAGAGAATCGGTTTAGCAGCCCTCTTGTTGCGTGAGAGAAAATGCGTCCCTTTTGGCAGCATTCAGTTTTCAAATTTCTGCATTTGTAGCAGATAAACTTTGCTTTACTAAAATGTAAAACAAATTAGCCACATATTTTTGGTTGCTCCATCTATCCTATATATCCACAGCTGCCTCATTTTGTGCCAACTGTAATTCAGTGTAATATGTTCTTAAGATGGAGCCTTATCCTTCCCACAGAGTTTGCTGTTACAAATATCCTTGTGTTTATAAAATGCTTCCTGTTACTGATCCTCTATTCTAACTGACCATTTAAAAAAAAAAAAATCTTCCACCTACACAAAGAGCGTGTGTAGAGTTCGGACAAGGCTCTAAAAATCAAGTCCAATTCAGTTTTAGTCGGATCAAAGACTGAACCACTGTAATGTTTATAGGGCCTGACATGCAGTGAATTTCCGCTCGTACATTACAGGAAGAATTCCCCTGCTTTGTTTTAAGGAAAGAACTGATGAATAGAATGACACCTTATTTAAGAAAGTTAAGAGAAATCAGAGCCAGACCCGGACGAGCCTGGACCCGTCGGGTCGGATGGTGCTGAGTTAGTTTCTGTCTGAGAAACAAAGCTCACGCAAATGAACACACATTCACCAAGATGCACAATTTTACAGCTATTTTGCAAAGATGAGTTGCATTGTAACTTAAACAGCCTCCTCTTTCTCTTCTGGAGGCTGCCATGAAAACACAAAGCAACATGTTCTTACACTAGCAAACGTGATAGTACTATGTGCAATACAAAAATACATTATATATAGTTTTTTAAACACTTATTATCCTTTTTGAACGTTTGAGTACCGAAATGTACAAATATATTGGTTTATATATATTTCCTCTTCAGTTACAACATGCTGCTTATTATTGTGTTTAATATTATTTACATTAATATTATAATTGTTATTACATGTGTACCTGTTTTTCTTTTGTTGTGGCTTAAAGAAGTGTTGGCACTATTGCCAAGTGTGCTTGGGTTTTGAAAGTAATGAGCCGTGTGCCTTTCTAATTGAATGTTGGGAGTGTGCGTCGCCTCTCGACGTTGAAGGAGGCGACCGTGATGATGACGACGATCAGTGTTTGCAGAACAACGACGGGAGACTGCAGCTCCTGCAGACGGGCTGGTCCTGAATGCAGGAGAGGAGAGTGTAAAGGATTCTGGTTCAGAAAGAGATGGAACAGAGTAGATAAAGGTTAGAGAAAGAGGAGGAGCGTGGCAGGTTGGCTTCAGGAAATGTAATTTGGAAAAAAAGAATGACTAGCTTTCTCTATTTTACAAAACCGCAAATGGTTATACTTCAACAAAGAGTTAGTGTTTGGTACATTGTCTTTATTTATCCGAAATGACCACAAGTTTGAGTGTTGTTTAACTTTTTCTACAGACCTGTGCCATGTTCTGTATTGACACTATCATCCAGTACTTTCTTGCTTATTGACAATCAGTAAACGGTAAACTGCTCTCTGTGTCAAACTGAACTGTTTGGTCGATTAACACTAAACTGTTCCAACAGTATTCTGAATTTGACTTTAATGACTGGGAATGTTAAAGAAGTCAGAACCTTTTTTAAAGAGATTTTTCTGATGCATAACGATAATGGAAAATGTGAGGATCAGATTTGTTACAGAAGATTTTTTTTTATTTTTGCCTTACAATGTATTGAAAGTTTGTTTTTCTGTAAATGTGCCTTGTGTTCTAAAGTGAGCAGCACAATCTTAAAAGATTGCCTTATCATCAACATCTTCAGACCTCTTAACTGTTATTATAATTTATCTGTGGAAGTATTTTCAGATTCACACTGGCTTTGTTTACATGCACCAACAATCTTCTTCTTATTCTAGTCAACAACTTTAAGCAATAGAATTAAATAAGGCAGTTGATTTGAGGGAAAGTGGGCAAAACAATAAATTACTTAATAAATTAGATGCCATTTTTCTTTAACTCAATGTATCTCTGGCTGCAACATATTGTTTTAGGAAATGGAAACAGGGCTTTCACCACTGTACAATGGTGCAACTCGGGTCATTTGTAAATTTCACATCACAGACCGACACATGCAATCACGATACGAAAGTACCTTTTTGTTTTTTGCGGTTTGTCATGACTGTGTTTAATAGTGACTTAAACTGGACTAAAGCCAGTAATATTGCATGTAAACATAGCCAGTGTTGCCCGTGAGCTTCCCAGATAAACCGCAGTCTTCCACAGAGCAGCACCACTGGATCCATTATGGATGACGTGCCTTGCTCAAGGGCACCATCATTGAGATTAAGGCAGACAGGTGTTGCTCTTCCTCTCAGCTGGTCCAGATGTTCACTTCCATTTTTATAAACCTCTCGTTGCCAATCTACGTCCACCACGACGGACTGCTTCGTGAAAAATAGCTTTATAACGAGAGCCGCAGCTCTCAGCAGAGTGTGTGAGGTGTTTCCTGGATGTGTTTTCTGTTTCTAAGGTTAGAGAGTGATGACTGACAATCTTTGACTGACTTGATATCTGATTTCTTCACGAGACTTACTTGTGTATCCTTTTCATTTTGTATTTTTACTCTAAGGAGCCTCTTGTTGCCTTTGCCACTCCTTAATGTATGATACAATTTCTGTTACTCTTAAATTGATATTTATACAGATATAGATATTTGTTTTGTATCTTTTTTCCCCCTTTTTAAATTCCCCTTGTGCTAATGTTCAAAAACCCATGTCTACGCAGTATTATACATGATGTAATGGGGACAGCTATCTCTTTTTTTACATTTATGTATGAACTGAGAATTTGTAAAAATGCTTTCACAGTCCTTGTGTGTAAAATGTATGTATAAATTAAATTAACCAACTTGGACTTGTGCTTTATTTCAGCGCATTAATGTGTGAATGGAAGGTGATATATTAACTGTAATATACAACGGAGGATTTCATTTCTGTAATCTCTTGAAAAATATTTATCTGCCTTTAAAAGATAAAGAGAAATTATAGTCAGGGTACAGTAATGATAAATAATTACTTATACTATAATACTAAGTCTAAGACATGTTACTTTTCCTGATGGAAATGTGAACTCGAAAGGCAGTAAATCTTTTACATGAAAGCAACATTTTAAAAAGTTGTTATATACAATTGTGGTAGTTTATACCTATATATCATCTTTCTGTGAACTCTTGTAGTAGTAGTAGTAGTAGTAGTAGCCCTTTATTGTCACATAGTCACAAGTACCAGCTAAATTAGCCATCAACCTGACCATACATATACAAACATACAATATGACGATGGGGTAGACAGGACAGGAAGACAGGGTATTAAGGAAAAAAATACAGCATGACATGAGGAGAGGGGAGGAGAAAAAGGCAACTCCCAGACTATGCCCCTATCCTAGACTATCCTAATCTGCAAAGGATAGCTGTTATAAGTGGTGGTGTAAAAACTGCACATGCTTTAGTATAAGGTAGTATTAAAAGGAAATATTAAGAACCTGAAAATTATTAGTATGTACAGTTAAGTACTTGGGAGTAAATGCAAAGTTACTTTCCACTACTGCTCTGTACATAATTTTTTTTGTACTTGTCTGATATAACTACATTTGATAATATGTTGATTTACCATGATAAAAGTTACCTATTTCCACTGGTGGAAGGAGTACTCAGATCTTTTACGTAAGTAAAAATAGCAGTACCACAGCGTTTGTTACAAGTAAAAATCCTGCATTCAAATTCTTAGTTAAGTAATTTTTTATGCATTCATCACTTTAAAGGTGAGCTGCTGTATTTTTTTTAGTTAACCTTTATTTATCCAGGTAAGTCGATTGAGAACAAATTCTCACTTGCAACTACAACCTGTCACATTCACACAATTACACACAGTCTGATCTGCTGGCCACTGAGCAGCTCCACTGGAGTGGTTGGGGTTAAGGGCCTTGCTCAAGGGCACCTCTTTCACTTTCCACACCCAGATTTTATCCTGTTGGTCTGGGGATTGAACCGGCGACCTCCTGGTCACAAGCTTCTTTAACCTTCAGGCCACCACTACCCGTATATGTTTAGCCTAATCCATATTAATTCATCATAATTTATTAGTTTATATTTTGTATTCATAATCGGAATCTGCAAAGTAACTAATGCCAAATAAATGTAGTGAAGTAAAAAGTACATCTGCTTTCAAAATTAAATTGTAGTAGTTGTAAGTGTAGTAGAAGTATAAATTACCATAAAATGGAAAAACTCAAGTAATGTACAAGTAGCCTACCTGAAAATTGTAGGCTGTGGCCTACATGTAGTAAAACATGTTTTGAGTAACTTTTTATATCACTTTCTACTGTCTATACTGTTTTATCATCATGTTTTCGCTAAAAATAGGACTTAAATATTAAAAAAATCTGGAATTGAGTTTGACAGTAAATATTTTTCTTTTCTGAATAACATATCCCGCTGCCTCCACGTTGAACCCATGGGTTGAACCATAGGGTTGAGGTTTGGTTGAACCCATAAAGAGAACCCTGCCGGGTAGGGCTGTAATCCCACAATGCAGAGCGCATGGCGCGTCATTGGAGAGGGACGACGATGATGGCGGCGGTTGGTGCACCAGAAGTGATCACACAGCTGGAAAGCGCTGCCAAAGTTTTAATGGTGAGAAATTCTACGTTGTTTCGTAGCCACGAAGGGGCGGGCGGGACTTATATGTCACCTCTGTGTCGGGTGGAGTTCGGCGTTTTGGGGACGCCCGCGGTTATTCCCGGTTTTTGTTGTTAAATGTGTTCAGTTCTTCGGAGAAACCGTGTGGTGTGTGTGTGTGTGTGAGCGATGCATGGCGCCTTCCCTACCTTGCCTGTCTCCATCCCGCAAAAAAAAAAAAATCCCAACATTCCCACTAGTCTTCCCTTCCCTCCATCCTCTTATAAACCACCTCCATCCTAAAATATCACCCCGGCTTTGGACGCTTTCCAATTCGGCTCCAGAAACTACTGAAAAAACTGCAGTTCGTTAAGTTTTTTTTTTTTTTTCTTCACTCTGTGGAGGCAGCTGGAGCATCCCGGTGCTGTTGATTCACTCAGTCTGTAGCTTTAGCTTCTCCTGGAACGCTAGCTACCTCCTAAAACACTCATTTCCATCCAGTGTTTGCCTCGTTTTCCTCCTCTTTCAACTCCCTCCAGCCCTCCCATTGGAGTAAATGAGTGAATACAGCAGCTAAGAGCAAGTGGCTAACCATGTGCATGTCATGACATGAGTCTGTGTACTGGATACATGAGCTAGCTAGAGCTTCTTCTTGCTCTCTGCCATTTTGCTTTTTCATGTGGTTTTAACTGTATCGTTGCTCCGTTTAACAAATAAAAAGATCCTGCTTGAAATCATCACACAAGTAACTGCAAGTGCGTTATTAGTATTAGTGAGCAGGTGTCTTGTGAATGGAATGTAAGCAATGGCTGGCATTGTTTTGGGTGTAATGAATCAACACGTAGCTATATATTTCAGTGTCCAGAGTAAGTAAGATAAGTTGCATCATATCATATTTACCATACACTACATGGCTCTTGATTTAATATTTCTTTGAATTTCACAATTTAGTCAGTTGAACAGGACAATGCTGTGGTTATCAGTCTGACTATATTGTGGGTGTATGCTCTATATAAAAAGCTATTCATGTCAAGTGTTCTGTAGATTGTAAAGAAATCCATATTGAATGGGTAAATTAGTATATTGCTTTGTATTGGCTACATGAAGTGGGTGGTTATGTACAGTTTAAACAGCATGCAGGATTTTTAGATGGATGATACATACATGTTAAAGCACAACTTGTTAAAGTATTTACGATTCGGTACAAGGCTCTTGATTTTAAATAAATTGTGAACTTAAATATTTACTTAAAGTCAGGTGAGCAGGACAATACTGCGGATGTCAGCCTGACATTATATCTGTTTGAGTTTGATTTAATTGCATGATCGATTTTGGATTTCTATCATCTACTATGCTGCTGAGAAGCCACTTGAAAGGGCTCAAGGCCAAACTCTTCTTTCATTCTGAATCTCATCCCAGATGTGCTGATTATTTCTGGCATTTTATTCCTTTTATTGGACAGTTGATAGTATAGAGACAGGAATGAAATGAGTGGAGAGGGAAAGATGAAAGTTTACTTTTAATCAATACTTTGAAATTAGAAATGTCAGGTACAGTACCTTTTTTAATATTGCTCCACTGTAGGGTTGACTGTTGGTGCTTTCACAAAACCTTTACATAATACGATTTGTGATGAATAATAATCATCACTACTATGGATGTAATGATATGAATGTAAAGTGGGTAAAGGCAAATAAAAGAACAGCTACAGTCGATAAGTTTAGAAAAATGACATAAATTTACTGTAACCATGAAAAGACAACACATGCCATATTAGGATATCCAAAATCTAAGACAATATCTAATCTTATATCACGATAGATATAATATTATATTGCCTAGCTCTAACTAATAGTTGTATTTAGTCGATAAATCATTGTATACATCCAATCATATTGTGAAATGAACTGACAACATAAGTTATACGACTTACAGTTCTCAAGGACGTACACACACCATCTCAACTGGCTAGTTATCCTTGCGTGTACGCGCTATTCTCCGACATGCACTCTAACAATGCAGCCCTGTTTCTGATACCGTGGGAGGGGGGGGCAGAAATGGTCAAATCAGCATAGAGGAAACACTGTATAATGTAATACAGTTCAACAGCATAATATATTACATCACCTCTGCAACAGTTTGACCAAAACTGATTATAACCTTTATGAATGTCGGTGTGTGCTTGTGTGTGTGTGTGTGTGCGCGCGTGTGTGCGCGCATTTTCATGTTTGCTCCCAGTTAAAAGGGTTTTTCTTTTCTCTGCTGCCTTCAGAGCTGCTTTTACTGCAATTAGGACTGGCATGCAACTTTCCTGCTGAGCTGTATCACAGTGACACTCATTAATAAAAGTGTGTGTGTGTGTGTGTCATATTTTTAGCTGTTATCATGGATGGTTTTCTGTTATTGACTGTCTTGTATTTCTTCTGTCAAGTATGACTACAGTATTATACCAGGGCGTGTGAATCTTTGAAACTTCATTCATATTGTTGACAAATTGAATTCTAAATCAACATTCAAATGCCACGTAGCTTTTTTTCCTTTTTCTGTTTGCATGTGTCTTCTGTATTAGCCTTTCAAAAACAGCATTTCACTGCAGTCAAAAAACTGTTTGCTCTTCTGCTTGCCGCACACAAAGTGAGGCACGTACCTGTATTAACGTGGCGGTCTAGCAGCAATCTAACAGCACCATAAATTACATTTATATCCACGTTAACAGAAAAATCTGTTATACACTATTATAGTAAATTACTTAAATTGTTACAAAAAGATCATATTGAAATAATAAAAAAAGACTTCATTGAAATTGAGGCTTTTGTTTGAGGATTTTTTTTTTTGTTTTTAGGGTGATGACGTCCTAAAATATGACGACAGACATTCAAAGCTTAATTTGAAAACCTCAGTAGAAGCTTCACATAAAACAAAAAACACAACTTTGTACGGGCCTAGTAATATTCCTCTTCATAGTTTTGGTTTCATAATGAGCTCTGACTGTTTACTGTACAGTCCTTGCTGTACATACTATACGGTTTCTAATCTTAGCAAACCACTTATAGTGACTCCTTTCTTGGGGGGGGGGGCAGACTTGTCCAGCTGTTGTTATTGCAGCATTATTGGCTGTCAATTAGCCAATCAAGACTCATATTTTCATTTTTTTGTGTTGATACAGCGGCAATTTGAAAATGAAGGCTCTCGTCTGGATTTCTTAACTTTGACAAAATGTGTAAAAAATGAATGTCAGATTTTTTTAAATATGAAAGTATTTTTGAATTTCATATAACATGCCATGTTGTTCCTCTTAAAAGGTATTGTGCACAGCACATCAGGAACATTTCCAAACACCTTGTATGCATTCATGGCAGCTACAATACAAGCAGAGGCTAATGTTACAGAGCTAAACCTGTGTCTTGTGAAAATGACCAATCTGAGTTTTCTGTTGCATGACTAAAACAACCATTAAACTTACACATATTCACCAAAACAAGTTCCTTCCGAGCCTATTTTGCAGCGGCACTGCGGCTTTTCTCCGGTGCTTAGCACCGCCCAACATGATTGTGATTGGTTTAAAGAAATGCCAATAAACCAGAGCACGTTTTCCTCTCATCCCCGAATGCTGTGTGGCGTAGCCAGACTCTCCTCCAGCGCGCTTTGGAGGAGGGTCTGGCAAAGCGAGACTACGGTATGTAACGCACGTGTCAAACTCAAAGCCCGTGGGCCAAATCTGGCCCCTGGCCGATTTAGATCCGGCCCTCATAACAATTTCGGTTCATAATAAATTTTGGCCCACCTAGTTTTTGTCACTTTTTCTGAAGTTTTTGTCACTTTTGTCGACGCTTCGGCACTTTTTTTTCAACGTTTTTGCAACTTTTGCCGAAGTTTTTGGTGCATTTTCCAACTTTTTTCCCTCACTTTTTTCTTTGATGGCTAAGTTACTTTTTTGGGGCTTTATGTCAATAAGCTGTAAGGGAGAAGGGTATATGAGACATGCAATAATACAGTCAAAGATGTTTGACTTTTTCGATTAAATAAAAACATGTCCGTAAACTAAATATGTCTGGCCCTTGATGTGATTCTTATTTTCCAGCGTGGCCCGTAGTGAAACTGAGTTTGACACCGCTGATGTAACGGGTGATCAGACTTGTCAGTCTGTTGTGAGGCGGTGTGAGAGTCGCGTTCAGTAAACGGGAAACATCACTGCCTCTATCGCTGCTACAAGCAAGTTTTAATACACAAGCACTGAACTGCCTGGGAGTTTGTGTAAGCAGCAGACCTTTTCCTGCAACAACAAAGCACAGTTGCGCCGTCTTTTTTTCTTTCTCTCTTGCTCCGTGAAATGAAGCTGCCTTCATGTGCGGTCAGAAATGTCAAGATCTATAAACAATCTGACGGACACAGTAATTGTCAAATATAAAGTCTACAAAAACTACATTGGGGGGGTTAAATAACACAACGGGAGTTTGCACAAATGAGCCATTTAAATGACAGTCCCACTGCCGCAAAACTCTGCGGCGATCGCTTTTGTTGGTCTGAAGGTGCCCTGAGTCCTGATTGCCCCCCCCATGGCTTCCGCCATTGAAGCTTCAAATATTTGCTGTTGATTAGTACCGAAGCACCGAAGCACAAAAAATGGTATTCGGGACAGCCCTATTTAAAAAAAAAAAAAAAAAAAAGCATTTTCCTGCATACCATATCTTTGAAATCACAAATATAAACATGAATTAGATGTTCTCAGAAGTAAGAAGACAGAACATAGTAGAAATAAACTAAATCTTGTCTATAAATGTTTCTTTGTGTGTTTGTTTTACAGGCACCGCCATCCATGGTCAGCACAGAACAGAGACAGCATGCTGAACACATATTCCTCTCCTTCAGGAAATCCAAATCCCCTTTTGCCATCTGCAAACACATCTTAGGTAACTAAGGATCTTTTTTTTTTTTTTTTAATAGTATTCAAAACAGGGAAGGTGTTTCCATTTAAAGGTCCCATGGCATGAAAATTTCACTTGTTGAGGTTTTTTTTAACATCAATATGAGTTCCCCTAGCCTGCCTATGGTCCCCCAGTGGCTAGAAATGGTGATAGGTGTAAACCGAGCCCTGGGTATCCTGCTCTGCCTTTGAGAAAATGAAAGCTCAGATGTGCCGATCTGGAATCTTCTCCTTATGAGGTCATAATAAGCAAGGTTACCTCCCCTTTCTCTGCTTTGCCCACCCATGAGAAAGAGACATCATGGCGTTCAAATCGAGCAAAGTGGCAGTTGGTCAAGGTCACATCCCCACCCTCCACCTTGCCCCCCCTCTCTCCTCCTCAATATCTACAGACACAGAAATGGCACATACTAAGGAAAGCTCATTGTGGGACTGGCTCTAGTGGCTGTAATTCTGCACCAAGGCTGAATTTCGGGAAAGAGACTTCAGATACAGTATTAGGGGACCACTAAGGCCTATATAAAAGAGACTTCAGATACAGTATTAGGGGACCACTAAGGTCTATATAAAAGAGACTTCAGATACAGTATTAGGGGACCACTAAGGTCTATATAAAAGAGACTTCAGATACAGTATTAGGGGACCACTAAGGCCTATATAAAAGCATCCAAAGAGCACCATGTCATGGGACGTATTGAACTACTGACTGAACTACTCATTTCAGTCAATCCAATCTGGGCTTTGGCCACTGATGTTATGATGACAGACCTGCCATTAATGTCATGAACCCCATACAGACAGAATATACTGCAGTTCTCATTTATTTTGTCCACCATGTTTATATCAGTGAGGGTAGACTAAATATTAGAAACACCTCTCTTTGTAATGCAATACAATTCAACAGCAGCACAAACTATGTCCTCCAGAATGATTATACAGTTAAATCAGCACCTTTTCAAAACAATTTAAACAAAAACAGAACATTATAACTTCAATGAAGGGTGGATTTATTTATTTACTGTTTGTATTAGACTGTATTAAACCCAATAAACTGTCAGACTGAGTTCATGTTACTCTAGCTTGATTTTGCCTAATGTTTTGATTTTGAACATGTGCCACAAAGGAAGAAGTGTGTTTCAAAAAAGACAATCTCTGCTTTCGTTTGAACAATACAGTTGTATGTATTATTCTAATCTATTACAAATCATGAAACTTGTGTAAGGATTGGGAATTTTGTTTGGACTGTTATTGACATTTATGATATATAGCTAATAGCTGTTAAAAGCACCAGAAATAAAACACCAGGAAATCTGCAATAACGTACTGTAAGACACCAGTTTCGGTTTAAAAAGGTCTTTGGTGTTTTTTGCCCCCAACGTCTCCTTCCAGGCAGCGCGCCAATGGTTATGTTTAGGATTAATGTTAGGGTTAGCTGCCTGGAAGGCACCGTTGGAGGCAAAAAACACGATCGAGCGTTTAAAAAGCTTGCTATTTTTACGTTAACTGGGACAGCACTTGTGTTAAAACCAACAGTTGATTAAGAATTCCCAACTCTAAACTCAACAATATTTCTGCAAAGCGTGAAAATGGCGTTATTGTACTGTATTGTATTACTTTAATTTGGGGTTTCAAACTGTTTTCACATAATATACATAACATACATTGTTAAGAAATGGCTTACAAAGCAGAACATTTTTTTTCAGCACTTAAAGCTTTAGTGCGTAACTTTTTGATATTAATGAACGTCCGTTACATTCAAGCCAAATGAGTTGATACAAAGCTAATTAAGACTCTCAGCTCCACACAACTCTCTCTGTATTTCTCAGTATGACTATGTTCAGAAGATTGTGGCGTCCTGTAACTTTCGCGGGCAGAAACTCGAGTGAAGATAATTACCTCTTCATGTTTTTTTAATCCTCCGTGTCGTCCTTAGCAACTGTGTGGAGGAGGGCTGGGGGAGGGCTTGTATCATGTGGACGCGCCGACAGTTTTGTTGTCATTACTTAGAATTCCTCATGGGGGTGACAGAAACTATGCACTTTAGCTTTAACCCGCTTCTCTTTTTCTCCTTTATCTATGTATTTCTCCACTTGCACCTTCTTTTTTCTCCTCTCCAGAGACCAGCAAGGTGGACTATGTGCTGTTCCAGGCAGCCACGGCCATCATGGAGGCGGTGGTGCGGGAGTGGATCCTGCTGGAGAAGACCAGCATCGAGTCGCTAAGGGCGTTTCTCCTCACCTACGTCTTACAGAGACCAAAGTAAGAAAGAAGGAAAGGGGCATAATTAAACCTGTGCAGGTCTTGCAGGTCTCTCATTATTATTATTATTATTATTATTATTATTATTAGACCTCTATTGGTGACGCATAGACAATTGAGAAATTCAAGAGCTCTGAACACCCACACAGGTGTTTCAGTTATTCTGGCTGATCAGACTCTTTTCAGGTTGAATGTGGCCCGGAACTTTGATGGGAACTTATTAGGTCACAATTCTTTCTACCAATAAGGATGACAGAGGTGTCTTTTGTTCCGCCCTAAGGTGCAACAACACTTGAAGTGGACTCAGGAAGATGTCAGTCACTCAGTCTAACCACACCCACACAGTCCTGGAAAAGGTCCAATCAGCCACATTAACTATAAACACCTGTGTGGGTGTTCAGGGCCTTTAATGTTCATCAACAGGCCTTCAAATCCTACAGATATACAGTAGAAAGGTCTATTTGATGAGCTAAATAACATAACAATAACATAAAATATAAGCATGTACTGTACAAGCAGTAGCTTATTTTTTTGTGCATGTAATATTAATGCTATTTGAAATTGGGATTCTCCAAATAACAAGATTCCCGAAATGCTTTACAGTCCTTTTCTTTAAAAAAAAAAAAAATCAACCTATTTTAATAGGTTTTTATGCCCCAAATGAATCAGACAGATGGCCTGCAGGTCCTCATACGTGGAAAGTCTAGGCTGATGTTCATAATCGGTTGTTTCTACACTGGTAAAAACAGCAGAGAAGAAGAGCACAGGCTAATTTTTTATGAACAAGTTACAGAAACTCTGACCTGGTGCAATGACAGGTTACCAAAGCTCTGTTCAACAAACAAGCTAGAAGGATTTCTGTTTACTCTTGTTACTTGTGTGTGATTTAAATATAAATAAAATTAAGTTAAACTTTCCATTTGATACAGGCCAAAGAAAATATGCTGCAGCTGTGATTGCACCCTCAGACACACAGACATTTCACTTTCACTTTGTTTTCCCTGCTGTTCCCAGTCCCTGCTTGTGGTCAGTGTTCAGTTAACCTCATATGTGTTGCACTTAATGTAAGTTTCTTCCAACCGCCTCCCTGTTTCTCTCCAGTCTCCAGAAGTATGTCCGTGAGCAGATCCTTCTGGCGGTGGCGGTCATCGTGAAGAGGGGCTCACTAGACAAAAGTATCAACTGTAAAAGCATCTTTCACGAGGTCGGACAGCTCATCAGCAGCGGGAACACCACAGTGGTGAGACAGATGTGCAGATGTATCGTGCATTATGTATTTGAATCGATTAAATGTCGGTTACAATGAACAAATAATCGATCATAGTTCAAGTAATTTTAATTAAAATGCTCATATTATGCTCATTTTCAGGTTCATAATTGTATGAACAATGTCAGAATAGGTTTACATGGCTTAATTTTCAAGAAACACCATATATTTGTTATACTGCACATTGCTGCAGCTCCTCTTTGTGTTTTAGCTACAGAGTGAGGCATCTCACTTCTGTTCCATCTTTGTTGGGAGTTGCACATGCGCAGTACCTAGGTAAGGACTACTAGCCAGTCAGAAGTCAGAAGCAGAGTATGAGGAGCAGCTAGGCTAGCGTTATAACGTGTGTTACAAAGTGGCGTACGTTTGTCACGGGAGTAAAGGCTGGACTACAATAAAGCTGTTTGGAGCAGTTTTCTGTTGGAGATGGTAAGTCCCTTTGCAGTGGACTTTGGGCTTTTTCACTTTGTAAACCTATAACATGCACAAAAACGAGATATAACACAATAAAGGAAAGGGAAAAAGCCAAAAAACATAATATGAGCCCTTTAAGTTTAGTTTAGTTTATTGTCTCCGTGGAAAAATTAGGTTGCAGCAGAAATCGCAAGGCATTTTTGACACCATAAAGACAAGAAAACAAGACAAAAATGACTCTAATTTTTAGACATTACTATACATAACATCGACCAGGACACTCATGCATTGTCATAGTGCAACGATTTAGAAGATCATGGGATGTTTTTGGTCTTCATCCACTAGATACTATTTTGAGGTACTTGTATTTCCATTTTCTGCTACTTAATACTTCTACTCCAATACAATTCAGGTGGAAATATTGTACTTTTTTACTACACTGGTTTAATTTAATACCTGTCCATAGTCCATGTTTGCCGTTTTGTCAAACACCACATGTGCAAGTTTAGCTTCAAAGATATAACATACAATTAATGAGGTTGGCTTTCAAAACAAAGACTGTACCAGTACGTGTTCTAATCTTTTCTCTATTCAGTCCTGTTCTTATAGTCTCAGAATACATAATCAGACTAAAAACAGTTACCCAAAATACAGATGAGTGTATTTAAAGCATGAGACGCACAGTTTGAACATATTTATTATAACTGTGACTTGATGGACCACATTTGTGCCCTGGTTACCGACCTCCTGCATGGGATCTGGCTCTGATTACAAAAAATGGCACAAAGGCCGTATTGTGGAAAGAAAACTCCAGGCGTGTTCCTGTGGTCAGAAGAAAGTTTAAAATCGAGTGCCTTGTTTTCTTTGCTCATGCACTCAAATCGATTTTGTGTACAAATTCTGTCAAAGTGCATTTTTATTCTAAAATATTTGTGGTGATGTACTGTGAACGACTCTGCATACTGATGAAACGTATGTATTATAAAAGCAAATTGGACATCTCCTCTTAATCCAGTAGGTGGCACTATTTCATTTGTTTCCTTAACTAAACCCCAAAGTAGAAAGGGACAACTGTGTCCCTGTGGAGGGCTGAAAGCAACTGATAAGGATGCAAAAAACCAGACAGGAGGAAGTCATCAGTGAAGTCTAATCTAATGTAATGTTTGTTGATCTCCTTAACTACATTCAGAGTAGTTGTATTTGACTAGCTGTATTTGAGAATGGATGTCATGATAATTTGTCCTGAAATAGCCGAGATGAGAGAACCTTTTTACCAGTAATCATTTAGCCATGAATGGGTTCTAAGAGTTGTGCACCAGAATGGAAATATATCCATTCTGTGTCCCATTTCCTTACCACATGCCAACAGTACACAATATATTCTAGTATATGTTTGCAGTTGGTGTGCAACGGAAATCAATATACTGTACTATTTTGTAGGATATTATGCAACATGTGCACTGACAGAAGTCAGTTTCACTGTGGCTCCGGAACATCACGTCCAAGTAATCCTCACAAAGGAGAAAACAAAATGTTGTTCCAAGAGATTTCATACTTGTTATTGTTTTCTTAGACTTTTTTTCTTCTTTACTGAGCTGTCTCACCACAAACCACAACTTGCTTAAA
Source organism: Perca fluviatilis (assembly GCF_010015445.1). Taxonomy (NCBI): domain Eukaryota; kingdom Metazoa; phylum Chordata; class Actinopteri; order Perciformes; family Percidae; genus Perca; species Perca fluviatilis. The sequence continues at coordinate 26,623,970 of NC_053123.1, read as the reverse complement.
TGTTTTGCAGCTGCTCCTTTTCCTTTGTGTACTGCGTTGTGGAGCAATATTGTACATCAACAGCACTATAAAAATTCTGACTTTAAAACTTACGTAAAACCTTTCAGTCTTGACTGATGGCTGTTGCTCAAGTTTGACCACAGTATAACTCTTTGTGTAACATGTGTCCCGTGTGATCACACAACCCTCTCTGCTGCAGCAAACACTGGCCTGCTCCATCCTGACCGCTCTGCTCAGTGAGTTCTCCAGCTCCAGTAAGACGAGCAGCATCGGCCTCAGCATGGAGTTTCACGGCAGCTGCAAGCGTCTGTTCCAGGTTTGTTCCCTACTTCACCTCCTGTTCTGTGTATATATAAATATACACTTTCAGCTTTTATTCCTCAGTTCATTCTTCTTCCATACCTCCCTCGCTTCCAGGAGGAGGGCCTGCATCAGATCTTCATGTTGACCATGGAGGTGCTGCAGGAGTTCAGCCGCAGAGAAAACCTAAACGCCCAGATGTCGTCTGTCTTCCAGCGTTACCTCGCTCTGGCCAACCAGGTCCTCTGCTGGAACTTCCTGCCACCCAATCATATCCTTTCTTTGTCAGAGGCTGACGTGGAGTCTTAAACCTGGAAAGCTCAGGATAAAAAAATTCCACGATTTCTAGATCTTTACTCATGATTGGATACATTCTGCGAAAAAGTATGGCGAGGAAAAACAGGTCAGTCCGAGTTACCTACATAACCCCACATTAAGTTCATTTTATGGCTTTTCATTTAAAACAGTGTTTTACAGAGTAATTCCGCCTAGTTGGGCACAGAATAACATCTTAAAACTCCCAGTGGTCTTTTTTTTTGTTGTGGTTTTAGCCATTGACTTTTATAGGTTTGAGATTTTATTCAATAATTTAACTGCTGAAATCTGGCATCATGACACTCAATTAGCCAACAGAATTCATTTATGTAAAAAAAAGCCAGATGATCGGGATAGTTCTCAATATTTTATCCAAACATTGTCTAAACAACTTTTTTGGAAGTTAATAAAAGCTGAACATTGAAATTATTAAGTTCAGATTTTGTAGACCTACTTCACTGTTTAACTTTGACTTTGTTGGAGAGTAAGTCAAAGTGTAATGTAATTATAAATTCTAGCATTCTAACATTTTCCTACAAATAATTGAGATGATATAACTGAAATGCAGATTTGTGATTTGATAACTGAACCACTTGCATTGCTTTACCCCATTGGACCTAATAAAACCACACTGGCTTGTAAAGTCTATCTCCCTATGTCGACCGCTAAATGTACAAAAATGAGACCCAGGTTGTGAAAAGTGTTTTGTAGGAAAATGAAAATGGGTATCCAGAGGCAAATGCGTTGGATTTTAGGTTAAAAGAAGAGGGTCGTGTCTGGGAGGTAATGAGGGAATATAAGTCAACAGAAAGTGTGTGTGTGTGTGTGTGTGTGTGTGTGTGTGTGTGTGTGTGTGTGTGTGTGTGTGTGTGTGTGTGTGTGTGTGTGTGTGTGTGTGTGTGTGTGTGTGTGTGTGTGTGTGTGTGTGTGTGTGTGTGTGTGTGTAAATATGTGGTACCCAGGAATGCATCTGGCCATCATTTTGCTTTGTAGTGGGAGACACACATCCATGTTATCTTTGCAGTTGGCCGCATTGTTGAGTGAACTGAGGCACTTTGTGTGTGTGTGTGTGCCCGCGCGCGTGGTCCAGGCTCATTGCGCCCTAAATCCCAACCAGCCTGGCATCTTCTCTGCCTGTCTGAAGGGATCTGGAGTGGCGCTTTGCTGCCAGCCAGGGCCATGTATCACTTTCAAAGAGGTGTCTGTGTGTCCATCTCCGTATCATTCCAGCAGCCCGCCACCCCCGCCTTGGCTTGTTGAGGCTCCCCTTGGTATGCCTGGCACTCTTGGTTCAATATGTGTGCAGCTACTATACATGTTAGGGACCTATCGGGTTGAGGTTAAACATGATACTGAATATTAAATATCTTTAATTCAGTTACTAGAAGTCCTATTTTTCAGTGTGCTTGCATTGCACATACATTCAGGTGATTATGAGTTATATTATTGTACCATTTACACTGAATCAAGGTATCTTTCCACTAAAATAGCAGTTCTTGGATGGGAGGATTTTTTGCATTAATTTGATTAAATACCTGGATCTGTCGGATGTTTATTTAAATGGATTAGCCAAAATCAGACTTTCCCCATATGGTTACTTATAACTCAAAATGTCTTTTCAGTTGATTTCCCAAAATATGTACTGTATCACTAATTAACTAAACCTTAATATGTATAGATATTGTGTTGTCAAAATACATATAGTATAATAGAAGAATTTTTCAGCATCTTCCACACTTAACAGCAAATCTAATCTTCAATTTATTTAGATGTAACTATAATCTCCCTTTACTAAATGCAGTCACTTCAACTCCCTTAACCGTAATTTTCTTTAACTAGATTTGTACTTACACTTTAAGTTCGATTGTCACATATGCATTAAAATCTTACACAGTACAAAATAAAGTGAAATACTTAGATAACTAGCTCCAGAACAAATCTAACACATGGACAAACAGAATCTAATTGACAGATAAACAATGAGACAATACAATCAGTATGATTCAGAACATGTTAAATAATAATCACAATTGTTTTTCTTAAATTGGTCACATCGTCATGATGAGGTAGCATTAAGGATTTTCAAGTGTAGCTGTCTGCAACCTGAAGAGATCCTTACAAAACCATCAAGTCATTTTAAGTGACTGTGAAGCAAAGCTAGCTGGCTAATTTATAAAATGAGGCCTCAGGATACTAGTTGCCTGGAAATGGAGATGTAGTTCTCTGGTTTCTTTGTGTTCGTTGTCTCAGGCCATAGAAATAGCATATGAATTCTCAAATCAAGTGGCATTCTCCTTGAAATTCTGTGTGCATGTGAGTGTTTGTAAAGGCTACAAGTGTCTGGGTTGTTGTTGAAAAGGAGAACAGATTGATGAAGACCGCTGGGAGGCCTAAATGAGTGTGGCCGCCTGTCTGCAAGTGTCACAACACGCCTGTGCCTGTGTGATGCGATGCAAACGTATGCCAGCACGGGTATCAGGGGGCCTCTCCTTAATTGCGTGGCTGACAGCCGCCGCCTTTAACACACGAACACACACACTCCTCAACCAGCTCAAAGACCCTTTTTAAAAAGGGTTTCTCCCTTACGAACCGAGCGGCATGCTTGTCATCTGTCCTCGCCGCCGTCTGAACCCTTCGGCTGTGGTGTCATCTGGTGGAGGCACGCTCCCCGGGCGTCGGTACGACACCGTGTCACTCCACAGCGGGCTTGACTCTGCTCAGGGTCGTGGTCAGGCCTCGAGGCTGCTGCAGCAGTCAGGTGCTGTAAATGGCTGTCGGAGCTGACAGATAGATCACCCTCCAACCCTGCTGCCTCTTTTCTGCTATGTATAACGGCTCTGCTGGATCCTCTGGATCTGCTGGATCCTCTTTGTGTTTTTTAAGTATGTTTTTGGTATTTGAGGGAATCTAAATGCATCTTGTATGCTATAAAAGCCAGTGGCGCTTTTGTTCTGTAGCATTTTCTTTTCTCCCATCTGTTCTTTTCTTCACTACAGAGGAATGTGTAGATTTCACGGTGTATCAGCTCACCAAAACTCAAGTTGTTTCAGATTAAAGCATGGCCTTCCCCACCTCTTCCATCGAGACACTGTTGTCTGTCTCTTACTTGATTTGTAGTTAAATACTTTGTCATAAGAGAAGAAGCAACCTCCACTTTTAGAATTTTTTTCTTATTTTTAATGAGATGTAATAAAAGTGGCATTAACTTCTCTGAGCAACAGTCACCCCCAGCAGCCTTCAATCAGGAGTTATTCTTGTGCTGAAGAGACGACCGTCAGCCTAACACTTGTCTCGGCCTGGCTCTGTATTCTCATTAGCTGTTCAGGAGTCAATTTATAGGCAGTTTGGCCCTCACGTTAAGGTTAGCATTTGGGAGTGTGTAAGCTGATGCTGGATGTTTGCCTTGGCCCTGACCTGTATGGAGAATCTTCAACTACTGCTGTCTAAACAAACATAGGTCAGGGAGTAGACAGAGATAGGTTAAAAATGCTGATGGACATTTAGGGGCATGTATTTTCTGACTTGTGTGAGATTTAAAGTAGTTTCTGTTTCACAAGGACTCGCAACACTATAGAATACTTTCATTATTACCAATGTCCCGCAGGGTCTTAAAAAATATTTCATTTAATATTCTAAAATAAGGCCTTAAAATTATCAAATTTTCTGCACACTGTCATACGTCTAACAATTTTTCTTGTCTTTTTTATAGGATTAAATAAATGCCGTAACATCATAAATAAATATTTTGTGTAGGTAATGTTTAAATTTACTTTATTTATTATTTTTAGTTTTATAGCATAAGAGCTCTAAATGCGACAATTTATTTTATGTTATAAGAGTACAAACACACTTCACAAAAATGTTTTGGTGCTTTAGATGCATCGGTAACGTATTATTGTAAATTAATGATTTTCTGTCTCAGCAAAAAATTAATTGCAGCTATATGACCTCTCGGTTACACTAACTCAGTTATACATTGGGTAATACAGCACCAGCCGGCACGCACTAGAAAATATCTTTACGATAGCAGGTGTGGTAAAAACACTACCCCTTTAGTCCAAAGGGGCCTCTAGAATCAACAGAAACTTAAAGTTCCTCATAACCACTTTAAATTCAGGCACCTGCCTGGATATAAAACATGTGTGTGTATTTTGCACACTGATTGCTAGGGAAAAAAATTACAGTCCAACTCACATCCAATAACCTGAGGTCTAAATTGCCACCTTTACCCACATCTTATAACTTTCTGATCACAAAGTAACATTGAGCACAGTGGCATGATTGATATACTGTTGGTTTAATTCGGTAGTGGGAGAATTAATGACAACTGCTGTCTAAACAGATGGGGGCGTGACAGTAGAAGGAAATGGGAAGGGGAAGGGAGGGGGGTGGGTCAGCGAGGAGGTATTCCTGGACTGTTATTTCACATGGCGAGGCTGCAGGCGAGACTTAAAGCAGGATATATCACTTAAACCCTACCACGTGCCTTAGCATAGCGCTGTGCTCTTTGCACTGCCACTGGCAGACACTCAGCCCGTCTTCCTGTGCAGCGGGTCCATCCTTAGTCAGGAGGATCAACCGTAATGAATAGAGGATACAGGAGAGGCTCGCTAATCCGCAACCCTCAGGCACGAAGGTCGCTCAGGCCAGCAAGATGTTTAGATTGCTGAGATTGGCTACTTATAGTGGTCATGAAAATACCATCAAATTGATCTCTGAAGGGCTTCGAACAACGTCTGCAAATTGTTGATGAAAGAGGAGTTGGAAATGTGTAATGTGTCTTTCATTATATGAAATACACAATGCAGTTAACGCATTCAAACGTGCAAAGACCCCGTCATGATTTTTTTCTAGTCAAGCAGTGGCTCCAGGGACCCACTTTGTGCCAGGCTGAAATATCGCAAAAACTGATGATCTGATTTTGATATGATACAATATTGTACATAAATTCATGTTTCCCAGAGGGTAAATCCTACTGACTTTTGGTGATCCCCTGACTTTTCCTCTAGTACCACCATGAGGTTGATATCCTTCGTTTTTAGTGTAACGTCTTAAGAATTATTATATGGATTACCATGTAATCAGATGGTACAGATATCCATGATGAGGAGAGGAGGAAATTGCTAATCACTTGGGTGCTCCCTTGAAGTAATTGTAATTGATTTATGTAATTGATTTGCACCAAATTTGGCACAGACATTTATGTAACCCTCTGGATTAATTGTGAGAATGTTTGTGATCCTGTGACTTTCCATATAGCACCATCACCAAGTCAACATTTTTAATTTGTCCAATATTTTGTTTGTCTAAATACCTGCAAAAATAATGACATTCCCATCAACCTCAGCTGCACCTTATTTTTAGTGCTAATTATGCAAACATTAGCATGCAATTAGGTTAAACTAAGATGGTGAACATTATTCCTGCTAAACATCAGCATGTTAACAAAATGAACAAACCCCCAAAATTGACAAGATTAAAAGTTTTGGCGTTGAGATTTCTTTGTAGTTTGGTTTCATGGTTCACATAAGCCTCTCAGGGCTCAGCCCACATATTCTGTTTCTGTAGTCATGCTGTAAGTTTATGCATAGCAACACATGCTGAATTACAGCCCATGAAGGAAAGACTGATGGCTTTTTATTGCAACTATGCTTCCCTCATGCTTTGAAGCAGAGAGGTGTACGTTGACGCATTCACGGTTCACATGCAAAACCATAAATACTGGACGTCCAAGTGTCTGTCACTGAAGATGTGAAGCTGAAAAAATGTCAGGTTGCTTTGGTCATGTCAGAATGTTTAAAATCGGGAAAGGAAATTAAACTTAAAATGCTGGTTGTTTCCCTGCCAAAGTAACTGGCAGTAACTTCCAGCAGCAGTCTTATTGGCATTTGACTGGTGGCTGGTGTTAATTAAGGTATTACAATGTGTGTTTATGTGTCTGTGTGCCTGCAAATTTGGCAACCGCATGTGGGAACTAAACATGTGTGAATCACTTGACTGAATTGGCTGTGTATTAGGTCAGTTGAATGTGTGTCCGTGGGTCTGTTTATCTGTCCGTCTTATCTTTCCAGTGGAAAATTGACGTGTCACATTAGTTATTCTTGAGCCTGCTGGAAGGGTTGAGATAGTAGCAGGTGATGTCTTTTAAAAACCCACCAAACCCACAGCCACATGTCCTAGTCACTCTGTGTACATTACTCATCCTGGAGGCATTTACAACACACACACACACACACACACACACACACACACACACGCATGCAGCCTGTCTTTTTTTTTTTTTTTTTCAGTAGAGTGGGTATGGTTGAAGTTGTAAATTCACTTGTCAACTCAGCAAGTAGATTTTCCGTTTGACTTCAAAAGCTTGAAATTGAAGTGAACACTTAACACAATAAGGATAAGTAATTTAAAACTTCCATTTCAGTTTATGTGAATTGTTTTTGGGACAGTAAATGCATGTTTTAGGATAGTTTCATGAGTGAGAACTGAAAGAAGCCGTCAGGAATACCTTGCTACGTTAATAATGTTGTATTCTAGCATCCTGTTTCCCCCCTAATTTGGAGCGTTTCTATCTTTTTGGAGTCACAACCTTTCAGACCCATTTTACGTCTCTGTCTGGCTGTGTAAAATAGTCGAAGTAGCTTGTAGTTATCATTCCTGAGGTCTCTTGTGAGTTTTGTCCCAGTCATATGATCTTTAAGAGGGTTTGTACAACCGCTGCCACCGAGGTGGTCCCTCCCTACGGAGATGGCCTTGCGTCTGCAGGTTGCAGGACTTGGTCAGTCCCACTTGCAGTCCTGTTGCAGGAAAGAAGTGTGTGTGTGTGTGTCTCTCTCTCTCTCTCTCTTCTCTCTCTCTCTCTCTCTCTCTCTCTCTCTGTCCTCATGTTTTATTTTCTGTCTTTTATCAAACGAATTGCAAGATAAAAGACAGCCAGGTTGTGTTTTTCATTTAACTTGGTTAATTAAGACAGGCATGAAAGATGCAGGCCAAGAGTGCTTAAAAGCAAGCGAGAGAAGGAGGAATGTAAGAAAAAGGAAATCGGGACATTTTCTAATCAGAAATAAATCGTGATTATGATTCTTTCCATAATTGAGCAGCCCTAGTAAACCCTGACATAATACAAGTAAACGTGATCTTATTCATATTGCAGCACCCTCCTTACTTATTTTCGATCTCTTTCTCGTTCCTTTCCTCCTCAGAAAGGTTCAGATAGAGGTCTTCTGCCTCACCACGACTATTTTTAACAAGGCCTGAAAGCCAAGCAATGGACAGACACACACACAATCCCACAGACCCTTAGACAGGTGCCAACTTTTGTGCCGAAAAGTGTGGTGTGGTGTGTTGTGCTCGGGTGTGTGCATGGGGAGTGACTGTGGGCTGGTGTCGGAGGAATGCTTGACCTCGCCGGCCTCTGCCGCTGTTTGGCTTTGATCAAACATTCCTCTGGAAGGTTCCCCCTCCTGCTGTCACCGAGCCGCAGGGCATCGATACGGGTTTGTGGGCGTTATTATGGGTTTTGTTTGTGCGGGAAATGCATGACTGAGAGAAGGAGGGTATCATTTTTTTGTTTTTGTTTTCTTATTTGTTTTTTACAAGCAAAAGAACATTTGCAGATATATACAGACAATAAAATATTGAAACACAACCTGCGCAAAGAAACTACATGTATTATTATAGTATGTTGACCGCTGATCCACTGATCCACCAGAGGTCAGGGGTCAACGGGGAAAACTGGATGTTAGTGGGTTAAGAAAGAGTTGAATGAATGGAAGAATGTGATTTTATCATACCTGCAAACTAGTCTCTTTTCGGCGAAAATTGCCGTTTTGAATGGGAAAATGTCATCCACATGAATCGTGTGGATCAGATCTGATGCTCCGAAACGGACGTTAGGGGCAACCTAAACATCGCCGCATGTCACGCTAGTTAACACTACACTTGGCAGCAGGTAACGTTAGCCTACCGTTAGCTAGCAGCTGGAATAAACACAGTTAAAATGCTGACAGCTAAACGGTGTAAAAGTTTGTCTGTATTTCACTGTAGAGGAACGTATGACAGTGTGCAGCTGCCGTTGTCGGAAAAACAACACAGATGTTGCGTTCACTTCAAACTCTCCTCGCCAGCCTCATGCTGCATTCAAAGTTATTGTAAAATACCCTTTTCCCATCCAGTTGTTTTTGTCGTTTAACAGGAATTTACGGGTGAAGTAAGTTATTGTTATAAGTTATTACATTTTTAATAAATCATTTAATTTTGATCCTGTGGCTTTGGGGGGGTGGGGGCTATAAAATGTGTCACCTTTTTCAGCCCTTCTGAGTTTGCAGGTATATCATGAGTTTGTTTTGCTGAGGCTTGCGATGGACGGAGTACAGATGAGAGGAAAAAGGAGTTTTGATCGGTTGTACTTTATTAGTGAAAGCGAGCGAGTGAAGAGAGATTGTTTATTTCTCGGAAACAAAGTCAGGAAAAAAAGTGACATTCAAGAGGATAAAAAAAGCAAAAGAATCACCATGTGTCAGTCTATAATTTGGGGACATTTGTCTGCAATCAACAAGCTGACAAATATGCTGACTTGTTTTGGCATGAAGCCTTTTTCAGGAGATTGTATGTGTTGTAAAGACAAGGAGAAAGAAAGGATGTTTTTTTTTTGAGGGGTGAGCGTTGAAATCTGGTGTGAGAAGAAAGCAGGTTTGTAAGATGCTTTGATTAAGATAAAGTGTATGTGTGTTGCTGTGTGTGTGGTGAAGGTGAGGAGTGAGAAAAGCCTCATTTCAGAGTGTGGAAAGAGTTGTAAAGGGGGATTGTTCTTGATGAGCTAAGGAGAAAGTCTGTTGTGAGTGTTCTTGGGATACTTGAATAAGGACTCAAATAAAGACAGGAAGTGTTGCGGCTGCGGAGGGAGAAGTGTGTGTTGTGGGTTTGTAAAAAGTCTTTTTGTGGGTTTAGAGAAAATCTAAAACAAGGGGACAGTGTGGTATGTGGGGTGTGTGGAGATATAGAGACTTGTAAAGGATGTCTGGAAAGCTAAAATAAAAAATGTTTTTTTATAGTTTTTAGAATAGTGTGATTGTGATGTGGGTTTTGATGAAATTTTGAAACGAGCAAAAGTGGATTGTGTGGTCAATGAGACAGCATCTTGTTAGGATAAAGTGAAAAACATGGAAAGTGGACAAGAGGGAAAAGAGAGGAAAGTGTGTGATAGAAGTTTCTAAGTGTTACGGGGGCAAAGAGAGTTTTGCTTTGGTCTTAGAAAGCAGCCAGGAGGAGAGACAAAGTGATTGGCCCTGGAGGGAGAGGGAGTGTTTCAGGGCAGTAAGGAGTCTCGAGGACATCTTAAAGAGGAGTGGACAAAGAGGCAGAGCAACGCAGACTCTTGATTGGCTGCAGGGAAAGTGTGTTTTGTGTGTTTAAGATTTGTGAGGAAGCAGAGGAGAGAAATCGGAGTGTGCACAAGGAAGGGGAGTGCTCGTAGGAAGGAGAGGTGAAAAAGAGGACAAGAGAAGTGTCAGAGGGTAAAGATTGGAACAAGGAGAAGGGAAAATACAGGAAAGAGGTGAGGACAAGAGGGTGAGAAAGAAGGCAAGAGTTTCTTTGTGGGTGAAAACTGTGGCTGATGAAGAGCTGACGAGGGAGAAAGAGAAGAACAAGAAAACAAAGCAACCAAAGAAGGCAGGGTGAGAAAAAAAATTTAAAAAAGCTTTTGTGGAATAAAGATTGACAGGATTAATGAGAGGGAGAGTAATTTAACAAGTGACTAACAAGCCAGCCAAACCAAAGACTCACACACACAGAGACCAAAAATACCCATTGAGAGGCAGCTTAGTGACAGGAGCTGGTGTTTTGTGTGTGGCGCTGCTCCTCCTCCTCTTCCTCCTCCTCCTCTTCATGCTGTTGTTGGCCTTAACTGGCGGCGGGTCACTGGGGCGCCACTACATCGCCATGTTTGAGGCCACGCAGAACGTCACGCTCAAGCCTACGGAGACCTGGAGGGAAGCGCTGCTGGACACCCGCGTCATGGACCTCTTCTTCACCGTGAGTATCCTGTCCATCACTCAAGTGTTTATCCTTCTCAGAGTATCTGCAGGTTCTGAAAAGTTAACATTACTTAATTTGTACCTTAAAACTCTTAAAACATGTTTAAGTGTTAAGTTTTGAAGTTGGCTTTCTTTCTTTTTTTTTTTTACTTTTGTCTTTGTTTCACTGATAAAATCTGTCTTCAATTTCATTTTAATGGCATTAAGAAAAAGGAAAAAAAATCACCTTGTCAAAACCTAATAAAGCCTAGCTCTCTGATGTACCTATGTTTGTCAAATGATTTGCATATGTCTGTCTCTATGTCCTTTTGTTTTCCATCCATCCCTATCTTTCTGTCAGGGAGGTCTCTGTTCAGGTCTTTCTGTCTCACACATTTCCATTGGAGTGTTTTTGTGTCCTTTTCCCCCTTTCTTCTTCTTCATTTTTATCCTGACCTCTTGATGGTGGTTTATTCATGATAAACAAAGAGAGACAGTTTGCCTTTTCATGTTAGGCAAAGAAGTCTCACTTGACCTAGTCTTTTTGGCAAATGTTAAGTTCTTACTAGTTTCGTGGTTTTTTTCGGACGCACCATTAAGTAGATTTATGGGTGCTTTGCTGTGGGGTCGTGTTATTGTGTTACTATCCAGAGGACCGCCCAGTGAAGTAAATGTGTATTTTTGTGCCGTGACTTGTGTGTTTTAAGAGGCGGCCCACGCTGGCTAAGCCATCGGTGTGGAAGAGAAGTGTGGAACAAACTGGTCAGCTCCTCTTCCATTCAGCATCCTGGCTCAGCCTTTCAGCTGCCCTGCTGCCATATACTGCTCCCGCTCTTTTATCCTTACCTGCCACCACCTGTTTGACAACCACCTACATGACCTCTGTCTACTACTCAGTTTCACCATGTTACTGTTACACTAACAGTAATCTGTCAAGTGTGAATTACTGAACTGATACTGGTCTACTTGCTTAACCCTTTGGGCCCTGACGCACACTAAAAGTATGTTCGTGAGGCTGGTTGAATGATTCAGCATGCTGGGAGCTTTGTGACTGGCTGTTCAGCTTACTGACTGGTTTGTGAAATATTTACTTATTTTTCTTGCCTTTTGGTGTTCCACTAGCAAAACACAAATCATATTCCTTCATTTAGTAATGAGACCTCATACCATTTTTTTATTTAATTTTTTTCCCTATAATGCAGGTGTAAGACGTACTGTATAGTTCAAACATATCAGTAGTCAGTTGAGGTGTGTTCAACTGCAGCTATTAGAACATAATAGACAATATTAGTTTAGTTTATAATATCGTGGGCAGTGCTCCTTAATTCACTGTACAGTAGAAGGAGTAGCTTTAGCCTCTACGGCTAATTTCCAGTTGTAGTCCCCGGCCAGCTGACAATAGGCATCCTAAAATACAATGGTTAACAAATTAAAATAAATTGCATTACATCTAAAATGACAGCAGGCCTGTTGGTTTGTCCCCAGCTTGTCAGACAATATGTTAGATGTGACATAATCATGGCATCCCTAAATAATTTGGCGGTATTAATAGTTAGTGCATTTCTAATATATTTAAAATTGGCTAGGCTAAACTTGACCCTATTGCACACATTTTTAATATATGCTTTAAAAGAAAGATTAGAATCAATAATAATGCCCAGATACTTAAATTGTGGAACGATACTAATGTTTTGACCCGAGGTGATTATATTCTACACAATGTTAAGGGACTGTTCGGTATTTATGGAATGGACCACCGGAGGAAAATAGGGGAGGGTCATGTCTTTTTATTCTTTGTTGAGGGGAGGGTCATTCAACATTTTTTAGTCCGGGGGGGGGGTTACCCAACTTTTGTATTCATAGAAACGGCAAATGCTAGCTCTGTCTCGGCCCCGCTACCAGATGGGTCTGACCCATGAGTTTGCTGGGGGGCAGGGGGAGCACTGCCCCCCTGGTGGCTGAAACGGATAATTGCATTGTTTAAAAAATGAGTGGAATAATTACGCCTGGCATGACCAGATATTTTATAAATATCTTAGCTAAATAACACAAAACAAATAAATGGTGGTAGGTAATACATCTGATTTCATATGCTTTAGTAAAAAAAAATAATTCCTGGCTGACGATGCGAGCAGCAGGTCGCAAAAAACAAAAATGACTAGTCTGGACATCTTACCGTGCCAAGGTTGCAATAAAGGTTTCCTAAATGACACATTTGATGTCAGCTTACTGATTGATTGCGGGTTTTGTGTAGATTTGGACTTAAAGTTTATTCCACTTTGTTTAAACGGCGAAGTGGAGGAATCCTAGTGACGAGTCCATAGCAACCAGTGTTGAATGTTACCCATAGTGCTTTGCTGAATGGTCTCAATGTTTTATTGTTTTATTTCATGTGAATACTAGTTTACTAGAGGAGTAACTTGTAAAGTTGTGCAGTAATGCAGGAAGTGTGCATTTAGTTTCCATGCTTATTGTGTTTCCACAACAAAGTTAGTGAGTAAATCTACTGAAATGGCCACCACACCATAACAGAGGAGTGTGATGCGTCGGATGAGAATGCAGAGGTTTAATCACGTATGTCATTGCTGTAAAAAACACTGGTAATCTGTGTAGCTTTGCCAAGCGCAAACCAGTGCAGAAGGTATTGATAAATTGTTGGGGGAGGGTCATGCCTTTTTTCCAAATCGTTTTGAAAAGTTATTACTGGCGAGGGGAGGGTCATGTCTATTTTGACTGAAGGTCCCAAAATTCCTCCGGTGGCCCCTGAAATAAATAACGGTCCCTAAATTGTCTTTTTATGAAAACCATTCCTATAGTTCTATTTACATTAAGTTGAAGGCAGGAGCAATTTAGCCAATCGGTGTGGTGAGTCATTAATATATAAACTAAACAAAAGCGGTATCGAAAAGTATCGATCCTTGTAGTACCCCTGTGCATAAGCCAAGAGCTGATGAACGAAAACAGAAACGTATTGTTCTCCACCAGTTAGATATGACTCAATCCATTTCATTGCTAACGTGGAGAAGTTAAAAGTAGACCATTTGGCAATAAGGACCTCATGGTTGACTGTGTTGAAAGCTTTAAAGGTCTAAAAACACAGCGCCAACAACACCTCCCTTGTCGTCCATTGCTCGGATTGTCATTGAAAAGAAACCGTTAGCTGTTTCCACAGAGTGATGGGCCCTGAAGCCAAACTGCATCGGATGAAGATTAAATGGACCATTATTTAAGAAAGAAACAAGCTGCTCTGATACACATTTCTCAGCAACCTTGGAGATCACAGGTAGAATACTGATTGGGCGGTAGTTACATATGTTCAAAGGGTCATTTGACTTAAATATGGGAGTTACAATTGTAGTCTTCCAGGGAGTTGGGTATATCCCCTCGAGAACTGACTGGTTGATAGTTTGTGTGATAGGGTAGGCTAGGTGTTCTTTCAGGGATATATTGTTTGTTTTTTCCTGGCACTATTTGTTTAAAGGCGACTGGTGAGTCAGGGCTTTTCCCTGCTACCAAATACTGCTCCACTGCTGCCATAGCACATACAGTATTTTCATTGCCAAATACTGCTTCTTTAGCATCATTTGTACCTTAAATTTTTGTAAGGCCTAACATGGCATACTTTTTGAGAGGTTAAATATGTTCTCTGACTGGCTATTAAGTTTGTAAATCCCTCTTAACTTGTAATTTGAAAGGTGCAGATTAATACTGCATAAAAGTGGTTTAACTTGTTCCTACAGGCCAGTAATTGCGTGTGAAGTTGCTGTTTTTGTTCAGTTACAGAACCAGAAACTTGCTGGCAGATTTTGTGTTTGTTATCCGATATCGGACCATTTTATCAGGAAGTAGTGGTAAATGATGAGGTTATAGTTTTGGTGATAATTCTAATTAGTGCTTGTATTTTTTTAACAGAACCTCCAGGGGTGCTCTGGTATTTGGTTTCTTTTGAAAAAGGACTTTGGAAAACCTGTTTCAGTCACTTTATCTTAAAGTATTTTTAACTTCACATGCACCCAATTGAATCTTTGTTTGGATTTTATATAGACAAATGAAGCCACCTTTGATGAGAGCCTTTCTTTTGAGTATGGAAACTGTGGTTTAAAAGCAGAATTGAAGGATATTAAGTTATCAATAAATGTTTATTAAAATGTTGTAGAAATTAAGATGTGAAACAAAAATTATATTTGAAAATTGCATTTAACTTGGAAAGCAAGTTGCAGTGCAACAAGATGAACATCATTTTATATAACGAGATTTCCACGTGATGTTGTCACAGCCTATTGTGATATTGATTCCCACTGTTTGTGTCTGCGATTTGTCTAAAAGATCACGACTAGTGATGTTTCTATGTGGAAAAGCATCTCTCTTCTCATTTGCCTTCATAGTTTTTGTTTGCATCTTTTGTTCACCATTAGGAAGACAAAAATATCTCAATCTGCCTCTAAGTCTGTTTAACATTGTGGTTATTTATGGTTGGTCACCACTGCTAAAGGTTTCTTCTGTGGTTACAGATATCCTCTTAATGCAGCTGCTTTAAAGTTGATGCATTTGGTACCAAATCTGAATGAGTTTCTATTTTGATTAAGTACTATTTTGATTACGTTACTGTTGAGAAATGGTGAAATAGTAGTTGTGTTTTGTTGTACAATCTGCAGATGCTGATTTGTAGTTCTTTTCCATCTCTGTGCCTGATAATCACCCTTCATTGACAGTCTGGAAAAAGTTTTCAGTCAGATTGTTCTAACTCTGAATTCACAAAGCAATCGGAGCTAATTGTAATTGGCTCTAAACAGCGACTGTAATAAGAGGTTTGCTACTCTGCAAGCACAAATCAAGGATTTGATTGGCCGGTAGCAGCAGTTTGGCATGAATAAAAATGTTTGTCATTTTTCGGTCGGTTCTCTTTGCTGCTGGAATCTGCAGGATGTGTTTTGTGTTGGTTTCAGTTTTCAGGCCTTCACTCTCATCTCTCGCTCTGGTATTTCTAGTAGCTCAACTGTTTGTTTTTGTAAGGCTGCTGTGGCACTGTCAGCTGTGTGTGTGTGTGTGTGTGTGTGTGTGTGTGTGTGTGTGTGTGTGTGTTACAGCATCCTTCTGGTGGTGATGTGTGCATTTTTGTGTGTTGGTGCATTTGTGTCTTTGTCGGATTGTCAATTTGAGTTTGTGAAGTATACGCTCTGCATGGATCTGTGATGTGCCTGTGTGTTGTTTCCTTGAGTGTGTGTGTGTGTGTGTGTGTGTGTGTGTGTGTGTGTGTGTGTGTGTGTGTGTGTGTGCGCGCATTTCAATTTAATGGGGTCCTCTGCTGTCTCAGCTGCTGTGTCTCATCAGCTGTGAGGGGTAACAGGTTGGCCAGGGTGTGTGTGTAGTGTGGAGGGGGTACTCAGAGACACGCGCCATCAGGGTCACAGTCCACAACAGACAGGCAGGCAGGATTAGAGCCCGGCCCCAGGATTAGGGGCCCCTGTTAACAACCTCAGTAACCCACCCATCACACACACACTCGTCACCCTGTTGAGGGGCTCTGGAGGGGTGGGGATCTCCGTCCCTCTGTGGGTGGGTGTCTGCCAGTCTCCCATTAACTGGCTCCAGGGCTCCCCTTACTAATCAGTGTTGTTAGGAGGCTAAGAGGAGGCTGCTGTTCTCATCACGCATATCCATGGTTGTCTTTTACTTTCAACTAAAAGATAATTCAGGTTTATAACAATGTGGTTTTATTTTCATAGTTTTGCACATCATTGATACCAGTAAGTTCAATGCTGAGGTCTGGGAACACATCAACATCCCTAAAAAGAAACAATAGAAGGTGAACTGTGAAACTGTGTTATAAATATCTATCAGACTTAACAGACCGACTTCTTGGTGAATGTTGGCTGTAGCTGTGTGTGCACACAGTGATCCTGTGCAATGAGGAGTTATTAGCAACATTTCATTTGTTCTCACTCTGTTTTGACCTCCAACTAAAGTTATTTAGATAATGTTTTTCATTCATTCATTTATTCATTCAACCTTTATTTATACTTGAGAAATCATTAAGGGGCTGCCCTCATTTACAATGACATCGAGACAAATTACAAAGACAAAAACAAAATAACAACACAGAAAAAAGCGACACATCATAAAAATGGAAAGACACTAAAACTTTCTGAATTGGAAAAATTAGGTAATAAATAAATTAGGATAATAAGGATGCAATTGAAGTACAATTATGTAAAGCAACTACAAGTAGAAGTTTGCAGGTTTAAAACCAGATTTCTAAATTGTCCAAAAGGCACAAGTGAGTTGATTTTAAGGAAGTGTAATTTTTTCCAGGAGTCAGGTGCACTAAAGTTAAAACCAGTTTTTCCAAGTTCAGATCAAGCTCGTAGAACATGAAGCAAAAGCCAGTCAGCAGGGCGAATGTGATAAGGTAGAATTACAGAGACTAACAGAAGTTCTGTAAGGTAGTGTGGTAGTTTTCCAACAATAGCCTTATAGATAAACCGATACCAGTGAGGTTCACGTCTCTCTTGGAGAGAACACTTTCATATAAAATACAATCATGTGTACCATAGACATGACCGGTTATGAATCTCAAGGCAGAGTGATAGGCTGAGTCCAAATATTTAAGAGTTGAAGATGATGCATGTCTATAAATCACATCACTGTTGTCCAAGACTGACATGAAAACTGCCTCAAAAACCCTTTTTTCTACAAAACATGGGAAAGATGCTTTTGGTTCTGTAGAAATAGCCAACTTTTTGCCTGAGTCGGCACACAAGATTATCAATGTGAAATTTGAAGGAGAGCTTTTCGTCAATCCATATGCCGATATGTTTATATTCTGTGACTCTCTCAATCGTTAGTCTGTTTATAGTGGAAATATTAAGGTTAGTATAATCTATAGCTCTGGAAAATAGCATAAACGTTAGGTCTTAGTCTTAGGTCTTTAAGAGCCTCTTGCAGAATATTAAAGGAGAACTGTAAATTTTCAATTGCTAGATGAACAGAATCAGCAACATAATACAGCACTGTGTCATCCACGTACAGATGGGCATGACAGTTTACCAAAGATTACATTATATTATTGATTTAGATGGTGAAAAGAACTGGACCTAAAATTGAGCCCTGTGGAACACCATTTGTTAGTTAAAAACTCAGAATTGTAGCTTCCCAGATTAACAGATTGTTGTCTCTCTGATAGGTAGCTTTTAAACCAATTGCTTTGGAAAGATCAACAAATAATCTTTTATCTAAGGCTGATACAATGTAATTCATGACAAATGTAAAAGCAGTTGTAATACTGTGCCCTGCTCTAAAGCCGGACAGAAATGGGCTGAAAATGGAGGCTCTGGAGAAACCCCTTCAATTGATCATTTACCGGAGATTCCATGACCTTTGACAGACATGGCAGTTTGGTTATTGGTCTATAGATGTTGAGATTGTTTTTTTATCACCTCCCTCATGTAGGGGTACAAGATGCGCCATTTTCCAGATTCTGGGAACTATACCGAAGGAAATTGAAAGATTGAAAATATTAGTTATTTGGTCTGAGATAATATGGGCTGAGAGCATAAGAAAATGTTTCCAAATTGTCCTCTCCACTACATTTCCAATCGATGGTACGGAGAGCATCTTTAACTACACTTGAGGAGACAGGATCAAGGGTAAATGTATGCCTGTGAGGAGCAGTGAATACATTGTCATCAGTTGGAGGTGGATCTAATTCCCCATTTGTAAAAAAAAAAAAAAAAAAAAAAGGTGACCAGCCGCTACAAAATGTTTATTAAACGCTAAACAAATTTCTTTATGGTCAGACAATAGACAGTCAGTGACCTTGATCTGGGGAGGAATTGAGGGGAGGTTATTTTTATTTTATGTCCATGTCTTTATTAGAAAGCCGAAAGTGAGAGAAAGCAATGACGGGACATGAGGGAGAGAAATGGGGAATTGCATGCAAAAAAAAGTCCATTGACTGTAATCACAATGAATCTACAAACCAATGAGATAATGCTGGAGACAGATCATTATTGATGGCTATTGGTCCCCACCAGGCCTGAGGTCAGGAGCTCCCTTCTGACTGACAGGGCAAGTATATATCAGCTCAATAATTATGCTGTGTGTATCAGCCATTTTTGCTGCTGAAGAGATGTTTAATCTGATGCTTAAAGTGTCATTCAAGGTTTTTGTGGATAAGCATTCATCTCTTTTCCACTTCTGCTGCTAACAGCTACGACTCAGGGATGGAATGATTGAAGTGAAAAGAAGAAAAAAAAACAAGGATAATTGTAAGAGGAAGCAGGGAGAAAATGAAAGAAGAGGTGCAGGAATAGAAAGGGGGGGTATATAATTTTACGGGGAAGACAAAGAAAGAAGATGGAACCGAGAGACAATTTCAAGAGAGAGTGAAACGTGGATGCAATTTGCAGGAGCATGAGAAAGGTTTGGGAATGAATTGTCCATGGTAGATTGAAAAGGAAGAAGATACCGGTGGTTGTTGGCCCTCTTCAAAATAAACGCACTCCACCTTTGTCGCTTTAACACTTCAAGACCACAGTGCACAGCCTACCTCCAACATAAAAAGAAGAAGAAAAGGACACACAAACTGAAGCGTCTGTAATTTTGTCCTCAGCAGTGTTTTTTTGTCTGTTTGTGTTTCTGAGTTTCTAGTTTCTGTTTGGCTCTGAGTGATTAGAGAGCAGCATCAAACTTTGATTGAGACAACACACACACACACCCCACCATACTGTACATGTGTCACACACTTTATACGTAATGGTAATAATAATGTAATAATATATTCCCTAAACTTTAGCCATCCCAACCACATGTCTGAAGCTGAATTTATAGTTGGTACACATGTAACCTCTTCAAAACTGTAGCTACAAGTTTGTGCTATGGCAGCTACAGTGATGCCACATGGAAACCAAAAGAACTGTGATTCATCAGCATGAGCTGCTTGTGTTTTCTCTTACAAGTTACTGACGCTGGTAGAGATAATTGGAAGTGAAGACCAGATGAAAAAAGATTTAAAAAAAAGGGTCAAGTTAACTGCTTCTTTTCGATAACACATTTAGCTAGACACCTCGGCTGCAAACCCTTTCTATCATAGTTAATGAAAGACAGTTTACACGACGACTGGCTGCACGCTATTAGTCTCATATTCATAATGAGACAAGGCAGACCTTCCCACTATCACTTGTTTCACAAGGAACCAATCATAACCCAAACTTAACTCTAACTTTAACACAAACAACCAAGTTGTAACCCTCAAAGTGTCCTTTGAAGTGAGAACTGGCCAAAAGGTCTTCACTTTCTGATAAAAATGTCCTCCCTCGCAAGGTTTAAAACTTCAATTTGGGTTCAGCGACATGACATTATATACTGTCAGACGATAGAAATTTGTCAAACACGAGAGATTTGGCGGGATTGTTGTATTAATACCACGACTTTATGGCAATATTGAAGCATTGTTGCGTCAATGTGATAAATACTGTCATTTTTCAATATTTCACTGGAATAACCAAAAACAGGCACTCTGTTGTGGTTATTTACATCATATTATGATATATGTCACTGTACCGCTACATTGTGATAGAACCCTACCCCGCTAGTCCTCACAAAGATAGGAGTACGAGAGCACACAGAGTAAAGCATTTCGTGTTTAGCCAGTAAACACAATCAGTGTGGAGTGCAGGGACTGATGAGGCTGCAGCAGAGCCTGCAGGCAGACAGTAACCCAATCTGAGAGAGGGACAGGAGAGAGAGGGTGATGGTGGAAGAGAGAGAGAGCGAAAGACAATAAGTTGGAAGCACCGTGTTGATTTGAAAAAAACAGAAAGATGAGCCTCTGAGCCCCCCGAGGTAACAGACACCAGGCTTTGTCTCCTTCTATAAATATCATTCCTCATTCTCTTCCTCCCCTCCTCTCTCTTTCCCTCTCCAGCTCTCTCTTCATCCTCTTTCCTTCTCCCTCACCTCATTGTGTACCTGCCTTTCTTCTTCCCTCAGTTTTCTCTCATTATAGGTCATTTTCTTTCCCTTCGCTTCGGCTCTCTTCCTCATTACTTATTGCCCTTTCTTTTCTCCCCAATTATATTCTTTCTCCTTTAATAAAAATATGTCTGCAGTGAGGTTTGTGTTCAATAGAATTTTAATGAATCTGAATCTAGTATAATATCTTTCTTTAAAAAAAACAAGCTTATCCTGTCAAACCCTTACCAAATGTATTTAGGTTTAGTGTTCAACATATCTGAGTACGGTAATTATAGATAATCAAACTTAAAGAATCTTGTATTAGCTTTTGTTTTTGGCTCAGACAGCAAAGACACTGTAGCTTTGAGTTGTAGTTTAATTAATGGTCACAACCTTAAAGCTACATTTTGTAACTTTAATAAAAAAATAGCTTTCATCATATTTGCCGTAACTGTCACTATATCCTGACAGTACTACATTATTCAGATCATCTGTGAAATAATCGTGTTCTTCTGCCTCCTCCTGGTGCTCCTAATGGCATAAGGAAAACCGAGCCGAGGAGTCTCCAATGCAGTGTCAATGACTGCTCGTGAATTCATATTAAACTGTAAAACCAGGCAGCGCTGATTAAATATAAATCAAGATTCTTTTACTGCATTGCCTATTTCTTGCCTCCGATGTTTTCAGAAACATATTATAGTGAACTGTTTAGCTGTAAAATGAGTTTGCTCTGGCCGGTCGACAGTTTCCTTTTATTTCATAATTTTGCCAACTTTAGACTACTTAATTTAGGTTTCGTTTTGCGGACACTTCAGTTTGTGAATGCCGTTTTTATTAAATAAAAAATAAATAAAAAAGAGTCCTAGCCACTGTCAAAAGAAAAACAATAATAAGCACCGAATTAGCAACTATGACAATGCCAATGCTTTGCTGACACCAAAGTATCCATTGATTAATCTGTCAACCATCATCTGAGATGCATGCCCAAAATGTTCCATATTGTTGTGTCTTGTTCTCTCCTTTCACACAAACACACACACACTCTCACACACACAGACACATTGTGTATCTCTAACTATAGTCAGACTCAAGGCGACTGACATTACTGGCATCACATGGATCATTCGCTGAAGCAGCTGCTTTTTCAGAGCTCGCGCTGTTCAATCCTGGCTTTGCTCTACCTCTCCCACCCCTCCCTCTCTCTTTCTCTCTCTCTCTTGCTCACTCACCCATCCCTCCCCCCTCCTCTACCTCCTCTCACTGAGCTCTTCCAGAGGATGACTTCACGCACTGGAAGAGGGCAGCAGCAAAGACTATGGTAGCTACGCTACATTAGCATCTGAGATCTCTTCCCAGCAGCGTGGCTTTCGACCAACCAGGCACCCCAGCTTGAAAGCAAAAAAAGAGAGAGAAGAGAGGGGAGTAGGAGTTGGGAGAGGCAGCGAGAAAGAATTTGAGGGGAGGGAGTAAGAAGGGAGAGAGGAGTAGGAGCAGGAAGAAGCAACAAGGAGAGGGAGGTTGAAAGTTTGATTGCTTCTGCGATGGGACCATGCGCTGGCATAATGTGTGGTGCCGGTGAAGAAGCAATCACTCTGGATTTAAGAGGATGACAGTTCAGTAGACGGAAGAAGAAAGAGGAAATGATCTCGGACTGGTTGAGAAGATCTCACAGGAGGAAGGCAGTTGAGCTCCAGATGTCCGTATAGTACCGTCAGTGGAAACCCATGTTGCTGAGCAGCTGTGATGACTCGCAGTGCTATTACTGCTGCTGCCTTACTATAATGTGTGCGTCTGTTTGTGTGTACAGTTGAAACCAACAATGCCTCTTCCCTTGTCGGTGTGTGACAGCTCAGCACGGACAAACCCCCAAATCCCAAAACCGAACAGAAGCTCAGAGCTGAGATGAGACTGAATTCAGATCTCTTTTTTTCATCAGGAGCCAGATATCTTCCACTCTGGGTTTGATTGAGGCTGTCTGTGGGCTCAGACGAGCTTAGTGATTGTTTGTTTGAGACCGGGGGGTCACAGTGTCTGAAGAGACAAGACGTGTTGAAAAATCAATTCGCCATTTCGCTTCGCCTCAGCTTGCTGGGTGGTGGGAGACGCCAGTGAGTATTATTCCTGCTACTGGAATCAGCTGATGTGTTTTTGAAAGTGGTGACAGGAGGATGAGGCGGGTTCCCTTTTTGTTCTTGGCCGACGACTTTTCTATTTCAAAATGTATGCAGTTTATTTTGGATAAGTTTCATTGACAAAACGCATCAAAGTATCACCAGAGCATCGGAAAAATCAACACTTGTAGATTAAATGTCCTGTTGCTCACTGTATTTAGGGGGTGTGGCCCTGTTTCTCCTTTCAGAGACATACTCCGAACAGGCATGTGCAGAGATTGTACAGTTGTTAATCCAGCATGTTCCATTATGGAAGATATTATTTTTTGTTTCATTTGCTTATCCTAAGTATGCACATGTTGACAAATAAAAGCCTTCTGTGAACTGAATTCATAATCGTGTGTCAAGTGTGCTCAAGTGTTGTTGCTGAATGTGTCACTGCTCTGTAGGCGATCCTGACCTCCCATGCAGGTGGTCATTAGAACCAGGCCACATTACTTGCTCAATGTAGCTTTCCTATTAATCAAAAGGGGAAAAATGGGAACTCTCCTCATTTCCTCTTCTCATATTGCAGGTTGGCAAGAAGACAAGCCTGAAATGATCTCTGCTTTTTCAATAAATTCTTAGAAATGATAGTATGCAAAGCGTTTTTCCACACATTTTTTTTTGTCCCTCTGTCCTTTTCTCTGCACTTATTTCCAACAGTATCCACAAGTACCTGCTGGTTCATTGAGAAGTTGTACCCTTTACTTCATAATATTCCACTGTTATACCTTGAAAACAGAGACTGAGACATACATTTCTTCTCTTATCTTGCAGGTACACAGGAAGATTCGGGAGGACTCAGACATGGCCCAGGACTCCCTGCAGTGCCTGGCCCAGCTGGCCTCCATGCATGGGCCCATCTTCCCCGATGAGAGCGCCCAGGTCTCATACCTGGCTCACCTGGTAGAGGGCCTGCTCAGCATGATCAACGGGTCAGTGCGTCACTTTGCTGGAAACTTAGTTTGTCGATGGCTCAGAACTCATCTCAGTTCTGCGCTCAGTGCTTTGTAGTAGCTTGTTGTAGTCACTAAAGCAATGTAAGTCATACAGCCATACTGTCTGTACTTGTATCTTTTTAGCCATGCTAGTCGCATGACTCTGTTGATGGCAATGTTGTCTTGTCTGTGGTCTGTCAGTTGGTCGGTCCACCGCTTTAGTCAAGACTGAAACCTCTATAAACAGCTATTGAATGGATTGCCATTTAATTTTGCAATCATAATGACTTTGGTTATCCGCTGACTTTTACTCTAGTGCCACGGTGAGGTTGACACTTGCAGCTTTGAGTGAAACAACTATTGGATGGATTGCCATCCAATTTGGTACAGATATTACCCCTCGGGATAGATTGCAGTAACTTTCTCCAACTCTTAACTTTTCATCAAGCGCCATAATTTGTCCGTATGTTTTTAGTGCTGCATGTTAGCATTGTCAGCTTGTTAGCATGCTGACATTATCATTTAGCTCAAGTACAGCGTCATAGAGCTGGTAGCCTGACTGTAGACCTAGTCTTGTTATTCACCTAAATGAGAGACACAGGTGTTGTGAAAATGACATTTGCCTGTTTTAGAGTATAGTTTTAAATGTTCTCCTCCCATTTGAGTGTCAGCATTGTCCTTTAAGTTGAGCTTGCAATATACTGACATATGGTGAAGAGATGATATATCACATGGGACTCTGGTTATTGTAAGACATAAGTTAAATGTTGCTTTTGGTCTTTCTGTAGTTATTAGACGTTTTTGCAAATGATTATTGGGTATCTTACTCAAATACATTTTTTAGCTTGCTGATTAAACTTTGATGGTGTTGGCAGGTAAACACTGACCACTATGGTGACTTTCTAAGTAAAATTTTAAGAATGGAAGCAGTACGGTTTCTCCCTCAAGTGTATTTATTTGTGCTGCATAGTACTGATAGCAACAGCATTGTCTACTGTATAGGACAGGTTTAAATTAGTTTAATTTAACATCTTTCCAAGTCTGTCCTAAAACAATACTCTGTCATATGTACTGTATGTTGACATAGTTATTGGTTGCTGTAATCATTCCTCCTGTCCATAGCTGTGAAGAGATCCCTAAATCCACAATTCCACAAGCAACCAAATTAAGAAAACAAAGAGCTCACAGCAGGAACCTGCTTGATTTGAAATGGTAATCCCCTCAAAAGAGGTATTACATTGTTTTCGAAGCAGTTCCAGTTGATACTAGCAGTCATTCAACTATTTCCATCACGTAACATTGATCTCTCCCGCGTCTTTCCTTTTGACAATTTGCAAAACCCTCCGAAGTAATTTCCATCATACTGACAGGTGAAGCTTTAGAAACAATAGATTAAACTAATTCAAACTGCCCATTGAAAGCAGCTCCACCGGGGATGCACACAGCCACTACACTAAAATAAATTAACTTTCTCTTTGCTAAATGTATCTTATTGTGCAGGGATGTATTAGCCTTAAAAAAAAATCACATGAAGTCAAAGGGCAAAACTACATTTACTAAATAATATTGTGTAATAAAGGCTGGATCTCTGCCTTTTCTACATTAAAATTTAAATAATTCATTTTTTTAAAACCTCAGCTGTCCATTTCAATGGCATATATTGTAGCATTCAAAACGCAAGATCAGTAAGCACAGTTATTGTTGTATTACCTTGGCTACAGTCTCAGTAGCTTTGAATTGCTCGCCACTATCTCAAGGATTTCATGTTTTTTAAATTCAGAGACTCAACAAGTGCTGGAGGACAACGTCAGCAGGAGTGTGACTCATACTGGGCCATTTCTGCTTTATTTACAGGAAGTAATTGCTTGTTGAGTCTGTGTTTTTAATGGCCTCTGATTCTAGCATCTGCACACACTATGAGAAACTGGCTAGAGAGGGAAGAGCTTGTCTTTCAGTTCAGAACAAATAGTGTTAATCAGGAACTTATGTTTCCCAGTTTCCTCTGTGCCGAATTTATGTGAAAATGGATTAAATGATGCCTTTTGTTCTTCTCACAGAGACACTGCTTATTCAACCAGAGAGGACAAAATCATCACTAGCAACCACTCAAACACTGGTAAATACTGAGTGTGGGTGTGTTCAAGTTCATTAATCCTACAGTAGTCGTCCTCTAATCAAATAAAGAGCTGCCTGACCCCCAAGAAGAAACTGAATTTTAGCTGGGAGCTTTGCAGACTTTAATGAACCTAAATTCTACTGAAAGCCATGTGGAAATACTTTTCAAAAATGTTCAAACTATATTTCTAATTGAATAACCTGGTCTTTCTTTTTAGTGGAGTAGAAACCATCTGGTAACTGTAAATCAATTACAAGCAGGAGTCAGGCATCAACAACAAAATGTAATTTCAAAAATGTTGAATATTTATTTTCAAGTCTTAATTTTGAGGATTAGCCCCTTGAGATGTACCATCTCGTCGTTAAAGGGGTCCTCAGGCACAAAAAAATGAAAATGAACAGACAAAAAAATCACTACATAAATAGTAGTGATAATAATAAATTAAACAATCCAAATGACACAAAACTAAAAAACATAGTAACCTCAACAAGTGTCATCTGCACAAATTAACAAGAAATAAATTAAATTGACTGCTAGATAAAATAACATCATGTCAAAGTACTGAATGTACCTTTAACCTTAAAATTAAGGTAAATACAATACAAGAGGTTCAAAATATGAGTTTAAAATTAAAAGAAATAATGCACATAACTGGATGTATGTAGGAAACGTATCTTTTTTGTCTAAAAAATCTAGATCCGATGTCACAGAGTACTACAAAAGATGACTGCAAGACATAAAATACAGACACAAAAAACTACAAAAGGCTTACTGCAGTACTTACCCAGAAAATGATTGAAAGTTAAATACAAAATTGGAGAAATCATTTAAAAATATATGCTATTATATTCCAATTATTTTGTCAATGACAAAATAAGCAACACATTGTTTCCAAATATTTAAAAAAACAATGTCATGAATATAAGGTTGAAATTGAGGCTGATTCAAGTCTGAAATCAAAGCTTTCGTTAACCTATGTGGTCAGTCTAAGTTGAATATTTAAAAGCTGTGATCTAAATCTATTTTTGACTGGAGATATTGTGAACCTTTACCTCGAATTTTGGCCTGTTAAGGAAATGGTTTCCCTTGTTTCAGCATCACTGCATTTTCATTACTCATAAAGCAGCAGATGCATCAAAATGGCAATTGGTTTTGACTAGAATAAATTGTGTATTTACAGTAAATTCCCTTTACTAAGCAGAACTGAACCTGTGTTTTCTGAGCATAGGAAATAAATGTACTTTGTCCGTAAAGCTCAGCCTCAAAGCCAATCTTCTCAATACTTCCTGCAGAGGTGACATTTTGAACTTCTGAGTCAAGAGTCTGCAATCAGAGCATCCAATCAGAAGTGATGCAGTCTTGAGCCTCTGTCCTGCAGAAATAATCTTAACACTCAAGAAATCAAGGAATCATTACCAAAGTTACCTACAGACTCTTAAACAAATATTCTAATGACAAATTATAAGTTATACTCAAAGTAATTCATCACTGTTTTACTGGCATTGCATTTGACTTGGTGTCGGCAGGTGTGTGTGGCATCAAAGAAAATATGGCACAGGACCCCCTCAGTCTGTGATTTATTTATTTATTTATTTTGGCTGCTTGTTAGCAGAGGTCATGTGAAGAAATAGAACTTGGGAAACACTCACCTTGTGATGCCAATGTGCACCAGAGTAAAAACCTTTCCCCCCGTTGTTACTGATTTTTTTTTTCAATTTTTTTTTTTTTACTTCTGTTGTGAAGAGTGTCTTCTAGGGCAACAAGTAACAATCATTTTCATTATAGATTAATCGTTTGGTCAGAAAATAGTGAAAAATGTCCACGATTTCCTAAAGCCCAAAGTTACCTCTTCAAATGTTTTTTTCAACCAACAGTCCAAAACGTGAGAGAAATTCAGTTTATTATTATATAAAGCAAAGAAGCATATCCGCATCATGGGTGTAGCTTTAATAAGATATTTGGAACTTTTGTTGCGAAAAATTGCATAAAGATCAATCAATTATCAAGATACTTGCAGATAAATTTTTTTGTTGATCGACTAATAGATTCATCTAGATGTTGGGTCTAGGAACTCACCATTGGCAGGGCTCAATCCGAGGGGCGGGATAAACGGTTGTCTTTCAAATTCCCTCTGCACATAATGGGATAGCGGTACAACCAACCAGAGCAACGCTAGTTGATAGATTAAACTTTTGCCGTATCCGGTCGGCAAAACTCCGAACACATCTTCCTTTTTTTTAAGAATGACTTCAGTACCGTTCTTTTGTCGAAGAAAAGCTTAACTCCAAGTCTTGGTTTTCCAGCTCGCAAGCCAACGGAGAGTTGCTAGACGACCCTGGCTGCAAATTACATTTGCTGCCACTAGGGTGCGTCTAGATTTCGAGGCTAAGATTCATCGATAAATTGTTTCAGCTCTCGTCTCTACTAAAGAATAATCTGTCTTTTATAAATGGTTTTGACTTTGCTGCGGTAGCACTACAAACATCGTGGACTTTGGATATCTTCTCAGCGAAACCGGTGAACACAAGTGGAGGACCAGTAAATAAAACACTCTACACTTTCATCTACTGCTAAAGGAGCTAATGTTGAAATACAATTTAGCTGTTAATCTTGATGTACTAAAGCACCTAAATCTGATTTGACAAGACTTTTCCAGTTGAATGTGAAAGATTCCTGATTTCCTTTTAAGAAGATAAAAATATATATATTAGAAATTAAAAGATATACTGTCCACATTGCTTCATCTTTGAGTTGCTTTTAGTTAATATCTTTGCAAACTTTTATAGATACAGTGTCTTGTGTCTCACAACTACAATATACAGTATGCTTTCATTTTTACGCGAATGATACTCGACTTGACCTCCCTGTCAATCCTAAAGACGCTTGCAGCCCGATTGCCGTAACAAATTACTTTGGGGAAATTAAATGTCGGAAGTCTCATCAGTTTTTCCAGCTCAATGAGGATAAGACCCTCCTCAGTGTGACAGTGGAACTTAATGAGAAATTAGGTTAATGTAAATCAAAAGTACGCTCTCTTTCAAAAATTATTTTGATTTCATCCCCACTGACCTTCAGAAAGTTCAACCCGCCTCAACTGTTTTAATTATATTCTGCACTTACTAAAAAACGACTGCATTTGTTTTAAAATGCAGCTGCTAGACTTTTAACGATAAAAGAACACATTAGCCCCATTTTATTATCCCTATGCTGGCTTACAGTTGCTCTTAGAATACAATTTAGGGTTTTATTGTTCAGTCATAAAGGCTTAAATGGATTTGACCTATTTTGACAACATGGCCCCTTAAAGAAAATGGAACAACCCAACGTTTTAACTACTCTGCAACC
Source organism: Perca fluviatilis (assembly GCF_010015445.1). Taxonomy (NCBI): domain Eukaryota; kingdom Metazoa; phylum Chordata; class Actinopteri; order Perciformes; family Percidae; genus Perca; species Perca fluviatilis. The sequence goes on along the minus strand of NC_053123.1, from coordinate 26,594,833 downwards.
ACACTGAACTGGCTTTCTGTGCATGCACTATATTAATTTATTCTTTACTTATTTTTGACACTATTGCAGATACATACCTGAGTTTGGGCATAGATACTAAAGCAATACTTTTTTGATAGCTCACAGTTCTTAAAATAAATGAAGAAATATGAGCATTTTCTTTCAATCAAACACTTTCTACAGTTAAAAGAAGCTAGAGTTTGCCTGAATAAATTTGTCAAAAAATGGAAACATTTTCAATTAAATCTGTAGCTGTCTGTTCTAAGAATAAATAACCAAGAGTACAACTCTGACCAGACATTTAATTGGTGCTACAGACTCATTTGTACCAAAACAGTGAGGTTCAATATACCCAGCTGTACTTGTATATGGTTTTTTAATCATGCTGTGGCTGTCGTCTAAGCACGTTCTAACTGATAATAAAATTGCTGTAAGTTAGCAGAGTTTTTGAGAGAAAAAATCGTGATCGTGGGAACTGTATGTGTGTTAGAGAGATGATTGCCCGGAGCCAATAAGTACAGAAATTTTATGTTCGTTTGTGGGTGTATCTTTAGTCAAAGTATTTCTGATTTGAATTAAGGGGCCACACTGACATGTAAAAATAACTGAGCCACTCATGAATGTGCACACACGCTTGTTGTTGGACCACGTGATTCAGTGAGTAGGGGTCTTTCTCTCCCTCTCTTTTCTCTCACAGGCTCTCACTCCCTCTCTCTTCCCTTCCTCTCCTGCTCCGTCTGTAATCACCTATTCTTGGAGCTTTTTTCCAATTGCCTCATCGGAAAACCATGCAAAGAGGGATGGCCGATCTGCAATGATTGAACAGTTCTGCTCGCAATTTAACTCCATCTGATAGGGGTTAGTGAGGCCTCTCACACAATGTTTCTCTCTGACTGACTTTGGAGAGGTGTGTCAGCACAAACAAATTCAGGATTAAGAGGTTTCTTTTGGTGCAGCAAAGGCAACACAGAAAAGACAAAAAATATACAGAAAACCTTAGGGTTGGTGTTGGTTTTTGTAGCAGGATTTTCCCTTCTTAACTGTGCAGAAATATAGAAAGACCTTGGAGGAAAAAAACAAATCAACAATCAAATTCATGACATCTTCTTTTACAATATGAAGGTGTGCATTTGAAAACATTAACAGCACTGACAGACTGGAATATTAAATCCGTCACGTTTAAAATCCTTGCCTGCAGTTTTGAGTAGGGCCTCTGCACTTCGTCAGTCAGGACCTGCAGCTCGCGGTCGAACAATTACATTTTTCTTTTTCTTTCTGCTATTGTTCTGTGTCTGCTGTGTTCTTGATGCAAAGGCAACATTTATATACATACATATATATGTACAATTTTTAAATATCCTTTGTGAATCAGACCTTATGATAGCTTTTGCAAATTATGCACAATTCACTGGATGCTATCAGCAGGCGCAATCCATTCTTCGTGAATTTGCCTGAGTGTCTTCATGAAGTTTGTCCACCAGAGAGCACTTGACAAGTTTAATTAGTATTAATAATTAATATTAATATTGCTATCTTCTTTTGCCTTTAACAGCGCGATAGGTGCGATGATTTACATACATTTGTAAATATTCATGTGGTTATGTGGCAGTTTTCTGTAGTTTTTTTCGGCCTTGATAGCTTAATTATAAGATGATGTATTTGTGGCGATGTTTTAATTGGTTGTATACATTTGTGGTGTTAGCCACATTGCTTGTAAAGTATGTTTTCAATTAGAAATGCGTTTTTGGATAAATCCCAAGACATTCCATCCTGGTTCCATTGATTCTGACAACATTTGATTGTTCCTTTGGGCTTTTGTCCTCCATTTTGTTCCTACTACTGTATGTCTTTCTCACACATTGAATTGTGTCACGTTTGTTTTTGATCATTTATTGCATTTTTTCAGAGAAATTCAGAGCGCTTAGTTTGTTTCAAATACAGAGGAATTGTTCAGTGTAAGATTTCATAGAGAATTGAATGCAAGTTGGGATTTTGAGATGGTTAATCAGGCAGCACTAAGTTTGAATCTTTTAAAAGTCACAATGAAGTGTGATATTTTAAACTTTTTTAGCCACGATAGCTGCAAGGCTTTATGGATGATAATGCTGGTCAGTTGTTAGTCGGACTGAATTATCTTGACAGCTATTGGATGGATTCCCACTTGCATTTTCCCATTTGGATTCACATTCCCAAATTTTGTACAGACATTTATGGACTTCAGACGATGAAGCCTAACTGGCTTTGGCGTTTCCTTGACTCTCACTCTAGCGCCACAAGCAGTTAAAAATGTCAATTTTTCCAATTTGGTTTATGACCGAATACCTGCAAAACTAATGATATTCCCATCAGCCTCAGCTGTGCGTTGTGTTTAGTGATAATTGTTAGCATTGCTAGTATTGCTAGCACCCTTAATAAGAATAGTTAACATTACCTGCTAAACCTCAGTATGTTAGCATTGTCATTGTGAGCATGTTATTGTGCTGACATTAGCATTTACCTCAAAGTTCTACCTCACAGAGCTGTCAGCATGGCTGTAGACTCTTGTTAAACAATATTTGTCACCTGATTAAATACTCTTTGTTAAACTTGAATTGTCTTAAAAAACGTAGCTGCATTTCTTCATCTTGTGATCCTTCAGTATTTCTTCACATTGATTATACATTCACTGTGGGGAGATGTCTAAGATGGTGTGGAATTCAGATTACAAGCCACTCTTATATCTGGTTTTAAAATTCAACAACAAATGAGCCAAATATGATTTTACCGTGTCCGCACGTGTCACTTCATGCTTTATGGTTCGACCTTATGATAAAAGTCTCCTTAAAACGAGAAGTGTAATTACAGCCCTTCTTTCAATCATCATGTACTCTGTGTACTGTACTATGAGGCAGAAATACCATAAAAATAACCTCAGATGCAGCTGTGGAAAACTGCTCAGGGGTCAAGTTGCCCACGAGTTTTGGTTAAGGATCAATTTTCATGCCTGTTTCCAAACCTCAGTCACCAGTGTGCAAACTGGAAAGTGACCCCAGTTTAGCCTCAGCCTCACCCTGGAGAGTGGAAACTGTCCTTCCTTGGGCCAAAGCACGGGTTTGAATCGAAAGTGGAAAAGAAGCAGTTTAACCTTTTCTGTCAAGAGAAGGAAATAGATTTGTACCACTGAACGTAATGCCAGTGGCAGATTGATTCTAAAAATTATAAGTCATCGTCACTGTTTTATTAACAAAGTATAGTACGTTCTGTTCTGAGTTTAATTTAATTTCTCACCCTGATTTTCCCAACGGCATTAATCATTTTATTTAAAAAAAATAAAATAAGAAAGTCTACCACATAAATAAATCACATTTCATTATCTGTATTCCCAGGATTGAAATCGAGGACTCTGAGGCGGTGGGCATCTCCAATATTATCTCCAATCTGATCACCATGTTCCCTCGAAGTACTTTAACGGCGCTGCCCAGCGACCTCTTCACCTCCTTCATCAACTGCCTCACGCTGCTCACCTGCTCGTTTGGTCGCAGTGCCGCCCTGGAGGAGGTGGTGAGTAATAACACCTTCATCTTCTTCCTCTTTGAAATTCAGTCACATCGTGTGTTTGATTTAAAGTTTTTGTAAAACAAGATATTCTTCTTGAAATACCCCTATATGTTGAGTCTCAAAAATGCATCTGTCAGCATTGTAGCAACTAACCACGTTTGCCTGATAATGAATAATAATGTAATAGTTTACAGGTTGTGACCAGTTAAACCAAAGAGTGGTTTTCTTTGTTTTATTTACTATGAAGAATAGATTACCACCAAGTACACTTAAGAAATAAGCAGGACTTTGTGCAGCAGAATCTTGTTCATCGTCTTGTGAGCTTCTTGAATTCATTACAGATGTTGGAGATGGCTGCGGTTGACTTGGATGTTTATTTATTACATATAATATTACATAAAAAAGGTGATATACAGTAAATGCATGAGTTTAAGTGATAAAAGAAAAAGGCCTAGCCATCTGTTCTATGTGGAATCCATATTCCACATCTAATTTTAGGGCCAGAGTAAATCATGTGTTTTGGAGCAGTGACCATTGCTCTTTAATGTAAAATGTTACTATATGTATTTAATATGAATACATTTTGAATATGTACGCCCTGAACGATACATTTTGCTGACTTGTCACTGCGTATGTAAAGACAACCGAACCCAGAGAAGTGAATAGTCTTATTATGAAAATCGTTGACATTGTCTTGCCGACATCCATTTGCGGTTTCTCTCCTCACTCAGCTGGATAAGGACGACATGGTTTACATGGAGGCCTACGACAAGCTGCTGGAGTCGTGGTTGACGCTCGTCCAGGACGAGGAGCATTTTCCTCGCGGCTGCTTCGTCCAGCCGGCAGTCCAGGTCTTCAACTCGTACATCCAGTGTCACTTGGCTGCTCCGGACGGCACCCGGAACCTGGTGAGACTCTTATTTAGGATAAACACAGTGTAATTTACTGAGGGAAGGCAAGCCAGTTCCAAAAAGTTGAAAGCGGACTCTAAAGATTTGGAAAATTGAAGAACTCTGCTTTATTCATTTTAGCATTATAATACCGGGTCTGCTCTATGCCTAATAGAAGATATTTATGCATTCTTTATTTTGCTGTTTTAGTGTTGAACATTTGAAGATTCAGATTTCCACATTAATATGAACAATATCCTCCTCCTGAAATGTTGAACTTACTTTTTCTTTCACACTTTCTCTTTGCAATTCATGAAACCCCCTTCAGTCAGTGAATGGCATATCGTCTCATGAAGAGGAAGAGATCAACGAGCTGCAGGAAGACGACAGAGAGCTGTTCTCCGACCAGCTGTCCAGCATCGGCATGCTGGGACGTGTGGCCGCTGACCATTGTATCCCACTGCTCATGAGGTAAACACGTAAAACTTAGCCAAGTACTTCTTATCCTTTCCTGCTGTGACCTCTCCATCACAATCTTCCATAAGGCGGAATTAGTTAAATTCTTGTATAATGTTCACATTTTTAATACCTAATATTATAAATGTACACAATTGTTTACCCTTTTTTTTCACATGATTTAAAATATGTGGCAAAGCATGATTTTACTCTCCGTATGTTTGACCATTTTTGTTTAGTTTGCATTATTATAAATTATTGGAGATTTATTGTGATTGGACTTCAAAAGGGAGCAGAAGCTGTGTTTCTGTTTCCCACGTTAACATTGGTCTCGTCGTCCTGCAGTCTGCTGGAGGACCGGGTGACGCGGCTTCACGGTCAACTCCAGAGGACCCAGCAGCACCTCATGGCCACATCTGACCCCGGATCAATGGACCGCAAAGTCCTGGACGATCTCTATGAGGACATCCACTGGCTCATACTGGTCTCAGGTCAGCAGCACAACAACCTTTTTTTTTTTCTTCTTTTTTTTAAAGTACATTTTCAGGTTGTCTGGATTAACACAAAAAGAGTCAGCACTCGGCCCACACACAGCATTATGGTTTTAGGAAGACATAATTGTTTGCTCGCTGATGTTCTCTTTGCATTTTAATGTTTTTGATTGCACACGTGTCTCTACACTCAGGATTTTTAAATCGCAGTTAATTTTGTCACATGCTCTTCTACATGGATTAAATGTGTCTCACTGTGTATAAGTAGCGGAGTATTTTTTAAATATTTAATTAGCTGATTTTAGAATGACACACAAATGTAAAGGAATATTTACAGTAAAATTCAAACTTATTTAAAAAAATGTAATTAAACACTTTGCAAAAAGAAATATTTCGTTATTTCTAAACATACATTTAAATTAGTTCCAGTTAAGTATAACGAGGTCCAATACACGTACATGTATATGTGTGTGTGTGTGTATATATATATATATATATATATATATATATGTATAGAGAGAGACAGAGAGAGTGAGTGGAGTTATACTGTGTTTTTCTTTTAGATCTTTTGAAAAGTGTAGTATTACCTCATTAAGGTTGAGTTACAGACAGTAGTACCTGACGTCACCTGTTTCCTGCGGAGTATTCAAACATCATAAAAGTGTTAGGGGATTCAGTTCCAAGAAGGCTTCGCATGGATTAAAAACAAACAGACACACAGTCCCAAAGGCACTTTGAAAAAGTCGTATGATGTTCTTATATACTAAAGAACTAAAGTGCCATTTCTTCTACTTAACTGACTTGATTTGTGAACTAGACAGAACAACAGAACTCCACCCAGTTCTGTGGGTTTGTGTTAATAAATGAATCTGCATCTTTAAAGCTGTACAAAGCAGCATTGCAGATTCCTCACCATTTAGGCTGGCTTTAATTGTTTGATTTATAAGATGCCCATCATAATTTTCCAGAGCCCAAGTTGATGTATTCAAATTGCTTTGTTTTGGCTGACCAGCAGTCCAAAACCCAAATATATTCAAAAATGAGAAGGTGGAAACATAACATATGGAGCATTTATGCTTAAAAACATTACAGTCGATTTACCTGATCTTAACCTACGGTGATGATGATCTAGTTCTTTTAGGAAATTATGTATTTTCTGTTAAAAGTTTAGGAGAAACCTGAAATCAACAAAGTGAACGGACCTTAACATGCCATCTGCATCTGTCTGTGCATCCTCCAGGGTATTTATTAGCAGACGACCCTCAGGGTGAAACCCCGTTGATCCCCTCAGAGGTGATGGAGTTCTCCATCAAACACTCGACAGAAGTGGACATCAATACGACGCTGCAGATCCTCGGGTCACCGGGGGAGAAGGCCTCGTCCATACCGGGCTGCAACCGCACAGACTCAGTCATCAGGTACTGTTTCTGTTGGAGGTTGATATAAAGTTTTGGATTTATTATTTTGTGAAGCACTCACGTGGCTTAGATGGCTACTTAAGAATCCAGTGTTTTGTAAATTAGATGAGCTATTGTTTTGTCTTCTACCAAACACTTGAACTCTGTAACCGGATACATGAGAGAGTAGTGACAATTACATATAAAAGAAATAAAGTAGTTCACGTTCTGGCAGTTATTTAGTGTCTTAAAGGAACCCCACATTTCTAAACCTTCTTTTAGTCTCAAGTTTCAAGAAAGTGAGGTTAAAGCTTAACTCTCGCCAAAATGCAACCTAGGGTCTTTTTGTGAATGTACCTGAGTCAAACTTTCGTTTAAAAGCATATTTAGGACGGAAGCGCCACTTTTAAGATATACTGTATTTTCGTTTTTCAGTCAAATGGCCTTTTGAATGGGAGTGATAGGGGCACTTTTATGCTAGCCTCAAAATAGCTATTTTTAAAACACTAAGAAGGCTCGACACAACATGAAACTATGCTCCAAGTCTCACCAGGGGCTCTACACCTTAACGCAAGCATCGACAACATTGTTTGTGTACACAGAGTTTACTTTCTTGTTGTTTCCGGCCGCAGCCATTTTATCAGTCAAAAACAATCGATTTCCGAATGCAACGTAACAGGGAGGAGAGTAAAGACGGAAAGCTCCTAAAGCTTAGTTCCACATAAATGCACGGATAAGTCGTTGTTTTGTCGTTACTGAAAAACAATATTGACCTTGTAGTGAAAGAACTGAAAAAGGGGCCAATGAAACGGGCCTCATCTGTTCATTTGCATTCGGATAACGACTCGTTTTGACTGCCGAGGTGGTAGTGGCCGGAAACAACAACAGCTGCGGTGAGTTGCTCAAAAACTTTCTTTTTAGTAAATCTGTGTACACAAAGAATGTTGTCAATGCTTGCGTTAAGGTGTAGAGCTCCTGGTGATACTTGAAGCAAAGTTTCATGTTGTGTCGAGCCTTCTTAGTATTTCGAAAATAGCTATTTTGAGACTAACATGAGAGTGCCCCTAGCTCTCCCCTAAAACGAGAATACGGTGAATCTTAAAAGTGGCGAGTCAGTCCTAAATATGCTTTTCAACTAAAGTTTGACTCACGTACATTCACAAAAATACACTACGATGCATTTTGGCGAGAGTTGCGCCTTAAGGCTTTTTATTCTTTCTTCTTCTTTTTGCTATTTAAAAGACCCAACGAGCAAAGACTGGGTGGAGGAGGAGCTTTGAAATGTTGTGTTTTGCACTCTGCAATATGGTGTTTTTGGTGTGTTTCTTTACGATTTTTGTTTCTACAATTTGTGGCTGTTGGATAATTTTTCTGGCTAGCAAGGGTTCATGAGCTTGTAAGCAATGTGTTTATCCTATCTGAAGGCTTCGGACGGACTGAGGATACTGAGAAGTTACTTATTGGCATCTGGCATTGAGAACTGGAAGGTCGACAGCTTGAATCTTCATTCTAACTAAGAAAATCTGTGTAGGTAGGAAAAAAAAGGAATTTGACATACAGTAGCTGTTTTTCCGTAAACACGTAAGACTGGGTCAACTGTGAAGGTCTCAGGTTTGAATTTGTGCAGCTGAAAGAATGTTTAGCGAAGCATCTGTGAAAACCGGTATGCAGCACAGGTTTGTATGTGATGTATTGACACTAAACCTGACTCAAGGACCAGACAAACTGCTGTCAGATAGATTGTCGTATTAGAAGAGATTGCCCGTATTTGTATCCAGCAGTCCTTGGATGTTGTGGCAGTTCATCTCAGACCAGACCTCCACAAAACTCTCCCAGAATAGACTTCCTCCCTGTCCGGGGGGGTTGGACTTCTAAGTGTTATCATAGTTATTGTCCTATAAAGCTAAAGGTGGGTTAGTTCCTTCACATTCATACTCAAACAGTATCGAAATGTGTGGCCTGTAAAGCACAGGAAAAAAACTTGTAATAAAATGTCAGAGAATAGTAAAACATGCCCATCACCTGCTCAAATTTCAGCATTTGTCTGACCAACAATCCAAACCTCAAAGATATTAATTTTACAAAGATATGACACTGAGACAAGTAGCATGTTTGATGTTTTTTGCTTAATAAATTACTTAAACGATTATTATCAAAAATCTAAATTGTGGTAGGTTATTTTCTGTTGATTTTAAAATGAGATGTTGACATGTTTTAACGTATTTTTATTCTAGAAATGTGGATCCAGCCTCTGAACACAACTACTGTCACATTCAGTTGGGCATCTGACAGAAAAGTATTTGGTTATCCTCTGGGTCATTTTTGCCTATTTCAGACATTTTATAGACTAAATTATTAATCAGTAATGAAAATTATCACTAGTTGCAGCCACTCCACTACCCGCCATTATAAGTTAATAAACAAGGAGAAGACCAGGTGCATTTCCATTCCCAACATTTTTCATTATTGGAACTGTAATGTAATTTGCTCCTACCTCAGGGATGAAAACGTATGTTGTTGGTGAAAGCAGATTTATTTTTTCAACAACAATTAATTGTGCAGCCCACAGTATGCTACTGTGGTGTTAAAAACGCTGTGCTGTTCAGGGATGTTGGATGTTGGCAGTCACACTGGATACTGTGTGTGTGTGTGTGTGTGTGTGTGTGTGTGTGTGTGTGTGTGTGTGTGTGTGTGTGTGTGTGTGTGTGTGTGTGTGTGTGTGTGTGTGTGTGTGTGTGTGTGTGTGTGTCGATAATCACAGTGACGACAATAGATAGTCACAGCAGCCAATGACATTGTCTGTTGAAGGTCATTGAGCCCCTGTGTTTCTAGATTGTTCATTATGTAGAGGTGTGTGTGTGTGAGAAAGAGAGAGGGATGACGGCAATGACAGAGGATTGCAGAGACGAGTGGCCGACGGCATCAGGTTTCCTATCTGTGAGCGTCCGACCCCGGCCCCGTAAATGTCAGCGTGGTTTTGTTTTCTGCAAACAATGTGAAACTGTGCACTGTCCTCGACTGAGGGGGGCGGACCTATAAGCTGCTTTAAGCCCTCTGTCTCTCTACCCTCTATATGCTGTGTGTGCGTGTGCGTGTGCGTGCGTGCGTGCGTGCGTGCGCACGCGCGTGCATGCTTTGTGAAGACCACTCCGCAAAAGGCATGAAATAATGACTGAATGAATACTTGAGACATACATCTGCAAAAATACAAAACAGAACTTCTAAGTAATATTCATGTTTTAGTTGTCATTATCAATCAAGAGGGTTTGTATATAAACCACGGTGGGCCTGTTTTTGCCATATAAAGGTACAAAAGAAGTCTGAAAACAGATATGGGTGAGTGTGGTGTTTGTCTGAAGACTGTTTGTACAGAGGATTACACATTTGTTGACATTTTTGGGCTGCCGTCGGATGATCTGTGCAGATGTCTTGAAACTATACATTCATAATATATTCCTTTATGTTGTGACTGTTGCGTACATTTTGATTTTGAGGCCAAAATTATATAAATTACTGTTCACTCCTTGAATGAAAAGCTGCTCACCCCGGCTGCTTTTATATTGTTGTCTCTGCTGAGCGCTTTATCTTGTCATGCCCTTATTTGTACTATTTAATCTATTTCTGTCGTAATTTCTCTCTCATCCTTTTTCTTTTGGTCTTCTCAACTACTGCCCTCCTGTTCTCATGCCTTTTCACTGTTTTATCTAGTCTCCTTCCTTTTCCCTTATTATAACTTTATATCCAACTATTCTTTCTTGCGTTCTTCTGTCACAGGTTGCTGTCAGCGGTGTTGCGGACGTCAGAGGTTGAGTCCAGAGCAACGAGAGCGAGCCTGACGGGGCTGCTGAGCCCACAGATGGGAAAGGATATCATGTGGTTCCTCAGACGTTGGGCCAAGACGTACCTACTGGTGGACGAGAAGCTCTACGAGCAGGTATAAGCTGACGTACCTCTCGTCCAGCGCCTGCGTCGTTTAAATAGCAAATGCACCTGCGCCCATCTTTGCACCCATGGGTGTGCTGATCTTACAGGGAGGTGTGTTCAGGTGAATTCTTGGCGTATTGCTATCTTGAGTAGGCGGGAAGTGATCGTGCCATTGACCAACAAAAATCTGGTCGAAAGTAAATAGCGCAGCACTTCATTGTTATTTTAACACTGAATTTGTAAAATGCGCTTAGGCTCGTGCACTAGGCTTGTTACACATACACAGGGAAGCGCAGCAGCACATAAATATGCAAAAGATTACAAATAAAAATGTTACGGTGCAAATCCGCCATCATAATAGCAATGCGCCAAGGTACAAACGCGCCTCGCTTTTAAAGGGAATGGGAGATGACTCTGATTGGTTTATTGGATGTTAATCCCAAAACACACCTATGAATTAATGAAGACACTAAGTACAACCCTTTTGAACCATGCGCCTGGCACACAGACCCTTTTTCCCGCCGTCAAACTAGCAAAAGTGGATTTGGACACACCCTAAACGCACCTGCGCCATGCGCTTCGAGCCGTGCGCTAAGATCGTTAAAATAGGGCCCCACATCTTTTACATAACCATACTATGTTGCACACTGCAGTAGGGCTGCACAATTAATCACAATAAGGATATTTTCCTCATATCGTGCAGCCCTACACTGCACTATGTCATAGTAATATTTTTTCCCCATCATTACAATAAACCAGAGGTTTCTGCTCCAACTGTCTCATCTCGTCTCAGATCAGTATCCCCCTGAGCACAGCGTTTGGTGCAGACACAGAGGGGGCCCAGTGGATTGTGGGATATCTTCTGGAGAAGGTGATCAACAACCTGTCCGTGTGGAGCTCAGAGGCCGAGCTGGCAAACGACACTGTGGAGCTTCTGGTGACCCTGGTGGAGAAGAGGGAGAGGTGAGGACAGTGGTGGTGCAGAGCTGCAACGATCATTTGATTAACAGAAAACAATCTGATTCTTTTATTTATTTATTTTAAGAAGAAAAAAAGCCAAACTTCTCTGGTTTCAGCTACTCAAATGTGAATATTTTCCTTTTTTTTCTTTTTTTATGTTAAACTGAATGTCTTTTGTGTTTTGGATATTTGGTTGCACAAAACAAGACATTAGAAGATGTACCTTGGGTATTATTCACCATTTTATGAAATTTTTTAGACCAAACAATTAGGCCTGAAGCTAACAATAGTTTTCATTATCACATCATTTTGGTGTATTTATTCTCATAAAAAATGATTCAAACAATTAATCGATTATCAAAATAGTTGGCGATTAATTTAAAAGTTGACAATCGATCAATCTTTGCAGCTCTTCAAACAATTAAGTCCACAGCCAAGATATCCTGACTTTTATTACGTAGTATGTTGTCATAATGCATAATAACTTCCCCATAATGCAACCAATAGCTTTTCTGCTTGTTTCTCAAATATACTGAATAGTTTTAAACCTTTTGGCTTTCTTTGCTATTATATAGATCAATTTTAAAAGGGAAATAATTTTTTATTTGCCACTTATGTTTTATTAGTAAAATATCAGCTTTTCATGAACTAGGAAATAATGTTTTGGTAGATGAATATGCACGCTATTAGATTATGGATTGGGTTCTCACAACATTTTAAGAAACATTCTTGCATTCAAAGTAAAAACATGGAAACAAACTTATTTGGATTGAGAAAGTTTTCACATTAGAACAGCAAGATGCAGCTTGTGATTACGATTGTTTTTAAAGTTGCATTACTTTGTTAAAGGTGGTCTACTGGCTGAGGCCTTCTGGGTAAAAATCATATTGTGCACTATAAGTGCTGATGTTTTTGCAGATTTCTGGGGGGGTTCACATTAGACCCTACCACACCACAGACTCTTACAGACACTCTGCCTCATCCCCGTCTGTTCAGGGCGAACGTCGTGGTGCAGTGTGAAAGCTGGTGGAACCTGGCGAAGCAGTTTGCCAGCCGCAGCCCACCGCTCCACCTGCTGTCCAGCTCTGTGCAGAGGTCTCTGATGAAAGCTCTGGTCCTGGGAGGCTTCGCTCACATGGACTCTGACGCCAAACAGCAATACTGGGCTGAGGTAACTTGTGTGTTTAACTCTGTACAGTTAAAGATAAGAGCTGAAATGATTAGTTGGTTAAACAAAGATTGGCAAAAGATTATTCTGCAACAATTCCCATAATCGACCATGAAAAAATGCCTCTCTGGTTCCAGCTTTTCAAATGTGAGAATTTGATGCTTTCCTGAGGGTTTTTAAGGTTAATATATTTAGGTTTTGCGTTATTGCCAGCTTGGATGCAACATTACACAGGTGTGCTTTTCGTAATAATAATAATAATAGATGTCAGTAATTTAAAATATAAAAAAGGCAACTACTTAAAAACTATTTATCTCTCTCTTCCAGCCTAAAATATCTAAACAACTAAACAACACAGAAACACACAAAATAAATTTAAATGAAACTGAGCTTACAGTACAAGGGGAAAGCATCATGGGACTGTGAAAACAATGTGTGAAACCAGACTATTAAATTCTTCTCTTTGGGGCATGGAGGCCCACAATAAGTCTGGCAAACATACGGCCTGTAAATGACGTATTTAATTCTATAAACAGAGCAGAAGCATTACAAGAAGAAGAGACAAAATGCCCAGTAGCTCTGCAGATGTGCTTAAAAGATTTTTCCGATTAACTACAGCTTAAGACTTACCTTTTTAGTAACGAAATTATCTTTTTATCTGTACTTATAACTTATTGTACTCAATGAGTTCAAGATTGTGAAAACGGCAACATCAACAAGTCAGATGGTGGCGATAAACATGAGCAGTCAGACGAACAGACAGGTTGTAAATAAATCTCCAGGTTAATTAAGCTTATTTGGAAAATAAATTAAAGGTAAACAGTAAAATTGTCGCTCAAACAGAATGGATTAACTTTGATCCGCTGTACTAGCCACAAGTGTGCTCACGCAGTTTTCCTGTGCATTGAGGGATTATGATCAACATTTCAGGTGCACTCACTTTCAGTTGGGCCTTTAGATAAAGTGGTTTAGATCTGACTTCTCTTTGTCTTGCTGTTGGACCTTACTGAAGCAATGTAGAGTAAGTACAATGTTATAAAAAAAAATTTGTAACCGATAGAAATGATGTCCATAACTATGAAAATAGGACCCAGCTGAAATTATCCCAAGTCCTTTTTTAAAAATACACACAAAAAAGTCGGTCGTGTTTAGAGTCCGCAGACTCAAGTCAGATTGGAGGAAAAGGAGGAGTGATTGATGTAGTCGATAATATTCTCCCGTGGAGTCTTTCTCCCATGTGTATAACATGATCCTTTTTGTGATCCTAGAGGCCTTTTGTCTTAATAGGCTGACAGTATTAAATGGGGGTGCAAAGCCACAATGACTCCAGAGTAATTATGGGTGTTACCAGTGAGAGACAGCAGCTGTTGGCTCCTGCAGCTGCTTTGTTGGAACTTCGATGGCTCTGTTGGAGAGATGGACCCAACAACTGATCAAACGCTCCTTTTGTTACGTCTCTAAATTCCTCCTCTTTCCTTACATGCACCGAGAAATCACTTTTATCCTCAAGTAACTCGGGTTTAGTTTGATAGGTACAGAATGTCATAACTGAGTTCAGATAACGGTTAAAGGCTAAAACCAGTCAGAAGTTCCAGTCTGTTTGGCTGCAGGTCTGTGCAAAGATAGTATATATATATATAGTCCTATTACATGTGTTTATTAACTGCAAAAAAAGTGAAGATTGCCACTGAAATTTCTCCAGGCTACTTTAAAATGTTTGGAAACATGAAGTATGTGATGGATGACGTACAGTATGACCCATCTGAACTAGGGCTACACGATATGAGGAAAATATTTAAATGCGATTATTTTGACTTTGATATTGCGATTGCGATATGATTCACGATATTGGAGGGAATGATCGTTTTTTAAACATTTTTCTCATTTTCATTGAAAATTATTAACATTGAAAGAAATTAAAATGATTATAGTGTTTTTTGCGAGGATCTGTACCAAACAAAGATGTTTTCTGTAGTCTGTAGGATAGGATTTGTAGGCCGGCACCTCTCTGCAGCACCACAGTACTTCATTCAGAATGGTTTGACACATATTTTGCCTTTAACGAATATTGTGCCCCTCTGCGATTAGGATATTGCACTAGTCCATATTGCGATTTCGATACAATTGCGATTAATTGTGCAGCCCTAATCTGAACACATCTTGGACTCCATTTTGATTTGTAAATGAACCTGAGACTCCCTGTTTCTGTCTGTCCAGGTGCTTCACCCTCTCCAGCAGCGTTTCCTCAACCTCATCAACCAGGAGAACTTTGCTCAGATCAGCCAGGAGGAAGCCGTCAAAAAGGAAATCGTCGCTACGTTAGAGGCGCTGTGTGGCATCGCAGAGGCGACGCAGATCGACAACGTGGCCGCGCTCTTCTCTTTTCTCATGGACTTCCTGTCCAGCTGCATCGGCCTCATGGAGGTAAGAGCGGAATCAAAGTTGGTACTGTTCTTTTTGTATCTTTTAACTCTTCAGTAAAATTAATACGATGGAAGAGGTCTTCAAACGTTGGTCTGTGTGTAAACATTTATGATGAAAGGTTCTGTAAATATCTAATATAGTTTAGGGGTTCCCAAACTTTTTCAGCTCAAGACCTAAAATAGAAATTTGGTGTCTGTCTGGGACCCAAACTTACATACACAAACAATTACACAATTAAACAAACAAAAATACGTCATGAATTGCTGTGACATCTACCAACTACTAATAAAGAACACAACAAAAGACTCCTCTAGATGACATTTGCGTTTCATGTGATTTCTGCTTTCGTTGCTCAGGTCTACAGCAACACACCCGAGACGATCAACCTCATCATTGAGGTTTTTGTTGAAGTGGCTCACAAGCAGATCTGTTACCTGGGAGAGGTGAGTTAAATTTACTTCCAATGTTATCCCTGCAGATATTAGCTTTTTTGTTATGCAGTTAATCATTTGCTGCTTGCCAGAGCAGCTGCTACTATACACGTGCGTTTCACCCATATGTTGTTCTGCTTCCTGTGGGATGTTCTGTCAATAGTTTAGTCAGTTTTGTTAAAGGCACTGAACACCCACACAGGCGTTTCCAGTTAACCTGGCTGATTAGCCCTCTTCTCAGGATGGTGTGGGTTTGTATAAACTGATTGACTGACATCTTCCGGAGTCTCTTGTTAGCTTTTTTTGCTCCTGTTAAGGGCAGGACAGATGACAGCTTTATCATTCTTATTGGTAGAAAATATGTGTGATCTAATAAATTCCCATCCAAGCTCCGGCCCACTTTCAAGCTGAGCAGAGTCGAATCAGCCAGATTAACTGAAATCCCCCGTGTGGGTGTTCAGAGGCTTTAAAGAGTTTGAACTGAAATTCATCTTTGGCACTAAGCTGAATAAGATTGTAATTATTGAAACATTTGCTGCTTGTACAATGACACAAACATGTAGCGTGGCTTTGCATTCACACATTTTACATGCTTATCTTTTCTTCATAAGATAAAGGGACAATTTTCCTCAGTTGATTTCTCATTGAAAGGTGTGTGTATCAGACTACAAGGATAACATAGAGATGATAGACTTGTATCAGTTAATCAGAATTTAAAAAATATGTCACATTACAGGAATATACAAGATCTTTCAAGTATTAATTAAGAAATAAATTGATGAATTTCAGTCCAATGGTGGTGGGAAACGGACTATTTTAAAATTTTCCTTTTGTTAAGGGAAATCTCAGAACTCATGAATTCTGTGGCTGCAGGTCCGCGTAGCTGTCTGAGACGTTAACTGTCCCTTCTCCCTCCTCATCCAGACCAAGTCCATGAAGCTGTATGAGGTTTGTCTGACGCTGCTGCAGGTCTACTCCAAAAACAACCAGAGCAGGAAGCGAAACGACGCTACAGCAGAGGAGGACCAATACCAGGATCTGCTGCTCATCATGGAGCTGCTCACTAACCTGCTCTCCAAAGAGTTCATCGACTTCAGCGACACCGGTGAGTCGGCTGCATGTTTCTGTCTTTAAACGTAAACTAGGAGGAGAAATCCACAACCAATTAGAGCAGAAGACTTCTCCTTCTCCTTGTTCATATTGCCTCAGTTGCTTGAGATTAAAAAATGTTTTAACTGCTGTGTGTTCTAGACGATGTGTTTCGCAACCAAGACCAGGGAACACCGGCGTCCAGTCGGACAGTATCGGCAGCAGATGTGGTTCTTTATGGTGTCAACATTGTTCTCCCTCTCATGTCTCAGGACCTGCTCAAGGTAATCATGGATGTTTTTTAGTGTTTAATCTACGATCCAGGCTACACCTGTTACGATGACATGTTGTGAGAGCTCCTGCTGATCTTGTTCACGTTGTTTTCCCAGTTCCCCTCCCTGTGTAACCAGTACTACAAGCTCATCACCTTCATCTGTGAGATCTTTCCAGAAAAGATCCCACAGCTGCCTGAAGACCTCTTCAAAAGCCTCATGTTCTCCCTGGAGCTGGGAATGACCTCGTATCCTCCCACTGGCCAAACAGACTCTTGAATACTAGTATACTAACAAGTTGTTATCAAGATTTGTACTACTATTTTCTTTTTTATTGTGTTCTCCTACTGGTGCTTGTTTTGAAAACATTTAATATGTGAGAACTTTGACTTCTTTTGTTAAATGGAAAACCGTGCTCATATTATGCTCATTTTCAGGTTCATAATTGTATTTAGAGGTTATATCAGAATAGGCTTACATGGTTTCATTTTCAAAACACCGTATTTTTGTTGTACTGCACGTTGCGGCAGCTCCTCTTTTCACCCTGTGGGTTGAGCTCTCTGTTTTAGCTACAGAGTGAGGCATCTCACTTCTGTTCCATCTTTGTTTGGAATCGCACATGCGCAGTAGCTAGGTAAGGACTACTTGCCAGTCAGAAGCAGAGTATGAGGGCGTGCCACGCTAGCAGCTAGGTGAGCATTATAACGTGTGTTACAAAGTGACGCACGTTTGTCTCTGAAGTAAAGGCTTGACTACAATAGAGCTGTTTGGAGCAGTTGGTGAACAGTGTTTTCTGTTGGAGATGGTAAGTCCCTTTGGGGTGGACTTTGGGCTTTTTCACTTTGTAAACCTATAACATGCACAAAAAAATATATATAACACAATAAAGGAAAGAGAAAAAGCATAATATGAGCACTTTAAAAAATAAAAATATGCACCACAGTAAGGTATTGAAACACAGGTATTGCATCAGCACTAGGATAATAACATTTAAAACCATACCCAGTCCCAGGAGCCATTATTCAAGTAAACAGTCTTTCAAAGTCACCATGGTTTATTGGACATCTATCACATTATTTTTGGACGGGGTTAAAAGTATATTTAATAATGATGTTCGCTTTAAAAAAGTCATTTTATGCTGTAAAGTTGCATGTGCTTGGATTTAGATATATATTTATAATAGCCCGAATCTGAAAATGTGGCTGCAGCAGAGAAGAGAATTACCATCTGACAATAATTTACTGGATTTCGGGTCCTCAGTGTTCTTCTTGCTTCCATCTGGAGCTGCCAGTTTGCTCGGTGCAGCTGTGTATGAGCCTGTATGAGGCAGAAACAAGCTAATTACAATGTAGTTTCTGCTCCTTAACGTCTGTGTTCAGGATGAGTTCAGAGATCAACCAGCTGTGTTTGGAGGCTTTGTCTCCTCTGGCTGAGCAGTGCGCTAAAACCCAGGAGAAGGACACGCCACTCTTTATCGCCACCCGTCACTTCCTCAAGGTATAGCACACCATCATTTTCACCACAATAAAACATGTAAATATAATGATAAAATACATACAAAACACAATTTCAGATTTATTTTTAAGTCACATTTGAGCAGGTAAGTTTAAATATTTAAAACTCCTTTTAACTGCTCTTGTAGTGAAGGAATAGTTTGAAAGTTTGGCATACGTGCTTATTCTCTTTCCAAGAAATCACTGCGTACGGCCAAGAAATCGTTCAGCACATAATCTCCCTCAAAAGTACGACATGTCAGTTTTTGGACAGAGCTAGGCTAAGCTGTTTCCCTCTGTTTCCAGTATATTTGCTAAGCTTGGCTAACCAGCTGTAGCTTCATATTTGCTGTGCAGACATTAGAGTGGTATTTTATCTAACTCTTGGCAAGAAAACAAATAAGTGCGCTTGCCAAAATGTTGAATGATTTATTTAAGAGTGTTGTTTTTTTGAAGCTAGAATGGGAACAGTATGAGTTGTATGTTGAGGCTACGTGCTGTTGAACTGTAGAATTCATGCTCTTGCAACACTATTTTGGATGTACTATTTTGCTTTATAATAACTTTCCTTTTCACACCGGGTACTCTGCCCTCTGTGCCTCCAGTTGGTGTTTGACATGCTGATCCTGCAAAAACACAACACAGAGATGACGGTGGCAGCAGGAGAAGCACTCTACACACTTGTGTGCCTTCATCAGGTGAGTGAATAACATCACCATTTATAAAGTTGTCCTCTGGTCAAATACAGAATTATTGCACTTGAAACCCACCATCAAGTAGTTGTCCGTTTTGGAGAGAATTCAATTTTAAAAATATGGTCAGATTTTTTATAACTCCAAACATTAGGAAGGAAACTGTATGTAACCAGCAACCATGCTGGAGAATATGTGGACACATGGATGTAGCCCATATGCATATTTTTTGGTCTTGCCAAAAGATAATAGGATATTGGGATAAAATATGGCGGGGTTTAAGAAAAGTTATAGGATACGAGATACCCAAGTTTTGTAAGGTACTTTATCTGGGAAATTTGACACAAGATATAATTCAAAAAGAGGATGAGTATCTTGTTAAAGTTCTGCTATCGGAAAGTAAAAAAGCAATAACAAGGTTATGGTATAAAGCAGAACCCCAGACCGTGGAGCAGTGACACAATTTCAGGAAAAATTGACAGATTATAGAACACAGCAAGAGGCAACATGGCATCATGACTTTGCGTAAACATACACGCCACTTTCCTAATGCCAAATGGCGTGTTATCTGTATGCATTTTGAGCTATCCACGTGTATGTCTACGCTGTATACAGAACAACGTCACACGTGTGTAAAAAAAAAAGAACACTGGGAAAGGCTTTAGTAACACAAAAAAGCGGAAAAAATACACGGAAAAACGACAAAAACACACTTAGGAAAACAATAAATGGTTGGGTTTAGGAAAGAAACATTGGGGAAGGCTTAAAAAAAAAAAAAACGGCTGAAAATCGCCACACGCAGGAAGCGATCCCGGCTTTCCTGGGTCAAAGTCCTGTGTTTTACCCATCCGCCATCCAAGCCAACCCCCCTCTGCGGACTTACGTCCATTTATACTACTCGCTAGGGCGAAAATTCACTCGTAATGTAGGTCAATGGCAGGCGAATTGCGTTGATAAACAAGCTAAAAGCGATTATGCGTCTTGATAAGACGGCAAAATGGCATACGAATTGGCGTGTCATACATGCGCCACTTTGAGATCAGTCTGCAAGAGGACACCACCATCACCACTGGACAATAAGGACACTGATATGTGAATAATTGCTTTGTGGAGTGTGTAAAATCTGACACTGTAACTGTTGACAGAAAATTTCAATAAAAAAAAAGAAACCCACCATCAAGTAGTTGTCCGTTTAGACAAAGTTTCTTGCTTACGTTGAAATGTCCTTTTGCTCCTAGTTGGTGACCCAGCAGTAACTTTGCTTTGCTGGCAGCCTAAACTGTTAAAATATAGCATGTCAAATGTCTTCACAAGAAAAGGCATCCTCCTATTTGTGGTCCAGGTTTAAATATGACTTTATATTTATAAATATTTAAAAACTCACTCCTGGTTTGATAAAACTGAAGCAAATTTGAGATTAAAACACAACTTGTTTTCGTCGAGAATTATTTTATAAGTCAAACAAGCACACTGTGGAAAATTGTCATGCAATTACTTAATTTAATTTAATAAAGTATATAAGTATACATTAATTCTATTAAATGAGGGCTGAGCTGCCCTCATCAGCAACAGGAGGCAGAATGGAAATGACACTAAACGCCCTCTTGTGGCCGATCTGTGTCATAGCACATACCTCAGCCCTCACTACCACAGAATAGAACAGGATTAAAGCTAGAGTAGCACAAAATAAAGTTCTGTGTTTTTACGTAATGTAAACAGACCAAAAAAATAAATAATAATAACAACAACTTATTAACAAATAATACAAAATAATTCTAGTCCTGGCCTCTTTCCTGACCAAGAAATATGTCTTGATTTGTATTCAGTTGTTATACTTATTACCAGTATTGTACGAATTATTATTTTAGCCCAGCCAATTCTTGATTTTTGAGACTCATGTCAATATCCCTACCTGATAAAAATACACCAGCTGATATTTGTTTTTACATCAACACATGATGTTAACAATTACTTATTGGGCATTCTATGGCTTTTATTATGAAGTCAACTGTCAAGAGATGACAGGAAATGATGGGAGAATATTTTTAAGGATCTTTTACATTTTTTAACGAATAAAAACAAAATGGTACAGAGCGGGACATTTTACAGTTGGAAAATGAACGTGTCAGTGATTTCTAGTGCACGAACAATGTCATCGACACAGCTTCTGTTACGTATCAGCTGATAATATTAGCTCTTTTATTAAAACTCTTGATTCTGAGTTGATGGTGTGTTTGTCCTCCGACAGGCGGAGTACTCAGAGCTTGTGGAGACCCTCCTCTCCTCGCAGAGAGACGCCGTCATCTACCAGCGCCTGGCCGACGCCTTCAACACCCTGGCAGCCAGTAGCACGCCGCCCACCATGGACCGCAAGCAGAAGGTCGCCTTCCTCAAGAGCCTGGAGGAGTTTGTGGCCAACGTGGGCGGTCTGCTTTGCATGAAATAACCACTGGAAATGGCCTCCGCCTCGGATCTTCTTTTCTTTTCTTTTTTTTCTTTCTTTTTAAAGCAACCAATCAAAAGACCCCCCTGCTTCGTCCCTAAGAACTATGGGTAGAAGAGGCCGCTGGAAGCCTCTGAGGACCTCGCTGTCTCTCTACTCGCTGAGGGATCCATCTCATGCCTGAATGTTTACCCGGTTTTCAACTCCTTGGATTCCTTTTTAGTTTTATTTTATCCCCCCGCCTCTCCAGTCCCGCATGATTGACAGACTTGATGATGATGTGGTAACCATGGAGACGGAACTGCAGAGCAGACGGACTCAGTCAGAGGATCCCCTCCCCATGTTGACTTACATGGCGGAGCACTGACCATCATGACGATGAGAGGAGGTTGGAGCAGCAGCTGATGTTGACGCTGTTGTCCTCCGCCTTCTGTACCTGGAGGCCACACATACACACACACACACATACACACACACACACACACACACACAGCAACACTGGGGGTCAAACAAGTCTTGAAAATTAAAGAAGATGTTTTTTCTTCAGTGTGAGGCTTGTGAAAGTTGAAAGTATTAGAGTATTAGATGGGCCATTTTGTGTCAAGAATGCCATAGCAACCACACACACACACACACACACACACACACACACATACACGCACATGCTGCCCCAATCCTTCCCAGAGTGCCTTTTATTTTGGTGAATGTGCTGTGTGTGCGCGTTTCAACTGACAAACTGTGCCTGCCATTCGCCAAGAATACAGCGGATGCGCACACACACACACACACACACACACACACACACACACACACACACACAATCAAAAAAACGCACTTGCACACGCATATGCGAGAGGCCCGGCTGTCTTTGGGGTTGCTAAACCATGCAGCACAGGAGGGCGTTTGTTGGCGTTGACAGAAAACCAAAATCAGTTTCACTAAAAGGTGTAAATATATATATATATAATGTTTTCAAACCAGAAACCACAAGAAATGTTTGCTCAAAGACAAAAAAACAAAAAAACATGACTAAAATGTTTTTATATGCCAGTTAGACGGCAGGAAGACTTGTGCGAGTTCAACATTGTATGAATTCAGATAAAGAGGGAAAAACTTCCTCGGTTTTGACCTTTTGCGGTTTGAAATTTTTTCTCTTATTTGAATCGTAGTATTATGTTCCCCGGGGTCATCCCTCTGGACCCATGAAGGCTCGATGAAGGATCGGGCCTCTAAAGTTTAGCAGATTTCATTTCAGTAGTATTTTTCTACAGCTGCACATCCACCGTATCACTCTTCAACACACACTGGATTGAAGCAGAGACTGTTTGAGCTGAAGGACAGCAATTACAAACCAAATAAAAAGGAGCAGAGCCACTTGTTGAAGCATTATGTTGGAGACCTCCTCGTTCAGAGCACTATCCTGGTTATTGTAGAACGGCTGTTTTGTTAATGAAGTGTAAAAGTGTACATAAACTTATTGTATAAAATGTTCTGGGCTCTGCAGTTTCCTTTGTTATGTTTAAGTTGTTGAATATTCTTTTAATCACCAAATATTTGTTCTGCCAGATACAGTAAGTGGTCAGGTATTCTTCAAGACAAAGGCATTTGGTGGTATTTACTTAAGTAAAAGTACTAATGCCACTCTGTAACTACAAAATGCATTCCTGCTGAAAATGCTTGTGAATGTTGAAAAGCTAAATTGCTAAAGCTAAACTGGATTGCTGGCATAATTACATAAGAATAAGGTGAAGTAGTAAGAATAGTTGGAGAAGTGCGAATTGTTTTAATTAGTATCAATTTCATTGAAATGTTTAATAATACCAAAATGTATTAAACAAATGTGGAACATTTTAAGTTGTTTTTTTTTTTTTAAGAAAAAAAATCATAGTATACAATGTTGAAAAAAGTCTTATAGTATTTCGAAAAAAGTTATAAAGTCATAGTATAGTAAGTCAGCAGTGTTAACCACTAAGCCACTGTGGCACCAATACAATAGGTCTAAAGAAGTCATAGCATATTATGTCGAAAAAAAAGCCATTAAAAAGGGATTAGTATGGGGCGGCCTCGTGCTCCCCATGTTGGCTGAATCCTGCAGCGGCACGGGTTCGAATCCGACCTGCGGCCCTTTGCTGCGTGTCATCCCCTATCTCTCTCCCCCTTTCATGGCTATCCACTGTCACTGTAATAAAGGGAAAAGCCCCAAACAAATACTCTTTAAAAAAAAAAAAGTCTTAGTATAGTATGTAAAAAAAAAAAAAAAGAAGTAAATGTATAGTATGTCTGAAAAAAGTGAGAAAAACTTCATGGTATAGTATGTCAAAGAAAAGTCATACAAAAATCATAGTTTAGTATGTCATAAAAAGTCATAGTATAGTATGTAAAAAAAAAATAAGTGATTAAAAAAAAGTAAATGTAGGAAGTCAAGAAAAAGTCATAGTATAATATGTCATAAAAAGTCATAAAAACGTCATGGTATCGTGTGTTAAAAGTCATAAAAACGTCATAGTATAGTATGTTGAAAAAAGTGATAAAAAAGTCGTATATATGTTATAAAAAGTCAGAAATAAATCATGGTATGTCGGAAAAAAGTTTTTAAAAAGTCCATGCATAATATGTCATAAAAACTGATAAAAAGTCTTTGTAAAAAAAGTCATAGTATAGTATGTCATAAAAAGTCATAATTAAAGTCATGGTATGTCATATTTAAAATAGTTTGTCGAAAAAAGTCATAAAAAAATAATAGTATAGTATGTCGAAAGAAGACATAAAAAGTCATAGTATAGTATATCGAAAAAATTCAAAAGTCATAGTATAGTACGTCAGAAAAACAATCCTAGTATTCTGTTGTTTAAATATGTGGTGTATTCCACCACTGCATCCAACGCCACATATTTCCAGACGACTTTCACTCTATTCTATTCACTCTATCTTCCAAATATTTGATTTCCTGAAGATCAGTATGTACCTAAATTAGCGCGGTCGACTTTTTTGTCCCTTTTCAAGAACCGTACTATATGGAATATGTCATCAATCTGCGACTCCTCACCAATGCTCCTCACATGTGTCAACATGTTCACGTCTTCACGTCTACATCCATGGTTCATGTTCACAACGCCGCAGCCTACAGTGAAGTCAGAGACGGTTTATGGAGGATCTTTGGTGAAGTGCACAACGGGACCAGTTTCTGATAAGTAATAAGTGGTATGTTCAGTTTAGTACTTTATTTTAAAAACGCGTGACCTTTTTGAGTGTGGTAACAAGCGGCTTCTTTATCAGTGGAGTTAATTGTATTAAATCGGCAGTTTATTTACAGAACAGGCTACTATCGTCGCTGTCTGTCACTCATTCATTTGTCAGCAGTGATGGAAGAAGAGCTCGGATCTTTTAGTAAAAGTAGCAATACTAGTGTAGAAATACTATATTAGGAGTAAAAGTCTTAAATGTGAGAGACAACGCGATTACGTGACATCTAAGCAGAAGCAGAGGGAGTATGTGGTGTAAATATGAAATTAAAAAAGGCAATTCTGAAAATATCTTAATATAATGGTTGTTGTAACTTGATGCAAACATCAGATGGACAAAAGCAAGAAATAATAGACCAGGAAACGTTTTGTGTTTGTATGGATATTAATACTTTATTTTGCCAGTGCAAATTATGAAATGTGCAACTCGGAATTGTTTTTAACAAATAATATAAGTAGTTGAAACCAATATCACAATATTAAAATACTTATCGATAAATATCGATAATATTTTCATCTGGTAAATGTTCCATGCAGTGAACAGTGATCCAATGGTTTGCTTTTAATAAGAAATACATCTTCAAATATATAATAAGTACATCTTAAATACCTTATTTTGTCAGTGGTTTGCTAACAGGTTTTTGTAAAGCTGTGATGGGTTTGAGTCTACTGCAAGTAAATAAATAATAACTTTGAGTTCATATAGGGTTGGGCATTGTTTGGATTTTAACAATTCTGATTCCAATTCTTCCTTTTGATTCCGGTTCGATTCTTTGAGGGGTGGAGTTGAAACGGGTCACATGCCTATTTTCACAAATAAGAGGAACGTTTTATTTTCATTCAATGGTGGTTTGCAGTTTTACCGGGCTTTTCAATGTAAAATAAAGCCACACTGCACAGCGCTGCAACACAACAAGCTCCTGGCTGCTTCAGAAACCAAAAGTTGCTCATGTTAAATTGGGAAGCGATGATCAGATTTGAAACCAAATCCTCTAAACGATTCCAAACGGTTCCAATAAAGAAACGATTCCACTGGAATCGTAATTTTTGAACCGATTCCAAGTAGGAATCGGTTCTCGATGCCCAATCCTACATATATAGCTACCTATTTGTAATGTATCAAGTCATCCACCGGCTTAAATTAACCAGTTAAAATGTAATCAATAATAATAAAAAAAAAAGAAGTTATTTTGGTTCCAGGTTTTCTGGTCCTTCATTCTTAAAGAACAGCTGTTCCTCTCCTCATCTTCCTCCAGTCAGACATGGGTGACAGCAGCGACGACGATGTCCCGACGCTGTCGGCTCACACTCTGGCCGCCCTGCAGGAGTTTTACGCTGAGACCAGCGAAGCCAGCGCTACGCCATCAGACCAGTTCGCTGTGGGAGCAGTGGACGAAGACTGGGTGAGTTGACTGGTTTTAGTGACAGGAGACAGAACTCTGCTATGTTTTCGGCTCAGTTTGTCTGTTTGTTAGCAGGATTTCGGGAAAACGACCTGCCCGATTTTCATTAAACTTTGTGGAAGGGTGTAGCAAGGGCCCAGGACGAACCCATTAAAATTTGGAGCAGATCCGAATCACATAGCAGATCCACAAATTATTTTTTATGGGCATTAGTAACCAGTGGCGGGGCGTGCCCTTTCCACTAGGTGGGGCTACTGCTCTGTGTATTTTGGCTGTCTCAGTAATGGCTCCTCTTCCTCCACCCCAACTGCACATCTGAAATCCTTTCCTTACCTCCTTCTTGAGAATTGTTTTATTGTCTTCTGGCATCTGACAACTTTTGATGGGAATAAGTAAAAAAAAAAAATCTGACATTTTATAGACTAATTAATGGGTTTAATAGAAAAATGAATGAACAGATTAACAGGTAATTAATGCCAATCATACAATGCAGCCCTAAAGAAAAAGTTGTTTTTATAAATCCGCTAAATCATTTTGTAAACTTTTAAAATGTCAGTATTGGCAAATATTAATATTACTTTTGTAGAAGCATGCAGCACTGCAGTCAGATTGAAAGATTGAACGTTGATATGGTCACACATGTTCAGAGTGTCACTGATATTTCTGTTTCCACCAGCGGATGAGTCAGTTCTGGTACAGTGACGAAACAGCAGCTCAGTTAGCTGAGGAGGTCGTACGTGAAGCTGGAGAGGGAGGCAGGTAAAAGTACACACACACACACACACACACACACACACACACACACACACACACACAAGCTGGAGAGGGAGGCAGGTAAAATTATACACATACACATTCTCACACACACAAGCTGGATAGGGAGGCAGGTAAAAGTACACACACACACACACACACACACACACACACACACACACACACAAGCTGGAGAGGGAGACAGGTAAAAGTATATACACACACACACACACACACAAGCTGGAGAGGGAGGCAGGTGTGCACCTACACACACACACACATAGATTCTCACACACACTCACACTTTTTGAGCTGTGGTTCTCGGCCCAGTATTCACAAAATCAAAAAGTAAGGTCAGGAAGTTTGAAAATCAGAAACGAACAGAGGGTGTAAGCAGTGGTGGAAAACGTATTTACATCCTTTACTGCAGTAAAAGTATTAATACCACACTGAAAATACCCCACGACAAGTAAAAGTCCTGCATTCAAAACCTTACTTAAGTAATCAGCAAAATGTAGCTGACCCAAGGGGCTTTTTAAAGACTTTATTTAGCAGTTTCCCAGATATGTAGCCACACCTCGGGGGCCACTTGTTTTCGAGAATAATCTGAGTGAAAGATTCAGCGTAATGTGTGTTGTGTTTACATTTCTTATTTAAACCCCAGGCTGTCTTGTAGCTGCATTGCATCCTGATCTACCTTCGGATATTGTGGGTGTAGAAACTGGTTTATCTCGGTCCTGTGACGAATGGATTCTGAGAATTCAACAAAATCCCAGCAAAGCACAACCAGAAATTTAAGCTTCGTCTTCGACCGGTTTCTGACTGAGTTTACACGTCTCTTTCTACCTGCAGGATAGCGTGTGTGAGCGCGCCCAGCGTGTACCAGAAGTTGAAGCAGGGTGTGGTGGAAGGCTCGGACCGGGTGTCTGCCGTCGTGTTGGAGTACGACCGCCGCTTCGCCATCTACGGCGAGGACTTCATCTTCTACGACTACAAAGAGCCGCTGGCTCTTGTGGCCAACGTGGCTCCTCAGAGCTTCGACGTGGTCTTGGCCGACCCGCCGTACCTGTCCGAGGAGTGTCTGAGCAAAGTGGCCGAAACCATCAAGCACCTGAGCAAAGGCAAAGTGCTGCTGTGTACAGGTGAGAGGAGCCACTTTGTATCTCTCATGTATTATTATTGTTACATTATAAAGCCACCGAGAATTTGAATTACTTTATTTACTGCTGAGTAGCTTATCTTGTAATATATCAATGTATTAGTTGATTTATATTTTGTATTAATCTAAATCTGTAAATTAACTAAAGCTGCCAAATAAAGTACATTTGAGAATGTAGTGGAAGTAAAAAGTAGCATAACATGGAAATAAGTAGAGATGGCCCGATACCATTTTTTGCTTCCCGATACCTGAACTTGAGTATCGGCCGATACCGAGTACTGATCCGATACCAGTGTGTCATATATATTTTATTATGTTTTAACAACTGTATACTACTATCCCTGTATGGATGTGATATGATTTCTATCTTTGTTGTCGGTCTGCCTCAGGTTAGAGTCTTTGTGAAAAATGAACAAACACAAACAATGAATGCCACAGAACTTTATTTTATTATCCAGTTTGACCGTCAGTTATAATGGAAAAAGAACATAACTAAACTACTTTAACGTAGATTTTCTTTTATTACGTGGTATCGGATCGGTGCATAAACTCCAGTACTTCCCGATACAGATACCAGCGTTTTAAGGCAGTATCTGAGCCGATACTGGTATCGGTATCGGACCATCTCTAGAAATAAGTACCTTGAAAATGTACTTAAGTAAATGTACTTAATAACATTCCACCACTACTCTTTACACCTACATTTTTAGTGGAAAAAAAAGTGAGCAGCAACATCCTACATTGCTGTGTTTTCAGCAGCTTTTTTGCATCACGTTTGTGTCCCGTTTTTTGTTCTAAAGGAGCCATCATGGAGAAACTCGCCAAAGACCTTCTGGATGTAAAAATGTGCAGCTTCCTGCCAAAACACAACCGAAGCTTGAACAATGAGTTCCGCTGTTTTGTCAACTATCCGTCTGGCCTGCTGTCCTGAACCTGCGGAGGTCTGATGAACACTTTGACTGTTGAGAGCAGAAAGAGCCTGATAGAGGGAGGACATTCTCCAGCACAGTGCTGTTAGGTCTGTGGTCCTCTACTGGTGAAGAATGAAGGGATGCGTTAACAATGCAGTGAAGGTGGACATTTTCAGAGTTTGTTTTGGTTATATATATATATATATATATATATATATATATATATATATACTTATACTGTTGTTTTACTTTCCCCACCTAGGTTTATCCTGGCAAAAACCTTCCGTTCACAAGCTCGCTTTTCTAACCCTTAGGCCACCACTCCCCATACGCATAAGCTTGGTAACCCATGGTAAATTGATTGACATTGATTCATTTCGGTTAATAGTTTGTCGGTAATCGATTAAAAAAACAACATTAAATATTTATGCAAATCATCTGGAATATTTGTTGTTTTGATGACAATTTATTATTAAAGTGGGTCAGAATGAATGAACTTGCAGTTGTATTTCAACATCAGTAGGTGGCAGCATTGATTAATAATGAGGCATTTTATTCCATTGGTCAATATTTGTTTGCGTTAACTTTGTTGGTCCACCCAAATTACAAATAAACGCATTCTCATTTATTTCTCTATCCATGCTGATAGTTGTGGTTTTATTTGTCCAGGTTTGGAGATATTCATCTCTGATTTTTCTGCATCCACCCCGATACGATGAAGGAAAGTTTTTGTGGTGCAGAAATCTCAGATACATTTCTCAAAACCTGAGCATAAAAAACTCAAACTATCTGCATTACTAGATACAAGAAGTAAGTCAAATATGTTTTATTGTACATTGAGCTGAACCAACCCTTCAAATGTCATAATGAACTTCAGAGTTTCATCTAGTCTTCTCTGGATTTTTAGGCATGTTCTCTTGAGTCCAGCCAATACAATAACTTTGAATTTTGTATTCTTAAACAACCGTAGTCAAGACATCAGTAAGTCTGGGTCCAAAGGGTGTCATAACCAAGCCAAGAATGTAAGCAGGCCAAATAATTCTTATTTGAGAGCAAACCAGACAACAAACTACGCCCTTATTTGCTTCCAGATGAAAAACATTTCCCAAAGATGAACAGAGATGTCAATCAGTACCTCTGTACTACTAAACCCTTCATCATGCAAATATATAATGTGTGCTTGATTAGGGACACTAACGGGGGCTTCTACATAACAGGTATTTTCCTTCAATTGAAAAAAGTGTCAATGGGGAAGGACTAAGACCAAAAAATGTGTGTCAGCTGTAAAAAAACAAAAACAGTCCAGCTTCCTTCATACTTTCTTCGCCGCAGAGACGAGCTGTTTGGCTTTGGCTTTGGTTTTGACCTCTGATCTCTCCAGGCTCTGGTTGCTGTTCTGGCCGTCCCTCTCCTTCTCCAGCAGCGGCACACAGGTGCATCCCACAGCGATGGAGACGTAGACCTCGACGTACGAGTGGCGGCCGCCGAGACAGGAGCCCGCTCTCTTCAGGATGACCGAGGGAGCGTAGACCGGAGTGCTGCGGTACTGGTCACTCTCCTCACCGTACGGTCCGATCAGGCAGCCCTTACACAGGCAGTAAGCCTCAGGGATGTAGCGGGGGTACCTTGCCGGGTCGTACGAAATTCTGAAAAAATGAATTAAACAGATGAGTTTTCCTTTGCAAAATCAGAGTTTATATTCTTTAAGCGGATTGCTGCCTTCAACACTCTTAAAGGTCCCGTGGCATGAAAATTTCACTTAAGTAGGTTTTTTTTAACATTAATATGAGTTCCCCCAGCCTGCCTATGGTCCCCCAGTGGCTAGAAATGGTGATAGGTGTAAACCGAGCCCTGGGTATCCTGCTCTGCCTTTGAGAAAATGAAAGCTCAGATGGGCCGATCTGGAATCTTCTCCTTATGAGGTCATAAGGAGCAAGGTTACCTCCCCTTTCTCTACTTTGCCCGCCCAGAGAGAGAGACATCATGGCTTTCAAACGAGCAAAGTGGCAGTTGGTCAAGGCCACACCCCCACCCACCTAGAATTTCAGGAAAAAGACTTCAGATACAGTATTAGGGGACCACTAAGGCCTATATAAAAGCATCCAAAGAGCACCATGTCATGGGACCTTTTAAGTGTGACATATTTACAGGTCAAACACACAAGTATTCCTGCCAACTTCCTGTAAAACATTGTATTGTTGTTTTTCTGAAATTAAGACATTAATTAGGTGACTGACATGAATTGTCAGTTTTTGCTGCCAAAGTCAATCTGTTATTTCAAATCTGAAGCATGTTTAATGGGAAGCACTTGAAGCCAGAAGAGATATACTGAAGGTCATACAGTAGAATGAAACTAATGCGACACAAAAAAGGTAAAAACTAAATACGGTTTGCTCTGAATTTAGAATATACAGTGATTTACATTCCTGATTTTCCACAACACTTTTAAATGTTTAATTTAACGTGTTTTTTTTTTAAATCAAAGGAGTGCTATATGCCAAAATTAGTTAGTGTCTGGCCAACAATGCACTTTCTGTCACATCACATTGATATAAGAAGTGAGTTTAACATTATTGTTAGTTTTGTACTGGCTTTTGTGTAAACCTTTTGTAGACCGTGAGGTTTCTTTTAATGTTCTGTAAATTGACATAGTACTTTAATGGCCTAAATTGAGATTTGTTTAGCTGTTTGTTAAATAATGTATTTACAAGGAAATCTAAAATATTCCCAGTAGCTATACTTGTTTTGAAAGAGCAACCCATTAAAACATTCAGCAAAACTTACCGCACTTAATTTACAATGCAAAATTTCTGATGTTAGCTTTTCCAGGCAGTTGTTTGTAGTTATGGTTATATTATACATTTGGTGTTACAGTAATTCTGCCCGTGAAAGTTTAAATACACACTAAACGCTACAATAAATGTGTACTTGTGTATCAACAGCTGAACAAGTTGACAAAATATAATTAAAGTGTTGTTGAAAGTTTTATACATTGCAATATTTAACTGTTTTCCTTTCCAATAATAAAAACATGTTGATGTTTCCAGTTTGAATGCAAGTATTTTTTTGCAAATACATTAATGCAACGTAATTTATAGAATAGATCACAGCGCAAATTGCGATTTAACATTTTAAGTTGCACCTGCTCTCACCTGTAGGCCCAGGGGGAGATGCTGAGCAGGTTGACCGGGAGGCGGGTCTTGCTGTCGGTCGGGGACCGTGCGGTGGTCGGGCACGTCAGGTTGAGTTTGTCCTGCGGCACCAGCTCCAGTGCGTGGTGAAAAGCACTCATCACTCCCACCGAGAGCCGACCGAACATCTGCTCCAGGATCTCCTCCGGCAGGTCCAGGCAAGACCGGGACCTGGTGGCCTTTTTTCGTACCCGTCCCGCTCCGGTCGGCCAGCCCAGCAGCAGCACAGCCAGGTGCAGCAGCAGCAGGACGCGGATCCGATGCGGCATCACTGTGCGCTTCTCGGTACGGTGCTGTGCCAAAATGCGTATATCCACTGAAAAAGGGGTTCTCAGCGCGCTCTTAACGCCTTCGCCTTTCTTAAAATGCGACAAGTAGAATAAGAGAACCCAATGGCCCCCGTTAATGACAGCGTTTACCGTAAACAGGTTACTTTCCTCGGTTATAATCCAGTGAAATGTTGGAAGCGTTGGGGAGTCAGCAGCAGGCAAACAGCCCACAGTCGTGACTTGGAAACCGAGGAACAGGCGCGCTGCCAGGGAAACTGCGAAAACATGTCTGGTACACCACGTCCACAGTGTCGTCAAGAGTAATAATTGCCTCAGAATTAGAAATAATTACAGAGTTGGAGGTTTCACACCTGCTGCTTTCTGTTTAAGAAGATAAAAATGCCACCAATATTGTTTTCCTGGTGCTTTTCTCCACCGAGGTATGCGGAAAATCAGATGGAAGTGTTTGTACGTACAGGAACAGGGGGTTCCAATGCGATCAGAACGAGTCTAAATCAAACTGTACCGACAGATAAAGTACCCTCGTAGACATCCAGTAATAAAAGAAAGAGGCCAGCGTTCATGAGTGCAGCTCCTGACGGGAGTGGGATGTCCAGACTACTGGCAATGTGTGGAGCTTGGCTTCCCACCAGAGTCTACTTCACTTAAAGATAAACTGGACCCAGTTATGTCCAACCATTTATGTCTGCTCTGGTTTTACAAAGACACTATCACCCCAAGGTCAAACCACAAATAGATTTAAATCATTTTTAAATGCTAAAAGTACATTGTTGTCTTTTTTTTCTGTAAAAAGGCCCCATTCCTCCCTGTAGTATGATGTGTACACTTACAATATGTCATTAAGATTTATGCGAGGCAAAAGCTTTAAATTATATTATGCATATAAAAATTCAGTTAAAGCTTAATATAATACAGTTAAATCTCTAAATCTTCGGTTTGATCTGCTGCCTCGCTGGGGAAAGCTTTCTAAACTCAGACATCATGGCTTGTGTTATATCTGAAGATCATTGTGCTCAGAATGAGACTGCTAAACTTTATTCTTGAATAGATAAAATAGTTTCTTTTTTAATTATTATTAAATATAAACACAAACAAAAATAAATATTATACTACAAATAAGAATTTTTGGAATAAGGACAAAATGTAAAAAATAACTAAACACAACCTGAAATGGATGCATTACATAAGTTTCTTGTATCCTGTTGCAAAGCAGCTCCTAGCTCACACACATGGAAACATATATTGCCGTCAAAAATATTATGACAGCAATATGTTTTTCATTGTTTTGGCTCTGTGCCCCAACACTGGGTTTAAAATGAAAAATGTGACAGTGAGGTTAAAATGCACACTTGTGTTTTAGGGCGTTCACATTTTGTGAACAGTAAAGAACTTCCTTACTCTTGGGAGGAACAGAATGTCTAAAAGGTCTATAGTTTCTACACAATTCATTGGATATGAATGTAAATACATTTAAATTGAAGTAAAATGTCAACACTTTAACTGCATTGTGACTGTATAACAATAACAGATGTACTGGACCCTTACTGATGCCCATGAAAAATTAAGTCTTTATCCCGTAACATTTGTTTTTTTGCTGAAGAGTGGAGTATAAAATGTTTTAGTTTTGTGGTGAAGCTTTGTGCTATTGCCTTTCAAAAAGGTGACAAAAGAGCAGATGTCCCAACAATGCAGTGAAGGCAGAATGTGGAGAAAGCTACTCTGGCAGCAGGTCGTCTCCCAGCTCTTCATCGGCAAAGTCGTCATCCTCCATGCGCTTCTTGGCTCCAGTCTTTGGTCTCTCCATCTGAGGCCCCAGTGGGTCCACGTAGGACGCATCTACACACGAGAGGAACAGAGGTTTACTCGTTATCAAATGTCCTGGGCCCTGTTTTCTGATAACAATCAATCTTAACAGTTAAAGAGAATATGAGATAGGTATGTTAAGTTTTGAAGACCTGAGAGCTAGCTTTGAGGTCCCTAGGACATCCTTCTTTTATCTTCGCTTAAGGTCAGCCCTAAAATGTTATGGAGTGCCATGGGGGAACAGTCTTGAAGTGCACCCAATCATTAAATGGTTTGTTGATTTTCCTGTGAGAGGATTAGTGTCCAAGATTTATGCTAAACTGATGCAAGTATCCGTAGGAGAACTCCCAATAGTAAAGAAATGGGAGCGAGAGCTGAGCCCTGAGGGAAATGTAATTAATTGGGAGACAGTTTGGGATAACATTTTCCTCTGCTCCAAGAACCCAAATCACCAGTTTATCCACTTCAACATATGCCGTAGGACATATTGGACACCTCAGAAGAGATACGTCTCTAAAGTCATTCCTACTCCCTATTGCACGTTCTGTCAACCTGAACAAACTAGAACCTTCCTGCATATGGTCTGGGAGTGTGAACAGGTGCATGAGCTTTGGAATAAAACAACATTAATAATATCTGATGTGATAGGATGTTGAATTCCTACTGACCTGATTGTTTTGTTACTTAATGACGACTCTAAATTACATCTGCTTGGGTGAAAATTTGGCTAGCTGGCTCAACCGCAACCAAGAAAATGATAGCTCAACGCTGGCTCCCCCCCCCCCCCTCGCTTTGTATAAATCAGTGGTTGGCGTACTTCCAAGACATAGTTATGCTTGAGCTCTTTACAGCAAGGATTAACAAAGCCAAGTCATCAACTATAGACCTATGGAGAAACACAGCAGCACTAACAGTCCTAATGACCTCAACACCACAAGAATTAGAGGAGGCAAGGCAAGGTGTGATTTTAGTTTTCTTGTTTATAGGTTTGTTTTGTTTTCCTCGAGACCGCAGAGGGTGGGGGGTGGGAGAGGGTTTTTGTTCTTGTTCAATTGTATTTGTTTGTTCTGTATGTTGTATGCTCAAAAATATAAAAATAATAAAAAAATTGATCTTTAAAAAAAAGTTGAAGAGAATTTCTACAAATGCTCTTAAATGTGGAGCACATTAAATATCTGTAAGCCATGCTTTATATCAAGAATACCAAAGTGGAAGTGTTGTAAATGACCCAAACAAATCATTTATATTTGAAATGTTTCAGTATGATAACAAAGACAATGTGCAGTAAATGGTCTACAGCTTTCAACTTGCTTGCCTTTAATAAGTCAACTAACTGGGTGCAAGTTTAAAAAGGTTGTGATTGATTTACCTATTGCTGGAGGCAGACGTTACTCCTAAACTCACATTAAACCAAAAATGAAATAGTGCTAGTTCCTATAGGTTTCATAACTATACAGGTCATGTTGTGATGCATTCTGTTGTGGATGATTCGGTCATCATTTCTGTATTAGACCTGCTAAGCTAATATACCATCAGGAAAGTGGCATTTGTTGAGTAAAGAGAGAGGGGAACAGTGATCAATAGTAAGTTAGTTTTATTCTATAATTTAAACACCATCACTCATTATACAACAAACGTCACTTAAAGAACACAAGTGTTCATGATAATAGTATAGATTTATACATGAACAAAAACAATTAAAACAAATAATACATGTATATTTTGGCTCCTCTTGTAGGTTCCACAGCTCCTTAAGATGCTGTTCTACTGTAATCAATGTCTAATCTTCAGTTATGATGTTTATGGGAAACATTTCTTAAATTTAAGTTTTACAAATTTTATTTGTAAAACAGATTTTACAATTATCTTGACCTTAAAAGGCTGTCTATGAAGAATTTCCAGGTAGTAGGTTATCTTTAAGTGCTGTCAAAGAAAAATGTATCTGCCTTTTTATGTTTTTTAAGATGAAATAAATAGAACTGCTGATTGTGTATTGTAGTCTCTTAGTTTTCACTGTAAAGAAATGTAAAAACTGTCCTCTTCTGAGAAATATTGTTGAAGGCAACTTTACATTTTAGTGGCTTGAAATGGCAGCACAAATGGAGACTTTGCATGAAAACTGATCTCTCATATATAATGTAGGTGGTTTAAGTGTCAGCAAAGCTAAAAAACCAAAGGGTTCAAAGATTAAAGATTAATTGAGACACAGCTTGAATCCTATAATTGTTTACAGAGGGGAAAAGAGAAAAAAACATGGTTTTCCTCACCTATTTCTTTTGGGCTGCTGGCCTCATAGGGCTCATTGGAACCAGGAAGTGACCTCATCTTGGCGCTCAGCCGCTCTCCCTTAGTGCTGTTGCTGCTGTGGCCGCTGTCTGCACAAAACACACATGCAGACACAAACATACTCAGAACAATTGATTTGATTATGAATGATGCTTTAAAAAGGTCATATTGGAGTACATTTGCCAAATCTGACAGAAAGGTGTCCCTCAAAGCTGGACCAATTTATGTTTTTGGCTTGAGACTCCAAAAAATGTGCAAAGGTCAAACAGGGAGTACGCTTGTTTTTCTCACACTCTGAAAAGTCAACATGGTGGAGATGTGAGACAGATACACTAAGTTATGAAATGTGTGTAGGTGTGTGTAGCACAGTAGTTCCCAACCTTTTTGGTCTGACATACCCACACAGCAACATACATGTTCCAAATGTGTTAATTTAAACTGATTTTAAACTGAATATTTTTCAAACACATTTAAATATATCAAATTGAGGTGTTGTAACAGACGTTGAATGTTTCAACTATTGATCCTTTACTTTTATCCATATACAGTATTTCCAATTTTCTGTTAAACATACACAATATGTAATTTTCTGCCGATAGGATTCCTTCATTGTTTACCGTTCAGAAGATTTTTACTGGGAGCTGAATTATCCGCAGAGGTCTACTCCAGAACAAATGGTCCTGGTGATTTAAACTGGTAAGAAGACTAAATAAAGCAGTTTCACGTTAGCTTATTTATCTTATACCTTTAGATCCAGACGTCCGATGACTAAAATCCAACATCCGGTTAAATATATATACTGTAGTTATAAACGACCAAGCTCTAAAAAGTGTATAAAAACCACAATGCAAGGGGTATCATGCCATTAACAGGCGACTTCGATCAAAGGACATGCTCCGTGTCATTGATTACATTTCCAGATATCTCTGGGTTTGTTAGATACCATCCATCAACCAAAATGTAACAGGTCCCTGCAACAGAGAGACGCTGAATAACAGCGGCAGCTCTCGTCCTAATTCTCTTAGACAGAGCTAGTACTCTAAGATGTAATGAATATGTTGGAGAATATGTGTCTGTGCTGCCGGCTCAGACCAATGACAGGCTGACAGAGCGCTCTAGTGAGCTGAAGGACCGACGCGAGCAGCAGCTCACATCTGGCTGCCAGGTAGCCTTGGAAACGACAAGAGCAAAGGCAGAAAGCTGAAAACCAGGAAGGAAAAAGAGGCCTGATTTTCTACCCTCTATCACAGTCCCACTCCCAAACCTCTGCTGGAAAACTGTCTTTTTTCCCCTATTTATTCTTTTATTGGATGGTTTCAGTGGCGTTTCTCTTTTATCATACACAACTGTGAGACACGACAGGTTGGAGGCCAGACTTAAAATTGATCGTGTGTAACGGTTTCCTTGCTTAAAGTTGCAATGAGTCCGTTTTATGCAGCTTCACAGCACGAATGGCCATAATATTTCTGTGAGGGGTTGATAGAAACATTGATCAATCAAACTTTCAGGCTTTTGCACTTTCCTACTAAAACTTATTTATAAAAAACACTTGAAAAATGGTTAATGCAAGTTAGTTGCACAGAGAGAATAAGAACACACAAATTAAGTGATGAAGAACAAAAGAGAAACAAGTTCAAAAACAAATATTATAAGAACATTTTAGGCACAGGTTGAACCCTGCACCTCTTGCTCTGGGACAGTGGTTTTACCAGTTTCACATCAAAGAATGACATGGGTTTGGATGCGTGAGAAATCCAAAAGCCTTGACACACACAAACACTCACACAATTTACAGTGCTGAAAATATGCAGACAGAGGGAAAATTCTCAGGTGCACTAGAGGTTTTCTCAAATATCTGAAAGAGGGTTGGGTGATCACTCCCTCCTCCCCTGTGAGAGCACTCAGTGCAAACACTGATTGCAGTCCAACATCACAGCTGCCTGTTAGAAGATTTCTGGACCATAGTGTCCTAACTGAAACACTATACTTACTTGTTTACTTGAAGAAAACTCAACCCAACCCAACCCAAATGATACATATTTGGTTAAATGCCAATTTAGTCCAGTGCTTTTCACTTTTTTTACACTATTCTTTTATATAAAAATAAATATGTAAGTATTTATAATGGAAAATGAACAGAAAAGTAATGTTAATGCATCATAGCACAAAATCTGGCTAAGGAAATTTGGCTCTAGGAAATTTGGCCAATCAGTTGAAAATGAACCTTTTGGCTAACAATGGCACATTTACAGTGACGTTGATGAACATGCATTGTCCCTGTAAAAAATAAATAAATAAATGACTAGAAGACAAATGCAAGAGGATCATGTTATTGCTTATCAAGAGTTTAGCTTTAGTTTGGAGTAATGATCTTACATACCTCTCCCTGAGTCCAACAGTGGACTGAGTTGTTTAGACTCAGATTGAGATACTGGGCAGCAAAGAGGAAGCAGAGCAAGAATACAGCCACAAGAGCCAGAGAAACGGAAGAAAACACAAAAAGGAAAGAAAGATTACAGCGTTGGACTGAAGATCATTGGACACAAATAGAGCTCAAAACAAATGGCAGAAAGAAGCAATTACAGAGAGCTGATAAAAACTCATTTGTTGACATTTTATAACATCCGTTCTCTCACCTGCTTTAACATCCATCTCTGATGTGCCGTAAGAAAGTAAGAAGAGGGTTTGGGGTTTAGCTAAACAACTTAAGTGTCATAATAAATATTCAAGAATACAAAGGATTGAATATGTTTAACAAAAGCTACTTTTTAACAGAACCATTTACATATCTGGCAGTATAAAACAAAATGGAACAGTAAAAGCACACAAGTTTGAGGTTTTCTAATCTAATTTATCAGGACATGGGGGGTATAATGGAAGTTTTGGCAGGGTGGCGCAGCCATAGATATAGTTCTATATCTATCTAGGGAGCAGCAGTCACAATAACAGGTGCATGATATATATTTAACTACAGGAAAGACATTCAGCTGCACAAGAGAGAGCAAAGCTGTTCTTTGTTAAAGTTTTTGGCAACTCTCTAGTTTGTCTGGATTGCGTTTGAAATCTGCTGATGAGCCAGCTTTCCAGTTCCGGAGCCAGTCTAGAGTATGTGTCTGTATTGTTGTGGATCTGTAGTGAAGGAGTTCTAAAACTGTGGAAGTTTGTCTGCTGTGGCCTCAAGCTCTCAGTTCGTTCAGGGCTCCTAAACAGTCTTATCCTACAAAGAGGTGAGGCTACATTGTCGTTCCACGTGAACAATTTTGTATCCCAAAAGGATGAAGGAATTCAGTCAACCAAGGAGGTCCATTAATCTGACCCGGTAAGGTGTTCGACCTGTTAGTGACCCATTTGATATTAGACAGGGAGTTACAGCTACAACTCCACAATCCCACAACGGCTACTTTCATACACTTAAAAATAAATCAGACTTGCAACAGAACATGACTGCAGCCTTCTACTCTAGTCAGGACTCAGTGTGGTGTCTAAAGGTATACCCATGATGCTGGCCTTCTTAGGAGAAGTGAGGACAGGTGTGGAGATGCCTGCTGCCCAGCAGCATGTGTGAACAATAGATAGAAGAGAGAAGTGATGACATACATGAACAAAAGACACTAAAAATGAGGATGCGTTAAACTGTATTGATTACAGGCTTTGATTCTAATTAGAACCATATTTAATATATATATATATATATATATATATATATATATATATATATATATATATATATATATATATATATATATATAATATATATATATATATATATATATATATATATATATATATATATATATATATTTTTTTTATTATACCCTTAAAGCTGGAAATGTTAAGAAACTGAATCTGAGCAAGCACTCAATTCTAGCTACTACAAGTACTTGACTGTTTTCAACACTTTGTGTTATGGATGCATTTGAACCTGGACCAAAAAGAATTGAGGTCGGAAACACAGCCCTGCCTTTATCAACAATATATGCACTCATGCTGATGTTAAGGTTACTACGTACTTCTAATTTCAATAAAGTCTGCACTTTTCCCCAGATGTTTAAATTGGAGATTTGGGTTTGTACCCTTAGAAGAGTTATTTATATATTGGACCTTCCAAACATTTACAGAGCTACGCACAGCAGGAACTTAGTATGTTATTGTGATTACTGACTCACCAGCACTCCCGGCGCTGCCCTCTCTGCTTTCTCTCCGACCTCTGGCACTGCCCTCCCGCCCCGACTTCACCCTCTGCAGAAAGAGAGAATGAGGGTGGGTAGGATTGGGGAAATTAAGATTACCATATACAGTTTTTAACCAGATTATCTTTTTTTGTGGTGAAAAAAACAATTTAATGCTATATAATTGGATTCTGGTTAAAACGCCTAGTCTTTTTTATTCGTCTCTCTCTCTCTCT
This sequence comes from Perca fluviatilis, assembly GCF_010015445.1. Lineage (NCBI taxonomy): Eukaryota > Metazoa > Chordata > Actinopteri > Perciformes > Percidae > Perca > Perca fluviatilis. The sequence continues at coordinate 26,553,723 of NC_053123.1, read as the reverse complement.
CTCTCTGTGTCTCATTAACTAAGTCAGTCGAAAAATATTTTTGAAACTAATTATATGGGAATTTCCATGGTAAAATAAGACATTTAACCCTTGTGTTGTCCTCGGGTCGAATTTGACCCGTTTACAAACACTTTCTATATCAGAACTATGACAAAAGAACGTTGAAAAAAGTGACAAATGTTGTAAAAAGCTACGCAGAAAAAAAAAAAAGAAATCAACAAAAGAAAATCGGGAAAAGTGACACAAAAAAAACACATCAAAAACATCGCCAGAGGTGACAAAAACTTAAAGTTAAAAAATTTGAAAAAAGTGAAAAAGCGACAACAAAAATTTGAATCAAATGTTGAAATTTCAACCCAGAAAAGCACAAAGTTGCATGGTCGATGGGAAGACAACACAAGGGTTAACATAAACACAACATCAGAGCAGTGATTTAATCTTCTCTTCTGCTAATCATTATCTCAGTCACCCTTTCATACACTATGCAGTTACAGTATATTATCAGGATCAGTTGTTGTTCACTCTGGAGATTTTTGGGATTAATAAATCAACCCCTTTAGCTCTGTCTGCCTCTCTGTTGGATTGTTTCTCTGGTTGGATTTAAGAGCAGCTGCTGGCTTGTGATTTGACAAAGTCATCCTCCTAATCTGTTCCTGGCTCTGGTGGCACACGCAGGGTTCTTGCAGGTTTTAGTAAGTCAAATTTAAGACCTTTTTAAGACATTTTAAGAAAAGATTGAAATTTAAGACCTACACGACGCATTACCAAAAAAATAGGTACCGCTTGTAACCAACAGCGGAAATCGCAGTGATCTAGCCATGTCTTGTTAAAAGTACACTTTCCCATTTTCCACCTGCGGTCTAGCCAAACTTTAACAAACTCTGAGGAGACGCAGACATATTTTGCGGGCAGGTATTGCATTTATAACGGGATTTGTAGTTTTATCACTGCGTACGTACCAACACCAATATCCCCCAGAAAGAACTACAACACACCGAACCAATGTTCTGAGGGCAGTGTTCTGCTGGTTTTACTACAGAGAGTTGCAGAGCTTTTTTAGACTGACATGACTAAATGAAATTTAAGACCTTGGATGAAAATCATGAAGCTCTGTTACTCTGAATCACGCCTTCTTGAGAACTTGACTGACCTGGGAGACCACAGGCCTGTCATCTACTTTAGGTGTCGACCTTAAATTTTGGAGCCACCATAGATACTTTTTATTGCATTCCTCAAGATAAGGATGCAATGCAGAATTAATTTTAATTATGTGATATTTGGGGATTTTCTTATCCAGCTTTTACTCAGAGCTGAATGAATAAATCATAATCACAAATAAGACAGATGTAATAGAATACTCATGTGATCTTGGAATTACCACTTAAAAAGGGAAATTCCACCAATTTTACACATCAATGTTTGTGTACAGGCTTTGGGGAGTACTACTGCATAATATGTTATATCGGCACACTATTGCATGCACATGTTTTAAAGGGCATACGTCTTTTACTCTTTTACCTTTAACTCTTGTTTTAGTACTTTTAATAATTGTTTTGATTATTATTTTTATTATTCTTTGCACTATTCTTTGTTGAGTGTGGTTTTGTTTGTGTACTGTTGCTGTGAGGTGAATTTCCCCCTGGGGATAATCAAAGTATCTATCTATCTCTATTAATCTTAAAAACTTGACTTGAGACAGCTTCGGTTAAGGCTGAAGAATACAAGTTTGAAAATAAAAATAAACCTTAAGGTGAGTTAGAAAGAAGTTAGGCTGCCAGACTTCTGCAGCCCAATCCTCATGTCCTGGCTGGCTAAAATCAAACCACTAACCACTTATTTAATCCATTCAGATGTCTCAGGTGACACTGAACGACTCTCCAAACACAACAACTGCTTGAAAATGACCCAGCATTCGTGTCAGCCAGGTGTTTAACAGCTGTATAGCATTTCCTCTAAACACAGTTTGAATAATGGAAAATCAACAGAAGACTAAGCTGTGTTTCATGCATTTCTGGAGCCGCAGCGACCACTGACCAATTTTATGGCAAAGGGACACGTGTATGTTTTTAATCAGCGTGTTCTTGTCCAGGAACAGACGACAGGACGCCAAGACATTGGTGAAAAAAAGATGATTAATGAAAGCTTACGAAAGGTCTGTAACATACGACTGCAAAACAAGCAGGTCATTTTTGAGGCTGCGTAATGTTATTATGCAGATGTATTACCTTATTTTAATGTTATATCAATAAACTACATTGACTGTATAAGGCATTTGATGCTTTTATAAACTACCTACAGGGTTAATCACTATCAGGTTGTAGCGACTGGTTATAGAGAACAGCAGAATATAACTTTATTTACACAACAATGCTACAAATCACTCTTTTAAAAGCCTATACCTGTTAAACTGAGATTTACCTGTTCTTTGATCTCCTTCATCTTCTCTGCTTTCTTCAGCTTGGTGGCGTATTCTTGGACTTCCTTTAAACCCATGTCCGTACACAGCCTCACCAAGAAACGCAGGCCTGGTCAAACACACAGTTTTTTTTTTTTTATTTTCTTTACACTCTGATCAGTGGATCATCTGATGTTCGTCAGTAGTTCTGTTGAAAATTGTGTAACAAACAGGATGAATTACATTCCACATTTTCTGGAAACTTGCGGTGAATGTCTTTATACGTTTCCAGAGCCTTCTGATAGTTTCCTGTGCAGAAAAAAAGAAAAGGATCTATGTTTACAACTTTAACTGAGCACATTGGCATTGCTAGTTCAAGTCAGGCACCCTGAGTCAATGTTTCTGAAACTGTTAAGTGAACCAGCTATTACTTTTCCCCACATTTACCTCCTCACAGTCAGTGAAGATAAAACTAAACTTTACTAGATTAAAAGAATAAACCTTAATCAAATAAATGACCAAGCACTCATTGTGTGGATGATAAAGTTTAGGAATTCCAATGTGGAGTGAATCTACTTTTCTGTGATTTGGTTTAGACAGAGAATAAGCGGAAACATGCTATGTTAATATGCCAGGAAAGGTCAAGAAAAGAATCATTCTCACCACTTCTTCTGTAGCAGCTTGCCACCATTAACTGCCACTTCACCTGGGTTGGTCTGAGAAACACAGCAGAAAGACATTCAGTCAGTTTTAACACACAACCGTTTTTTAAGAAGAGATTGGACAAAAAAAGTAAATTCTGAATTCAGAACATAAACAAAACCAAATGATCTGTCCTCTTTGTTAAAGACAAAAATGACTTCCAGATGAAAACAAGCTTCATGGTTGATGAAAGAAGAAACAAACAAAACAACATGAAATAAGACACCAATCACTTAATCAAGTCTGAAAAATGTAGAAATAACATCATTTCACAGATGTTTCTCAAAATGAACCTGACTTCCCCCAAAAATACTCCTTTTTTTTTTTACCCAGAACTATTTGGTTTGTTACTTGTTATTCTTTTACCTTCTACATTACTTTAACTTGTGGTTACTTACTGTATGAGTGTGGCTCTTTCAAAGTACTGAATGGCTTTCTCACAGAACTGTGTCTCGATGTAGTAAGCCCCAAGCCACTCGATGACATCGATGTTGGAGGGGAAGTATCTGAAGGACTGGACAGCAACACAACCCGAACAACATCAGAGCAATTCTAGGTAACATTGTTAAATTAAGTCCTCAGCAACACATTAAATGATCTTGTACCTCGTAGTAGTACTGGAAAGCCTGGGATTTGTCCCCCTCGCCATCATAAAGCTCCCCCAGTTTGGCCAGTGCCTGGGGGTCGGTGTGAGTTACACTCAAGACCTGTATCAACCACTCGATTGCCTGTTGGGGATCTTCCAGAAGCTCATATATGAAGCCAATGAGTCAAGGACCAACATATGATCACATGGGAATGGACAGAGACACAGGTTTGAATCCATAGATGAACACCTTCCCAGAAACATCTGGCGAGTTACAATTGTTAGAAGCAGTTACAGACAAATATTCAAAAACACATTTAACAAATTACACTTCTTATCAGTAGGATACAGATTGGCCAGCTGGTACATGACTTGAGCACTGTTCCGTAGAATGGCATGGAGCTTCAGGAAGCAGTCCAGAGCCTCCTCGAGACGATTCAGTTTCTTATAGGTTAGACCTGGTACAAGGGGATAGGGGCCAAAAACTGTCAAACTTAAAAGCAACATGAGAACTTTTCCCGCTTCGGTCCCCCTACAGGTTGGAAGCGGAATTGTCCATTACATTACATTGTCCCGTTCATTCGAACTACAGATCCGACTACCCGATCTGGCAAACTTGCATAATGTAATGTAATGGACAATTCCGCTTCCAACCTGTAGGGGGACCGAAGCAGGAAAAGTTCTCTAGTGTTGCTTTAATTGACTTAAGACACTGAGGGCCCTATCTTGCACTCAGCGCAATTGCCTTTGTACACAGACGCATGTATCATTCCTATTTTGCATCCGACGCACAGCGGACTTTTCCACATCGGTAAATTAGGGAATGTATTTGCGCTCCCGGGGGCAGTTCAGCGAAAAGAGGAGGCGTGTTCCGGGGCAAACGTTCCCTGGTGCTATTTTGCAGTTTCTGAAAACAATTCTGCCACTGACCAGGAAAAACCTGGTCTAAAGTCAGTGCCGCCAGTCTAAAGTCAGTAGCGCGTTATTCAGATGCTATTTTAGGGGCGCATGCTTGGCCGTAATGTAGCCTAGCGTGTGCACAACGCGCATACACTTTGCTTCTCTCATCTAAACGGACGCAGCAGTTCCCATTTTTGCAAACCATACATAATTACAAGGATAAATATTACTGAAAAAATACTGAATACTGAAAAAGTGCTCCAGGTTTTTGGATAGATCAGGAGGCACTTTACAGTACAGTCCTCAAAAATTCGCAGCATTCTTTGTGGCTTGTTGTGTTTTACACAACATTTCCATGAATCATGCATGTGTTGATGACATAAATGAGGAAATATTAGAGGACTTAAGGAGACGTGATGTTGAACTACGGTGGGATTGGACACTCCAGCGGAATCTGGCCAGGGAGTAATGCGCGATGTGCTCCTGGTGGAGCGGGTGGACGGAGATGGAGTGGGGGGAGGAGGAAGGGGCACAACAGGTGCAGGTGGTGCGTTTTGAGGCCCATGCTCCATGGCTGCAGCAATCCTCTCCAGACTTGAGGAGATGCGCCCGAGAGGCCGCAGCAACATCGCCACCCGGATAAGACTTGCATTTATTACTTTGCCGCATCCCGGACAGCTCCCGCTGGCGTGCGCCAGGCAAATCCGCCGTCATAATAGCAATCCGCCATGGAACAAGCAGGCCTGCTCTCAAAAGGGAATGTGAGAAGACGCTCTGATTGGTTATTTTCACGTTACGCCCAAACCACACCTAGTTACTTCAGACCAACCCACTTAAGATTTGCGTAGGGCGCAAGACTCATTTATCCCGCCGGTATAATAGCAACAGCGGCCGAGATCCACCCACAAAGCTACTTGCGTTTTACGTTTCATACTTGCGTTTCAGATCGTTAAAATAGGGCCCTGACACTATAACAAGTTTCTTTGACAACCTACAGATATTCCCCTAAAAAAAGGTGACACATGAAGTCCTTACAGTGTACTTTAAATACAATAAGTGGACATTTTTTACATCAAATGCTTTTCAAAACTGGTCATGAGCCCACCTATGATGGCTGAGTCATACTGGAAAATAGAGATTACATTTCTTTAACGTTTTAACGTCTATTGAAGCGAGAAACTTATGGCTTTTAGAGTAATTTTTTTTTTTTATTGTTATACTCCTGTTTAGCACTGCTGAACTTGGACAACCTTTAACCTTAACTATACTATAAACTGACCTCTGCATTATCTACCACTGCACTGTATCATGGATATGGACATTACCCAGGTTGTAGAGGGCCTCAGTGCAGGAGGAATCATTCCTAAGTGCTTCTTTGTAGAACTCTGCAGCCTTTTCATAGTCTTGCTTGACGAACACTGTGTTGCCTTTGTTGATAAGTGCTGCCGGGTTGTAGCGGTCAGCGGTCATGGCAAGGTCTGCGTATCGGTCAGCCTGGTCATAGTCCTTCTCCTGTAACAGGTGAAAGATCAGAGGGGAAGAATCTACTGGCAGCATATACTTGTCGGCAAACATCCACTTGTCTCTGAGCACTTAAACAATATAAATATAAAGCCTTTTGATTCGTCAAGGAGATAATCTTACCAGGAAGTAGAGGAAAGAGAGGTTGGTGGCTGCAGCACTCTTCACTCTGCTGTCCTTCTTCTCAAATGTCTTTAGAGTCTCCACTGCCTGATAACGCATAATAAAAAGCTGTCAGGGTAAATGTTATACAATACTGCATAACTTCAGTAAAAGCCGATTTCCCCACTTACAAGCATAAAAGATCACATATTGATGTGATCTGAAGCTTCTGCTTATATTTATGATTTATGTTGAGCGATCACACCTTCTATAAATACTCTTTATATAAGAAAATATCAGAATAAATATTAAATGTGTAGTTGTATGTATATTTTAGAAGACTATGGTATATAAAGGAGACCAGTAAAGGAACCACCATAAACCACAAAGTGTTCATTGCAAGAATCATTGCAGAATGCAACTATCTGGTTTTTGTAGTAATGAGTCATGATCGTTTTCCTCAGACATGTAATTTTTTTAATACAATTTTTTACCACATTTACTTGGTTGTTATGCCACTTACGTACATTATTTACTGGGGAGATAATCCAACAGTATTAGGGTGTAAAGGTTTTGACAAACCACCAGCTAGGCTACAGCAGCACTGAGGCTGCAGATTACACCACCATCACCACTACCTATCAAGAGTATAAAAGCACCACAAACATGCATCAGATGTATATGGAGCTCCAAAGTGTTCAATATTAAATAAATAAGTATGAAATGATCACAAGAATAATTTGGGGAAAATATATAACACAATCATTTGTAAAATAATTAACTCATTATAAAATGTTATTTAGTTAAATCTGTTATTATAATAATGTTTTAATTCATTTTTATTTCATGTCAGTTATTATGCAAATGATGTATGAGTCGAGTTAATAATTTCTTCAATTATTTCACAAATTAGTTTCATTTGTATGTTTTACACACTGTATTTATATGATTATGTTTCCTTTTTTAATTACTTAATATTGAAAAGTTTGGGGTTCCATAAATATAAAGCCCATCAGTGCAAGAAAGTTAGATACTGCAGTTCTATATAATTAAAAAAACTTAGCGCTACTGGCAAAGATGCAGTTCCTTGGGTGCTTAGTTAGAGACGGAACCATTATAATTCCTCTCTGAACCCAGATTTTCCTTACTGGTCTGTGGGTTTTAAACCAATAACTGCTTCTCCAACTTCTCTTGGCAGTGACATTATTTGGAAAAAGCCTTCTTACATAGTAACAAAAAAACACTATCTAAACGTGAACATGGAAACAGAAGGCACACATACCTCAACCTTAGGCATGCAGATGGGAAGGAAACAAGACAAAAAGCAAGAGAGAATGGAGGGCAATGAGAAGGGGAAAATTTGAGTCTGATGCTGTACATTCCTGAAACAGCATTAGCAGGAGAAAACTGACATATATAAACAACGCTGGCCAATAACTGCATGGAAACAAATCGTTGTTAAAAAAAAAAGATGGAAAAATAGATGGAAAAAAATAAAAGAAAAAAGGGAAATACCACTCATTTTACCATTTCATAAATGTAACTTACTCCAGAAATTTTTTTTTAGCTTTAATGAGAGTACCTTTTTCCAGATTTAGAATTTGTAACACAATAATACAACAGTGACAATAAAATCTACAACAAATATTTTCTGTTTCTGCAAAGTCAGTCTCTAATGTTAATGACTTATAGTTTTGCAATTATAGTATATACTGAGATTTTAGGTTGAAGCATTCACATGAAATGTTTGGTTTAAACGTCTGGCTTTAAACTGAAAGGATTCGGCATATTCTTAAATATCTAATCTTTAACAAGGTGGCAAATATTAGCATGATACTGTGGTGACAACCACAGACTAAAGGAGTGAGATGCCTAAATTGAGTGGTCTTGCCCTTTATACTGTTAAGACAAAAAGTCACCTGGTTGAAGTCCTTCTGTCGGAGGTAGGTGATAGCTTTGTTTATCTCTAGATCGTTGGCAAGCTCAACATACTGAGAATTCTTCACCATGTCCACACACCTAAAAAGAAACAATACATGCACAGTATAATACTTTATGCATCATATCACATCATTTGATTTTTGCTGCAAATAGCATGTATAATTATTAGTTTGAACTCAATTTGACCAATAAGCCAGGCACATGAAATCTGCTGTATAGACTGCATTTTGATTTTGGTGTTTTTACTCAGTTACTACTAAAACAAAATTGTTATAAAGGCATAAAATCCTCTTAAGCGATGATAAAACTTACTACACTCGTTTAAAAACAAAATAGCATGGGTGTGAAGAAGAAGGGGGAAGCAGGAGAGGATGGGAAGGTTATAGCCACCCTTTTACATATTCACTACAGGAGCAGGAGGCACCTGAAACCTGCTCAATGAAAACATACAAACTAATTGTCCTTGTTTCTATCACAATCTCAGCATCGGCAGTTTCAGAGGGGGGCAAATCTGCAGTTTTTGCTCTAAAATTTGAGGCTTCATCTGACAAAACACTATCTGCTGCCTCTTTAAGTGGCTGGAAATGGCGCAAAAGAACTCGAAAAACTAGTAACCGACACTTATCATTGTTTTCATATTTTCCTTTAGAGTGACCTAGCTGGGTTAGAAATCCAGGAACATTTGAAATCTGATTACGGAAATCAAGGGAAAACACTCACTCATTTTATGGAGTATGTTGTCAGCTATCTCTTATTATATCTGCTTATCAGTTATCACCTTGAAAATCATGTTTTTGTCTTTCTGAGTCCTGTAATGGAGCTGGAGTCCACTTGCACATCGTATGCCCTCTAGTGTTAAGATGAAAAGACAAAACCAATACAACAGTAACAAACCAGTCAAATCCAGTAGCAAAAGATGTCTCAATGGCCGGAGCGATCAGTTTGGCAGCGGTCATGATGTACTTCTCAGCCAGGACTTTTCTATGTACAATATATGGGGAGAAAACAGGGCACGGGTTCACGTACAAAACCCAATTATTAAAACAACAGTATGCATTGTATTCAAAATGCAGTGTGCTTGGTGTTTTAGCTGGAAAAAAGAAAAGTGTGCGTTTGTGTGACATTTTCCTACAGATCTCTTTCCATCTGGTGAAGTTTGTCGTTCTTAATGGCCTCGATGACCATACTTGAGTCTGTGTCATCCTGAGAGAGATAACAGGACAAAGTTTGTTCAAACACTGAATAATAGGAAATGAGAATGTATAGACATATCTGATAACTATGTGTTCTTAGTTAGGTTGTTGTTTACGTACTACAAGACTATTGTACTTCAATAATTTAAAAGAGGTTGCCAATTGTTTAAGCACACAATAGTACATCCAGGTAAAGGCACGCACACACACACACACACACACACACACACACACACACACACACACACACACACACACACACACACACACACACACACACACACACACACACACACACACACACACACACACACACACACACACACACACACACACACACACACACACTCACATTAGATGGGATGTACTTGTCTTCATCATCGATGCCCAGAGGAACAGAGATGAGCTTCTGAAAGGCCTTTTTCATCCTCTCCCTGTCACCGATGGCATAGTAGCACAGGATAAGGTTGAAGCCGGTCTTGATGTTGGGACTCTCACTCATGATGTGCTCAAAAGATGTTATGGCGTCTGAGTATTGGCCCATGCGGACAAAGACCACGCCGATGTTCTGCATGATCTTGATCCTCATTTCCTTGTGAGCGTTGGAGATCTGATCCAGTGCCATTCGGTAGAACTTGATGGCTTTGGGGTAGTTCTTCTGTTTGACGTAGATGTTGGCCATGTTGACTTTTAGGCGGCCTAGAAGAGCAGCACAGATGTAGTTTGAGGGAAAACCACAGAAAAGAATTTTTTGCTACCATGATAATTTGTATTTCAAAGCTGCAGTACCAGACCAGAGTCACACTAACAAATATCCTCTTTTTTTTTTCTTTTTTTTTTTAACAGTCATATTAAAAAGACTGGATTTTCGGTCCTCCCTGAGTAATTGGTGGATTCACTTGGGCAGCCATAGTTTAAACACATCTGTAAGAGCTCAGTGGTCTGCTCACCTGCATTACTGAACATCTTGTTCTTAACAATGACCTGGTAGCTGTTTAGGGCCTCTGGGTACATTTCATTGTTCGCATACTGGTTGGCTAGGTTGAGCAAAACCTGGTAATGACAGAAATATTCATTATTTCTAAATCAAATAATACCAAAACAGACAATGAAGTCAGGAACTTATTCACAGAAGCTAACATTAAATTGAATTTTTTTTCTGTGAGCTGTGCCCACATAGCTGAGTGGTTAGGTCCACTGCCTCTAAAGCTTAACATGTGCTATGGATCAAATCCTGCCAGTTACTTCCTTAACTGTGTCTCCCTCTAATATGAAAATAACTAAATGTCACTTAATATGAAAAGAACATATACATACAGATACTAACATATACAGCAGCTGTTACTTATGTAATTTACAATCCTGAGCAAATTTTAGTGGTGATTATTCCAGTTGTCAATTGGCAAAACTTACAATTTGACATTACAACTAATATTTCAGCACAACAATGGAGTTTAATAGGAAGAAACGTTTTTTCTTGCTATTAAATGACCCATCTGTGAGATTGGGTCATTCTCACAGAATCAAACAGTAACAACTTCTCTCTAGTGCCAACAAATACACCAGAATGCAATGCAGCCACTGTGCAAGAGAAGTGACATTTTATATAAGAAGTGCTAGAAAAACTCTTGCTCTCTCTTATTTGTACTTAGCCACCACACTCTGGAAAATGTAGGAAATCACTAGTAGTAGTAGTAGTAGTAGTAGTAGTAGTAGTAGTAGTAGTAGTAGTAGTAGTAGTTGGATGGATTCGCCAAAAAAGTAAGAATGAAGACTACAACACTTGATCACCAATTATCTCCTCAAACACAGTTTATTGTATCACAGATAATAAATAAGAATGTAAAAAACAACAACAGGTATTTTTTCTTTAATTAATGATAGCAATAAAACTTAAAGAGTGGATTTCCCAAAAGGTGTTATTCAGAGTGTAGGAAGTAAGTGCTCAATCATTTCATTTACAGACACTGGAACAATTTTTCACATACAGCAGCATTACTTACAGAGTAGGTGAGGTCTAAATTGATGTGGTCCGCATTGCCAGATTGTTCCCTCTGTCTCACCAGTGCTCTTTCCTTCCTCCCTGCCTCTTTGGCCTTTTCAAGGGCCTGTAAAAATACATCAGTAACAGTACATACAGTAAAGAGACATGACCACACAAAGACACAAATTCACATACACAGGTCAGCAGTAGTGACACCAACACCCATGTAGAAGCCCTGTACAGTAAAATGTGTCCTGATAAATATAGTTCAACTGCCAAGTCACTTTTTGAGAAAGCATTTCAAATGTTTCAGTTATAATAGGTTTCTGTTGCACTTCACAATGAACTACAAACTCAATCTGTTTGTCTAGTTCCGTATGTTATACTATATGCTTTTTAATGCACTGAAAATAGGGTAGGGTAATAAACCTTAGGTATTTTAGCCAACCACTTTTTTTTAGGTTTAACAACTACTGGCGGGGGAACTAAAAGCTTTATTACAGGGTTATATTTGTGTAAAGCGCCTCTGATGACACTTTAACCCGATACTCAGTCCAATGTGTTGGAGTGCCGAGCTGACACAATAAAAAATTAATCACTGTCTCACTTGGAGACCCTTCTCTCCAAATCCAAACAGCCATTTTTTTTAATACTAAACAGTATGTTAAAGAATGACAGAATCTGACCAGTTGTAAGGCTCCAATGCTCTGTGCCATGCAGCTCTCTTCTATCAGGTCATTCACTTTTTTCTCCAGAATCTTAATCTTCTCTTCAGGTCTGCAAGAACACAACACAAACACAGCAATACAATGTGTGAAAATGTTGCTTGAAAGCACGTCTTTCTCCACTTAACAAAAAACTGCTCTTTAGAGACAGATACAGAGTACATATACACACACAATTATATACGCTACTATGACAAAATATGCGTCTTTAGATCCTAATAGATGCAATTAAGCACCTATAAATACCTTTTGTTATGACCCTGAGGTCATATTATTGTAATTTGTTTTGCCCTGCACTATCACCTGGGGCCTGTTTCACAAAAGCAGAATATATAAATCCAGGATAACTGATAAAGCGAGGCTTGACCTAGTCTAATCTGTGCATCCTGGCTTGGTGCGTTTCACGAAGGCCGAGCCAGGCTGAGGAGGAGCGACTAGGTTGAGCCAGGCTGAAGTAATTCAGATAGATGCGCGTCCACGGCTTTCCTCAAAAGACTGCAAGGTCGATCACAGATTTACTGATGCCAACATGGAGAATACGCATTGTACATACTTTATACAGTGTGAGCAGCAGCTTTTTGTGGAAGTATGACGACGTAAAAAGAAAAGAAACACAGCCGCTGTAATGAAACAGCGAGAGAAAGCGTAGCAGACGATCACGGACCGACTGAATGCGTAATTGTAGCCTAAACATATACAATAACTGACCACGGCTCTGAACTGAAACCGTCATAATCATTCCATTCAATGATTAGGCTACTAATCATTTTCACAAATTAACAGTTGTACTCTTTGCCTTAAAAGTAAGCAGAAGATAATGTTACTCAGGAAATTTACAATGAAGATGAATTTTCTACAACGCTAGAATATGATGCATAAATATCTCTTTCACTCTGTTCCTCCCTCTCTCATGGGCTAAAATATAAGTTTCCTAAGTCATATTATATTATATTATATATATCGTTTTTGCAAATGACAGTGACTCATTGAATGGTTTCAGTTAAGAGCAGTATTTCATAAATGTATATTTTTAGACTATCATTCAGTCGGTCCGCTTATCTACTACGCCCTTTTTCCACGTTTCATTTTTTTTATTTTTATAGAGGCAGAGTTTCCTTCTCTACATATTATATGCCTTGCTCCCTGTATATATGGACATAGAAAATAAAGACACTGAAGAAATTGGACTCTAAAATCTAGAAACTATGAAGATAATTAAGTGATAAATTCCATGCACACTGTAAACATGAATGGAACAGAGTGATATTCATCAGTTATTTCCCCCCAAATATAAGGTCAAAAACCATTGAGGTGTCCTCTCCCTGTTGTTACATGAATGCACAGTAGCCTACATCACTAGATAGTTACTGGTCCAGTGAACTAAGACTATAATTTGGGAGGATTGTACAATTAGGATATGTTCTTAAATTGTACAATCCTCCCAAATTATAGTCCCAGTTTACTGGACAACATAAATTGTGTGCTAAGAATGCCAAATACAATGTACATTGAATTTAAAAAAAATTAATCAACTAAAATAATTCAAGGTGCATTGGTCAACTATAGAAATGTACAGCATTGTATGTATTGCCCTTAGTAACAGACTTCATTTAAAAACACATTTGAAATTTTATCAGCCTTTCCTAATTATCTCAACAACTGCCGTAATATATTCATCAAACTTCTAACAACAATATGAACAGCAGTCTTCATACAGCAATATAACAGTAACAATGACTGTCACATGAATAATTATAAATAAAAAAATAATGGTCACAACTTTAAATAATAACAGTACTTAAATAAACAGCAAAATGCACCTGTTGTATTTTAATCCAGGCTGATAACAATAGGGTAAAACCACTGCTGGGTGATCAGAAAAGGCTACAGGATTAAATAAATCCTGGCTGTTAGCCTGGTCAGGAGCAGGCTAGCTGTACAGAATAAATCTCCATGGTGATTTATGTGCCTCCGCTTTCGTGAAACCGAATCAAGGCTTAATTCATCCAGGATAACTGGGAAATCCCGGCTTAATCCCTTATCTTGGTTTTGTGAAACAGGCCCGTTCTCCTGAGGGTACACAGGTAATGAAGAACAGGTGTGAACACCGGATTGGTCCAGCAGAGCTGATTGCTGTCTCCTGATTGGTCGCCGGGAGGACAGCAGCCATCTTAAGCCTCATCAGACAGGAGCTCTGCCCCTCCCCCCCTGTCTTCACTCTGCCATTTCCAACATGTGCCTTTGTAACCGGTGTGTTGTGTTCCAAGTTGTTGAGTAGTGTTAGCAGCCTTCAGTGAGAATGGTTGTTTTGAGTTCTTTGATTTATTATCCTTCAGCCATTTTGTGTTAGTTGTGAATACATTTTTCTTTGTCTTGTTTTGCTAGTAGCAGTCTGGTAGGAGTGAGAAGTCCTTTTTTCTCTGTTCCCTTTTTCTCCTGTTTTGTGATTAGAAGCTTAGGTTAGAGCTTTGTCTTTTCTTTACATTTTGTTTTGGGTTTAGGTAAGTTCAGTTTGCCATTAGAATTGTTTTGTTTGTTGTCTTGGGGCCTCATCTCCAAAATAAATACAAACTGCTACTTTGAAATTATTTGTCTTGGCCATGTTTGGGAGTGGGAAGAGTGTGGGGGGGCACCTGTTATGTTGCGTCCAGTTAACCCCTAGACATCAGATTGTAACACTTTATCCAGGTCTTTTCGTCACACTGCTAAGGGGAAAACACTAACCTGGATAATGCAGGGATAATCTTCAATGAAACACTAAAACAGTTTAAAGAGTGACAACTCACGTGTCCTCATTCTTTGCTTCAAGTGAAGGTGCAGGGCCTTTGGACTGGCCCAGAGGGTCAAAGGTTGAGCCTGAAAATACAAATAATACTAATTAGCATCCTATCAGTCTGTTCTTATACATACACAAAAGGTACATCCTAATAAAAATGGCTTTGCTTTGCTTGTTGAAGATTAGAACCATGCTGGCATTGTCCCTCACTACAACTGTATTCTGTTACTGAAGAATAACACAATGCAGAAAGAGTGAAAATGAGCAGCCACAGAATCACAAGCTAAACACTAATCACATGGTAATCCAAATTAACACATTTTTAGCGAGATAATTTCTTTTTGGGACTCCCTTAAACTCACCACGTGTCAGGGAGGAAGTGTAACCTGCTGCTCTCACAGCAGTCATTGGTCGGGCTGCTCCATCCTGTCACATTTGACAACAGGGAAAAAAAAGAAAACACAACATAGTGATAGCTTGCCTAATGCGCTTTATTTTCACCATTTTCTTTTGTAAAAACAGAGCTATTATTAATGTTGAGTAGTATGAGAGGTTGTTTTTTAGCTCTCCGTAAATACACGATATTGGCCAATTGGGAACATACAAACGTGTAGAAAACCTACAACAAAACCTATATTGATCATCCCTACATATTTAGCATTGAGTAAGTAATAGCTGTCAATTATTGTATAATAAAAAACTATGCAAGATCTTAAATGCACACTTGATTGGCCAATCCTGCTCACCTGCACAGCTCCAGTCATGGGTCTGCCCATTGAAGAGGCCAGAGGGATCCGAGCCTTCATGAAACAATAAGTATAAAATAGGTGAGAATAATTTAGGCATGTTAACCTGACAATATCATTTATAATGCAAATATGAAACCAAAACATGTTCATTATTAAAAGCATATATTTAAAGACTCGTTATAGTTATCTTGGTTATTGTAAGTGAATGTTGTTTCTTTAACCTGTAATTTATTTTCATGTAGATCACGATGAAATCATCATCACTGTCTTCAGCTGCACAATGTCACACCTATTGTACATACTAGTGAATTAATCTGTACGACAGAGGCGCTTACATGATATATTGTTTAATTTGTGTCATTTTTTACAAAGAAGTCAGTGGGGACCAGAATGTTAGTTAGATGTGCTGATTCAATAAAAGTGTAGAAAGGTGTTGTAAAGTTTACAAATCAGGTCTTATTTACAAAAAGATTCCATGTCATTGTACTTACTCCAAAGGAAGTAGCTAAAGGTCGGGCTCCAATGGCAGTGCCAGGAAATTTGGCAGTCATCTAGATTATTCAAAACATGACATTTTAGGACAATTAGGACATAATGCACCCTCCTCAGTGTCTCTCACACACACACACACACACACACACACACACACACACACACACACACACACACACACACACACACACACACACACACACACACACACACACACACACACACACACACACACGATTAGCTGAGATTTATATTTGCATTATTAATCTAAATCTGGAAAGTAACTAGTAACACTGTAGTAGATACTCACCGGAGGTCTTCTTCCATGACTTGTCCTCACTGCTTGCTGGAAGCCCACATCGTTTTCCAACTCCTTGAAATTGTTAAAGAATTAGTTTTTATTCTTTACAAATCCCTTGTCCAATACAAAAGTAGATAATAATTTGCTATAAAGTAGATAGCAAAATAATGATTTCATTTTCAAATCAATTAATCATGTCATTCCATGGAAAGTGGTGACACCTGGATCGTGGTTGCTGCCTGCCCAACGCCCATTGCTGCTGCTACTACTACTACTACTACTACTACTACTATTATTATTATTATTAATAATAATAATAATAATAATAATAATAATAATGGTTGCAATAATAACAACAGTTAAGATAATAGAACTATAACTTATTAGGGCTGGGCAATATATCGATATATCGATATATCGATATCGTGATATCAGACTAGATATTGTCTTAGATTTTGGATATCGTAATATCGTGATATGATTTAAGTGTTGTCTTTTACTGGTTTTAAAGGCTGCTTTACATTAAAGTGATGTACTTTTCTGAACTTACCAGACTGTTGTAGCAAGCTGTTCTATTATTTGCCTCTTTTTCCATTTAGACATTATGTCCACATTACTGATGATTATTTATGTAAAATCTAAGTGTGAAGATATTTTGTTAAAGCACCAATTGTCAACCCTAGAATATCGTCGCAATATCGATATCGAGGTATTTGGTCAAGAATATTGTGATATCTGATTTTCTCCATATCGCCCAGCCCTATGACTTATTATTATTATTATTATTATTATTACTGTTCATTGTGTTATTCCATTATACCCAATGCGATAATTATTATTAGTTCAATTTCTTTTATCATTATAGTTATGTGAATCTCTCGCTCTATCACCAAATGCATTCTCTTTGGGGGATTGCTCTGTAAATGTGTGGTCTAGCTAGACCTAACGTTCCTATATCTGGAAAGTGTCCTGAAATAACTTCTGTTATGATTTGACACTATAAATGCAATTAAATTGAAATAATATGTTGTAATTCGCCACCTATACAACTCCTATCCTATGTAGCATTAATTGTATCATTGTGAGCTGTACAATTGATTGCAAACGGCTTTGACCTAAACTGCCAACTTCAGAGCTAGCTAAAATAGCATAGTCGGTAACTCACCTCGGAGTCAAATGTTGGATTATAGTCGTTGTAACCCGAATAAAGATCCTCCTCCTCCCCAGCCAGATGCAGATTTTCCATTTCTCTTTTTTCAGTGAAGTAGTGTAACGAAACGCTCCTAAATACAAACAGGTATCTACGCGAGGTGACAGCGAAGATAGTTTGTTGTCGATTTTCGGTTTCAATCCCACAATTCAACGCGGCGTGGGTGGGACAGTTTCGTTTCTCAAACCTTTGATTGGTTTGTTTCACGTCAATCATCTATTGGCCTTAACATAATTGGCCGAAGCTGAGTTCGTCCGTTGCTAAGATACACGTGTAAACTTATATACTGTCTATGGTAAACTACCAACTCGTTTCCAGGTCAGTGTAATCGGTTCGTCTGAAATATTATAACTATACATATTGTTTATTATATGTTATAGACTATAACATATAATAAACAATATGAGTTAATTAATGGCGGAAATGTGGTTTATTGTTTCTTTCTTGACGGAGAAAATGCAGTACATTGCACTCTTTTGGGGCTATTTGGTCCTTCTAGGTTACCGTACCAGCGTGACTGTAGAGGGGCGGTGCAACAGTTTTGAGAGAAATAGCGTAACGTTATAGCATATACGGTTGTCTGAGCTGATCTCTTAACATCTAGAAATGAGCTCTTCTGACATGAACATTATTACTGTGATCGGCAGGTGAGCAAGAAAAGACGCGTGTATGGTGTTAAAACGTTGCTCCCAGGTTATTATGCTTGTTGTGAAATGTAATCATGGAGCTGACATGAAAGTTAGGCTATGATTGAATTGCTGATACTGCATTTGCACTTTTTAGTTTAACCTTAGGTATTTTACATATCATTTTAAGTTACTGATTACATTGCATTGTTTGGCATGTAGCTAACTGAGCTGATTTCCTGACATCTTGTTCATTATCATGATACCTTTGCAGCTACACTTGTAATGATTCTTCATTATATTTATATATATTTTTACATTTTATCCTGTTCATTATTTCTGCGCACTCCGCTAAACTTGGCAGTCCTCTGGAGTGACCTCTCTTAAACCTGGAAAGCAAATAGAACTGCAGGATTTTGTAAAACTGACAGTTGCGCTTAGATAGAGCAACAGCAAAACCTGCAGGGATTTTTCTGTGTAACTGACATCCCTGTGTAGGGACGAAAGAATGAACTCCTGGGAAGTATAAAAAGAGAAAGCCAACACAAGAGTGATACAGCAGTAAAACATAAGCCAGGACTATTTAATGTCCATGAAGGAAGTGATGATGCATGCAAACTACAGCACTGAGCACAGAAAAACAAAGATGGAGATAATAAAAAAAGACCAGGCTAATTGTGACATTAAATATAATTTTTTTATATATTGTTTAATGGGATATCGTTATATTTACAGAGACAGTTTTAATTACAGTCAAGAGTGAACATACTAAATTATCTATTTGTCTGTGTTGCAGTGGGCTGATAGGCCGTTCCTGGGCTATGGTGTTTGTCAGTGGAGGCTACAGTGTGAAGATCTATGACAACCAACCAGGACAGGCTGCCAAGGCCATCACAGAAATCAGGTCAGCCTTAATACACACAATACTGCAGTCTTTATCCAGCATAAATCATCCTGTAATGTAGTCTTAATGTATGTAATATTCCATCCACTTTCCATATTTATTAACCTATTTTTTCTCTGCATTTGGATTATATCCTCCTGTCAGTCTGATTACAGGCCTTAGCTCTTATATAGGCCTTAGCTTCAGCTTGGTCGGGGAACTGTTGATGTTGTGGGCCTGTAAAGCCTAATGAGACAAGCACATCATATTGGGTTGTACAAATAAACTTTACATGACCTGTCTGGAAGTCCTGGAAAATGAAGTTTGAAATGATGTTGTGTTTAATTGTGATTTCTTGATCTTCTGTTCTGGGAACGTCTTCTGATACGTAGCTATTACGTAGCTAGTTGTCATGAAGTATGTCTTTAAAAGTCTTAAATCCATGTTCATAAGAATAAAAGTTACCCTAAATTACTGAGAAATGTATAGTCTTACAGTATCTGGTAAATGCCTAATCTGACTTGAGTTAACTCATACTGTAGTTCTAGGCTGCCAAAGATTTTCAATTGGGGAAAAAAACAGTAGTTAACCCCCAAACTTATATGCCCTCATACCCAGTGAGCAATAGTTTTTATGGCTTTTTTCCCCCTGAAAATATATTAACTATAGCCTATAACAACACAGGAAAGCTGAATGGCATTTGCTTTGTGGTGCTCAGAGTGACTCTTTAGCATATGATGCTGATCAGCCACTCTTATGTTCATGCATCCTCACCATGATGTTGCCATGCTCTCATGTCAATAACACCAGGGGATTTACATTCTCATGGCTTTATAGTAAGTGTGTGTGTGTGTGTGTGTGTGTGTGTGTGTGTGTGTGTGTGTGTGTGTGTGTGTGTGTGTGTGTGTGTGTGGCTTCAAAACATTAAAGGGAATATTAACAAGATGTATAGACGGACCATGTACAAAATATAACCCGTTCTTCCTTCCAGCACTTACAGGGAAGACACATGGACATTGCTCGATGACTTCCTCTTACTATAGGAACACATGGAAAAACCTAAAAACACTTTTTTAATAGCCTAGTCACTGCTATTTAAACATTAATGTGAAATGACGAACGGCTTTTGGTGAAAACTAGTGTCAGAAAAAAACACCTAATGTACAGTAAAGAAGATCCACAACCCCTTGAAACTAACTGAGAAAAAAAACTCTATACCAGCATCTTGTTATTAAACATTAATTATCCTGTATGTAGCTAATGTGTTGCTACTGCCTGTGGTGCTTACACTGTAACTGTTGTGTGAACAAAATATAAAGAATCAGAATCATGTACCTTGTTTTAAAAAGTATAATTACTCTATATCACATTTACTTTTGACAATTAAATTGACTTATGTCACTGACTAATTTGATCTTCTAAATACTAGCTGCTTCTGTGCTACCATGAGTGGCAGCCACAAACATACTTTTCTTAAATATCTTCCTTGAAGGTTTCTGGATCGATTGCTCAATCTGCTAACATAATTTAGATTCTGCTTTTATTGAACCATTCAAATATGCTATATTTATATTTTGGTAATGATTCCTTATACATTAAACGATTAATGTTACGTGTCATACAGGACAATTTGTTTCATACAGAGAATTTGGAGAAAATGTGTGGGTGAGTGTTAACTGTCCTCTATTACTTTGTGTTGGCTCAGGAAGCAGCTGGAGGAGCTGGAGGAAGCCCACATGCTGAGAGGAGAGCTGACCGCCACGCAGCAGCTCGCGCTGCTCAGCTGTTACGATGACCTGGCTCAGGCACTGGAGGGAGCCTTCTTTGTCCAGGTGACACATTAGACTACTTCCACTATCAGCACACGTTTGCTCATTGCTGATGTGTTAGTTTTTATCATTTACTTGTTGTCACACATTTGACACGACACATGTAGAGACTTTGGTCAAACTTGGTGCCTTCCACCACTGAAGTGTGGGTATTTTTAAATGTTTATGACTCAATAGGAATGCTATGTTGTTGGTTTATTTATTGGTTCATCCTCACATGCGCCATAAATCAAATTTAGGAGTGTTTACAGTAATCTCAGTACATTATGTTCTGGTATTTTTTAAATTACACTGCTTGTCCTCAAGGGGGCACAATATCACTGGTTAATGTGTGTGACATATTCTATCATACCACCAATAAAATGTTGAATAAAGCACATACATCTCACAGCTGAGGTTTGCCATTTTGCAAAATTGTGATTTTATACATACGTATTTATGTAAATCAGAACCCCAATCTAACCTGAATATACTGTATCAGCGCTTTTTTGAAATATTGCCACGTTTCATGAGCATTTTTATGAGCTGTCTATATGAACAAACTAACAGAAGTAGAGCTTTCCTTTGACAAAATGTTCAGGAGGAGGTTGTCATGGTAAGAGTTGCTCTGCTGTTGAAACATGACATTTTAAAGGTCCCATGATATCCTGCTTTTTGGATGCTTTTATATAGGCCTTAGTGGTCCCCTTATACTGTACCTGAAGTCTCTTTCCCGAAATTCAGCCTTGGTGCAGAATTACAGCCACTAGAGCCAGTCCCACAATGAGCTTTCCTTAGGATGTGCCATTTCTGTGTCTGTAGCTTTAAATGCTATTGAGGACGAGAGAGGAGGGGGCAAGGTGGAGGGTGGGGGTGTGGCCTTGACCAACTGCCATTTTGCTTGTTTGCAAGCCATGATGTCTCTTTCTCATGGGCGGGCCAAATTCTCTGGGCAGGCAAAGCAGAGAAAAGGGAGGAAACCTTGCTCCTTATGACCTCATAAGGAGCAGATTCCAGATCGGCCCATCTGAGCTTTCATTTTCTCAAAGGCAGAGCAGGATACCCAGGGCTCGGTTTACACCTATCGCCATTTCTAGCCACTGGGGGACCATAGGCAGGCTGGGGGAACTCATATTAAAGTGATGGTTCGGAGTAATTTCACCCTAGGGTCCTTTGCACCATGACCTCGAGCCAAACACCCCCCCAGAAGCTTTTTTCACCTGGGTCTAACATTGGGAGAGTTAGCGTAGAGTAGCGTTAGCCGCTGAATAGCTTAGCGCAGAGGCTAATGGATCCGAAGTGTCTCTTAACATTACCCCACTAATAATGCCCGAAATGATACCAACGGTCTACACTAGTACATATAGGTTATGCACTCATAAAACGATGGATTGTAAAGTTTGTAAGTACACCAGAAGGTTATGTAAATAACACTTGCCTGCTGGCTTCTGCTCTCTGCTGTTGTTGTTGCTGCTGTAAGACGAGTGCTTAGGGACATCTACAAATTACAACACCGAAAAGAGATGCAACAAAAATATTTTTTAATTTAACTTATTTTTTAAAGTAAGTGCTGTAGTATAACTAGCAGGAGACAAGTAATAATTGAGGTAAGTTTGGAGACATTACCTTATTTAATCATTAAATTAATAAATATTTTTGTTGCATCTCTTTTCGGTGTTGTAATTTGTAGATGTCCCTAAGCACTCTTACTGCCCGGTAGTAACAGCAGCAGCAGCAGCAGAGAGCAGAAGCCAGCAGGCAAGTGTTATTTACATAAACTTCTGGTGTACTTACAAATTTTACAATCCATCGTTTTGTGAGTGCATAACCTATTTGTACTACTGTAGACGTTTGGTATCATTTCGGGCATTATTAGTGGGGTAATGTAAAGAGACACTTCGGATCCATTAGCCTCTGCGCTAAGCTATTCAGCTGATAACGCTACGCTACGCTAACGCTCCCAATGTTCGACCCAGGTGAAAAAAGCTTCTGGGGGGGTGTTTGGCTCGAGATCATGGTGCAAAGGACCCTAGGGTGAAATTACTCCGAACCATCACTTTAATGTTAAAAAACATCATAAAGTGACATTTTCATGCCATGGGACCTTTAACAATAAATCACTCATCATGTCTTTGTCATGCTAAGAACACAAACACACACACACTCAACAATGGACACTCATATATTTATCTCATGTCATGTTTAACACTTAAAAAAAAGAGAAACTTAACTTCTTAAGCCAAGAAAATGTCTTGTATGCCACCATGACTCTGTTAAAGCAGACAATAGTGCTCTTCTTCACAGAGGTGGTGATCAGAGCACAGAGAGACAGGTAAGGACAGAATAAATCAATACTCAGTACAGAGTTCACATTAACATGGAAGAATAGAGGACTTATTATAAACAGGGAAATAACAAGTAACAATATGCTGAGTGTTCCTGTTCAGATAGTCTGCCTAACGTTTCCTGGTAGCATGAAACCATCTGGTGCAAATTTTATTCTGTTATTAATCCGGGCTTTTCTAGAGGAGTAGAGGGAGTACATGGGTTTGTCTCAATCAGATTGGTTACAGAATATATCAATAACTCATATAGTGACTGACATTAATCCATACTAGCCCTACTAAGGGAATACACACCATACAATTAGATAGTAGACTATAATTACACTGCCACTACTCACATTCCTCACCACTATCTATACGTTTCCAGACCACTGCAATAACACTCTCTTCACCTCGAGCAACATCACATCCTTAATAATTCAAAATGAAGAGAACTAATGATTGTTTTTTCATCAAGAAAAATGCTGGGGTGTCCGTTGACAACTGTCCCTGTTTCTGAAAGGCCCAGCCCAGACCCAACATTATTGTCATTTATCTGGGCCTTTATTCCTATTTACGATCATTTACATAATGTGCTAAGAAGCCCTGAGCTGTTTTTCCACGTGCTTAAATCAGATGAATGCATGGTTTCCCTGTTAGAAGAGAAGAGATATGATCTGCTACAAATCAAAATATAATTTTAAAAAGTCAAGTAATAATTTATATAATAAAAATAGACTATGGACATGTAGCAGGAAATTTAAAATAAAACCTAGTATAGACTTTATGAAAGGATAGGATGTTTAAATAAAAACTGTTGTTCTCTCTTAGGTACTCACAGTGTTAACGAGTGGAGCATCACATACACCCATTTGGCGAGTATTCTGCTCGCCCAGCCAGTTATTGCAGTTCCACAGAAGGCCATTTTAAGAGTATATTAACACTCCACTATCGCATTTGACAGCCGCTCCTTTCCAATACTCCGACAGAGCAGAAAATGAAATAAAGTACAGCAGAGCCCAAAATGATTGTATCTGGTTTTAAAGGCGTGAGAACAATTTGGCCTTTAACATATTTGTCAGAATACATAAGTAGTTTGCGGTTTGACACTTACAAAGAAACAAAATAATTTTTTTTTTTTTTGTTGTTGTGGTGATTACATTTTTCATCTTTGTTATATAATCCAAATTCATTTTCTCACTCACCTTAAGTGGTATTTATCCGAACTGAAAGTTGTGGTTTTATCTATCCGAGTACATTCTCAATACAGTAGTACCTACCAAAAAATGTATTATTTATTTAATATTTATTATTGTGATAACTAAAGTTTTCATCTTCACTGTGATGCTTCGCTGGAGCTCTGCCAAGACTAAAATACTGAGTTACTGATTTAGTGTTTAGATTAGAAGATTGTATTATTCTATATAATATGTAAGACTGTATGTTACAGATACTTTAGTTGTTTAGAGTTGATATTTACTACTCAGTTACAGAAATGATGGCAATGGTAAATTTTTCACTTCACAACCGGGCTTTTTTTTTTTTTTTTTTTTTTTTTTTTTTTTTTTGTGTGTGTGTGTGTGTGTGTGTGTGTGTGTGTGTGTGTGTGTGTGTGTGTGTGTGTGTGTGTGTGTGTGTGTGTGTGTGTGTGTGTGTGTGTGTGTGTGTGTGTGTGTGTGTTTTCCAGGAGTGCGTATTTGAGCATCTTGATGTCAAGCAAAGCGTCTTCCAGGACATAGATCGTCTTGTGGGAAAAGACGTCATCCTGAGCAGCTCCACCTCCTGTCTTGTGCCAAGCAACGTCTTCTCTAAAGTACAGAACAGGAGTCGCTGCCTCGTCTCCCATCCGGTTAGTGATACTACAGTCCTGGTTCCAGCGGGTAGCGTAAATGGATTACAACCTAATGAACTACAAACTGGGGAGCCAGTTTAGTTAATCCACCAATCATGTTTTTACAGGTATCCCGCCCTTATCATACATTACTCCTCTATCTAATGTTTCCTTTCTTTCATTTATCCCTTCTTTATCATGTATCAGTGTCTGGAAAAGTGAGCTTTTGGGTGTTATAACCCATCTTTTGGCAGCCATGTTGGAAGCACCTGGCATTTATTTACTGAATTTGACTGGGAACTACGTTAACATTAAAGCTGGAGTGCGGAACTTAAGTTTCTGCCCTCTGGCACTGGCATGAGAGAAACTTTATGGTCAGTTTACACTGAAATTAATTTTGTGTTCCTGATTAATTACACAAACACCGTTGACGCATGCTGATGACCTAGCCGTAAGTGAGCTCGCTACATTTCTTTTTTTTCTTTTTACTTTAACCCTTCTTTGAACGCCAAGTTTCTTTTTTATCTGGAGCATCCACTCCAGAAACTTTTCTTGGAAGCTTTTAAGATTTTCCGCCATACTCCTACCTGCTACTCCGTCGCTATGGTCTCTCGCCCCTTCCTGCCCGCTTAAGCTCTGGCTGGTTGACGCAAAAAATGCATCACTTCCAGTGCACCAGGCCGGGAAAGTCGCCACAGACACCACAGCTCCAGTATACTGCGAAAAACAGAGAGCTTTCCCTGGCAGGTATAGGCTTAATCAGCATTGTGTGAACTTGTTTGGCAAGGGCTTGAATGTAACAGATGTTCATTTATATGTAAAAGTCCTGCACTCCAGCTTTAACACAAATCCGCCTCATTAAACTACCCACCTTTGCTAATATACACACTGGATCTGTTGTCTTTCCAACACCTCAATAGCCTATCAGTGTTGTTACATTGTAATTTATCACCAAAATAAGTTCTCTTAATCCATCAGCTAGATATTTATTTCCAATAGCTGATGCAATTGAACCGGTTTTTACAAGCCACTATTAAAGTTGTAGCTTCAAGCAGGATTTTTTAGACTACAACCAAACTTCCAAATGACTTTTCATGGAAGTGGTTGATAGAGTTGTCTGTCTAAGTGGGAAACTATTGCTTCCACATTACATTTTTCATTGTCAACCTTGGACTGAAGCATCTATCACTGACTTGCCTCACCACAGTCAGCTATTTTGTTTTTAATATCTACAAACAAGCAATCTTTATCAGTGTCACAGTAGTTTATGAACTATTCATATTGTGCCTATTTTTGAGTATACTTTTGGGAATTACAAAATGTTTCAGCCCTTTATCTGCTGACCCTGAAAACTAACTACTAGCCACTAACATCACAGACTTTAGACACAGACCTAAAATGTAGTTTAATACAGATTATTGTAGTGTAAATTGGCGTTATAATGTAGTTAAGTGTAGTGTATACAGGTGTAATAACAAGTTGTATCATAGTGTATTTTTTTTTTTATTCTTTTTTTTATAAGTCTCATGATGGAAAATGTTATACAATAACTTCAATAACAGCTTTTCACAAACATGCAAAATCAGTACTTACTGAATGATGTGTGATTGTCCTGTGCTCCCCAGGTAAACCCACCCTACTACGTAAAACTGGTGGAGCTGGTACCTCACCCGGAGACAGCAGCAAGCGTTATGGACACCACCCACTCCCTAATGACCAAGGTAACGATCCAAGATTACACAATACTGGGTATGTCATGACGTGCAGGAGAGATGCAAAAAATGAGTCAATATCAGGTTTATGAGGAAGCAAAATGCCTGTAATGTGATTAAAAGAATCCTAAAGCATACTGAAAAGTGAATAAAAGGAGGTCAGGACTGGAATAACATGGTATGTTTAGTGTAGCAAGAGTCTCCATTTGCTAGTTGTATTCTAGGTTTGATTATCTGATATAATAGTGTGTGAATCCAGGCACAGGTGTCTCAAATCAGGGGTGACAATGTGTCACTAGTCCCTGGATTACCATACAGTTATGATTCCAAGCAAATCCTTGCAAGTCTCTGCAAGAGGAACTTCATAACATGCTGAATGACGCCAATGATTCTTGGAAGGAAATTCTTTAAATCCCTGGGTGTACCAAGGATGGCAGTGAAGTAAATACACTTTTACTTAATTTGACTTGAATTTAACATGCAGAATCACAAGTATTTAGTATAAAGCCTTTTAAGAGATACAGTATGGCCATTCTTGACATGACTGATTTCTCTCGATTCAGGTTGACCAGGTGCCCGTGCGTCTGAAGAAAGAAATCGATGGCTTTGCCCTCAACAGAGTGCAGGCGGCCATTATTGCAGAGTCCTGGAGGCTGGTCCAGGTCAGTGTCTTGTTTCTGTCAACCAGTTTTTGGCTTGACCGCAGGGACCAGCGCTATAAACCCGAATGTTTGTCACTGAGTGAGTGAGTTATGAAGTTGCACCATTGGTCAGAGCTCTTTCGAAAGGAATCTCGTGGGAAAATTAGACAAAATGGCGAAATGATCACTCCAGATACAGGCTGTGCATTGCGCGTGCTGTGTTCAATTCAATTTTATTTATAGTATCAAATCATAACAAGAATTCTCTCAAGACACTTTACAGACATAGTAGGTCTAGACCACACTTTATAATTTACCAAAAGACCCAACAATTCCAGTAATTCCCTCAAGAGCAAGCAGTACAATTGTTTAACATGGCAGCGGGCAGCACTTTGTGGCCAGTATACTGTAATTGTCTTCAAATGTTTAAAAATTGCTATATGCCATAACTATATGACTCTAAATATTAATATCCAACAAAAACAAAATTTAGGAAGGTCCTCATAATGTTAGACACACAAGAGTTTGTTTTATCTCTGGACAAGAGCTCCTCAGTCTCAGTGAGGCTTTGTGTGGCTCAGTATCGCTGCTGATGGTTTTCTAATAGAGGCAGAAAAGAGGAAGCCCCTTGTCCGCTCACCTCTGCTATAATCTCTGTGGTCTCCTTCCAAAAAGGAAACACAATGAGAGTAAATGAGCTTTAGCCTCTGATGACAGACACCATTACATGATCACTCATGGAAGAAATGGTTTGAAAATTAATGAGGACGATGAGTGTGATGATTGTTACCTGAACTAGCCTCACATGAAGATATCTCTTTGTGATTCAGGCTTCAAATACCACAGACATTAGAATTACCTCAAATTACACTCTTTATTGAATAATGTGACAGCAGATATTTCTGTAGAAGATTCATAAACTTTTGTACTAAATAGTCAATGATACATTTTATGTCATTGTTTCAAAAGGCTCTTGCTCTTCTCTTTTGTTTTAATATTTGTTGCATTGTATCATTATTATGTCCTGTCCGTCAGTAACTCTTGGAGTTCCTGCTGTTTGGCTAGGTGTCCTTTTTAAAGGGCTTTTAAAATTTAGTTAATTCTTTAATTCTGTTTTAATCAAGACTAAAGTGACAAAATCAAACTATGGATACCAGTAGGGCTGTTGGAACAAATTCCGAAAGTCGAATATAATTCGAATAGTACATAAAACAATACTATTTGAATGCTGAAATGACTATTCGTATGTGATTGTTTTTTAATAAAAATGTTGGCTAACGTTAGCTACTCTCCCTCTTCTCGCCTTGGCCTACCTGCATGTGAAAACAAAATGCTTTTGACATGTCACGTCTGATGAACAATAAGTTAGCGGGAGTGGGAAACACAAGGCATTGTGAGGTCTTAAGATCATGTTAGAACAAATCCCATCTCTCATTTCAGGGCCGACACACACACACACACACACACACACACACACACACACACACACACACACACACACACACACACACACACACACACACACACACAAACACAGGACATAATAACCGTAAAGAGGGAGTGTGTGTCTCTCTCTCTCTCTCTCTCTCTCTCTCTCTCTCTCTCTCTCTCTCTCTCTCTCTCTCTCTCTCTGTCTCTTTTCCACCTCCATCTCCTTTCTCTGTTGGAGATGTGTAACAAAGAGTGTCCCTTTCACAGCTAAGTCAGCATACTGTGTCCTTGTCTGTACTCCTAGGTTACAGTGTGTAACTGTATCAGATGGACACACACACACAATCCCAAAAGTACACACAAGATAAGACAACTGCAGGTAGTAACAAAACAAAAGAGCAAAACAAAGACTTGTGAAACTTATTAATTATGACCCATTATGGAAGGGTGGCATACAAGCGACAACAATGTGGGTGTGACGCTCAACACACAATGTTGTTAGTTATTTCAACGGAGAAGGTTGTTCCATTGAACTAACGGAACAACTGGGTTTGCAGCGGGAAAAACATATGGGAAGACACACTGAAACACACATTGAAAGAAGGGAAAAACAATCATACTCATGTGATTTTACACTCAAAGGATTTTTTACACTTTTACAAATGATTCTCTACAGTACTAAAGAAGGATGAATGCATGAAGGGAAATGTTTTCTACTGCACTAATACTAAGGTTGGGTGAATTTTCCCAGGCTTCCTTTAACCTATATAAGTAAATAGACAATTACCAGAACATTGTATTAAACTAAGTTTAATCCAATACAATGTCAGTACAATTCAATATTTCAACAACTATTCATACACATTCATGGTCCTCAGAGGATAAATTCTACTGACTTTGGTCATCCTCTGACTTTTCCTCTAGTGCCACCATGAGGTTGACCATTGTGGTTTTGAGTGGAATATCTTGACAACTATTGGATATTATCACTGTCATTGTGAGCATGTTAGCATTTAGCTCAAAGCACCACTGAGCAACCTCACAGAGCCACTGGTTAAATCTGTGGTGGTTTGTGGAAGGGTTGTGTTGATTTTGCCTATATAATGTGAGGTGTTTATACTATTTCGTTATTTAGCTCCATTTCCCCATCTCCTGAGGTGCGCGACCTGGGCGTCATCCTGGACTCCACTGTCTCCTTTCGGTCCCACATCAAAAACATTACTAAGTCCACCTTCTACCACCTCAGAAACATCTCAAGACTCTGGCCTTCACTCACACATTCAGTAACTGAGACACTCATTCATGTCTTCATCACCTCCCGTCTGGACTACTGCAATGGTGTCCTGTCTGGACTGCCCACCAAAGCACTTAGCAGACTCCAGTATGTCCAGAACTCTGCTGCCAGGGTTCTAACCCACACAAAGCCCTGAAAGCATATCACTCCCATCCTCCAACAGCCCCACTGGTTGCCAGTCAAGTCACACATCACCTACAAGATCCTCCTGCTCACCTACAAATCTCTCCATGGACTCTCACCACAATCCCTCACAGATCTCCTTCACCCCTACACTCAGTCACGTTCCCTGAGGTCCTCTGACAAGGACCTAATGGACACCCCCTGCACCAGGTTGACTTTTGGGGACAGGGCTTTCTCTGCCAATGCTCCCACACTCTGGAACAGTCTACCAATCCACGTCCGCTCTGCTCCATCCCTGCCCATGTTCAAAAAGCACCACCACAAACATTTCTTTTCACTAAGTCCTTTGACCCCTAACCCCCTCTCCCCCCATCCCTATTTGTTAAGCGACCTTTGGTACCATGAAAGGCGCTATATAAGTCCAAGTTGTTGTTATTATTATTATTATTATTATTAGAGGCAGGCATATTTGAACATCAAAATTGCCAAAACAGGAATGTGACACTTTTGTCAGAGCACTAAAAAAAGAGCTTATTAAGGAAGACTTTAATTGATTTTCTGTTGGCTGCATTTATTAGATACTCACAAGAGGAGAGCAACAGGCATTATAAGAAGAAAGTGTGGGATGACTTGCAACAAAAGGCCCTGGGTTTATCACAGTTTGGATTTTTTAAAGACTTTTGGAATTTGTTCTCTCTCCTCAAATGATCTTTTTGTTTCAATAGGAGCTTCTTGGTTCACTGATGAGCTAAGTGGGCCTGCAGTAAGCTGAAAGCCCTTGTTCGTTCAGTCAATGCCAAACACAAGAAAACAACTGTGGGTAACGTCTTAGTCTCGCTTTGCCAGACCCTCCTCCAAAACATGCTGAAGGAGAGTCTGGCTACCTCACATAGCATTCGGGGATGAGAGGAAAACGTGTTCTGGTTTAATGACATTTCTTTAAACCAATCAGAATCGTCATGGGCGGTGTTAAACTCTGCACAGAGCCGCAGCAAAATAGTCTTGTGAGAGAAAACTCAGATTGGACAGAAAGTCTAGCTAGCTGTCTCAATTTACCATGCAGAGATCTGAGGAGCAGTCAACAATAGTCCTCATAAATCCACCAAATTTAAAATTACAACACAAAGAAAGCAGAAGGAAGCTGAAAATACATGCATCCGGCGGAATTTCCTGCAGCACCAGTGCAATCCCGGAAGTGGAACGCGAAGGATATAGACTAGTAACATCTTAACATCTGTTTTTGAGACTAAAAGCATCCAGCCTACTTTAAGGAAATAAAGCAGAGATTACTGTGTCCCTCTCCCTCCTGAATCTGTACTGGCTGCAACATAACATCCATGTATCCACTACGTGATATTTGTGTCTTCATACAGAGCTGTGAAAGCTCAGACTCATAGCTACATGACATTCCATACTGTGCATGGATTTCCCACTTGTGAGGCTCCTGTTAACAAGAATTAACCCTGAGGCACCCTTAGGTCCCAGCTGACAAAAATGCCACGTTACTGTTAAAGGGTCAGGACTTTTTCCTGGAAGAAGCTCCAGCTGAGTGCAACCTAGAGTATGCTGTGGCAACTGGGTGTGTAAATGGCTGAATGTTTCTAACATACATCTTGTCTATGTATGTAAAAGAACATAGTAGAAATGGTTAATTTCTGACATGTTGAAACTAAGAGCTCATCTGTCCCACAGATATGTCTGATCTAGTTTGCATTTAGTTCATAAGCTGTGAAATGATGTCAAGGTTATTAGAACATTTGACTAGTTTATATTACCTGTAGGACGTATTTCATTTCAAAGGCCCTGCTACTGTGCATGTTGGCTCCTTGGCATAGTTTGTTGTGACACTTAAATGAACAGAGCCATGACTGATGTTAGTTTTTACATTAGTTAAAAATCTCGTAGTTTGAAGTTTTTTATGCAACCTTGAGCATTTTCTAAGTAATGTGAAAAAGAACAAACCTGTCTGAATGGAATGCACTCTCTGCCTTTTTGAACAGACTAAGAATGTTCCTGCTGATCAACTTTGACAAGACAAAGTTGATCAGCAGGAAAATCCTCAGTCAGTCTCCAGTTCTCATAGCACAGTATGTGGTCCTGGCTCTAATTAAGTCAGGTTGGATGCCTGAATGTATCTCAAAAGAAGATGGAAATATGGAAAAGGTCATGGGGCTTCTGGGTATTATTCAATGCTTATGCAAAACCTGGGGGATGGAGCCTGGACAGCCCTCAAAAAGACATGGGAAAGGGATCTGAGTATTACACTGGATGATGAGGAGTGGGATAGAATCTGTAGGAATATTAAAACTATGTCACGCGATGTGAGGGTGTGCTTCATTCAGTTCAAGTTTATGCATCACTTCTATTGGAATCCCTCCAGATTGTTTAGAATTGATCTGATAGACGCACCAAATTGTTGGAAATGTAAGACAGAGGACGGCTGATTACTTCATGTCTTATGGTCCTGTGATAAGGTCTAGGAAATTTGGACCGATAACCCATGATAACCTATGTTGGATTGCAGGAACCAATTAGGGTAGGGACGATTCGTCGACGTAATGGATTACGTAAATGCGTCGACACAAATAATTTGCGTAGAAATCTCAAAATAGCATGGTTGCCTCCAGCAACAGCGCAAGTATGGATTCCTCGGAAGTTCAACAATACATTGAGAAAAAGGTTCGCACACGGCCTTCTAAAGTGTGGGAGTATTTTACTCTCAATGCCAAAAACAACGTGGTAGTCTGTAGACTTTGTAAAATGCATCCCTGAGTCAGGATAACAGCAACAAAACACCGTAAGTTCTGCTCACATTTTTGTCCCTTTCCCTCCCAAGTAGAGTTTATATTCTCTGCCCGAACTTGACCCACGGGCCGGGTCAGGCCGATATGTCCCGCCACTATCCTCGGGCCGGACCCTTGATCAAACATTTGTGTTTTTTTAATCATTACTTTATTAGCCTAATTGAGTGGGGAGAAATCTTCTCCTGTAGCTCTGGGTATATGTCCTGCACTGACTTGAGTGTGAGGTAAACTGTGCTAAAATCGTGTCTCCCCTATCTGTAGCACTGTCTTCGATAATTGCGCAACCAGGCGAGATTGTTTCAGATATCTCACAAGTCCTTTATAACGTCAGTTATAATGGCCCACGTATTAAAAAACTGTCGGGTTAAGTCGGGCTCAGGCTCATAATTCCAGTTAATGTGTCGGGCCGGGCCGGGCTCGGACACAACGTGCACGGGCTTGGGTAGGGTTGGGCTTGATTTTTTTGGGCCCAATCTAAGCTTTACTCCCACACGGAATGTGTTCCCAGTAGTAGCCCAATGGTACGTTAGTCCGTTGATTCGTTTTAATTCCCCGCTATGACTTAACATTAAGCATCATCAAACGCTGTCAGTCTGCAGTGTTATTTTTTTGGTTTACCATCATCATGAGTGACCCAATCGATTACAGACTGTTATATTAGACACTCTGCAACTTGCCTTATGTTGGATTTATTTGATAGGCTACATCTGATTTCATATGTTGCTAAAACTGCTTTTTTTACTCTAAGATTAAAGGGAGAAGAGTTTGGATGTTAAACAAGAGCTTATTCATTATTTTACCTACTACTGTTAAAAAAAGCAAATGCATGCTACTCTTTTTGCACTTGCTCTGTTTACTTTAAGTTTTTATTTCTGTATTCCTCCTGAAAGTGACTTTATTTTGTTGTTGGATTGATAGCCTACATCTGGCTTCAGGTTGCACTACAAATTAATTTTACTTGAACAGTGCAGTGTTAAACAATTTTAATAAATAGAGATTTGAACAGTCCTAGAACCAATGTTCCATTCAGCTCAAGATTATTTGTTCTGGGAGGTTCAATCCTAAACGGGATGGATAAACAAAAGAAGCTGGGTGATTTTACACTGTAGATGGAAGGAGAAAGTGAATTCTCAGAATAAGTGGCTGGACCATATTTATATTCCAGTACTGATAAATTATGTCTCGACTGGAAGTTTCCCAACCAGGAATGTTAGCAATTGCTACAGTGGGAGCTAATGGAGCTCCAATTAAAAAAAAAAATTAAATAAACGGATAACATTTCAAAAAATATTTTTATGTAAAACACCTGGGTGTTCCAAAGTTAGGTGCATAATGAATGATGCAAGTGATTGCAATAGTCACCAGTGATAGCTAACCTTTATTTCCATTCTGGTCCAAAAATCATAACCGCTAACAAAGGTTGTGGGATGTCATTTTTTTTTTTTTTTTATGAAGATTTGCAATCCTTACCCTTTTATAAGACTCATAAGTCAGCTGTATTATGTTGTGAAGTCTCACAGTTTGAGAATGATTCAGTAATTCTAAACTTTTTTATGCAGATTTGCGACGTTGACCAACTGCAAACTGTCTCGGCAGTGCTCCTGACCTTTGAGAGCGAGTCCAGAGTGGAGGAGGTTACATGTATAGCTATATTTAACATGTGACAGTAGGAAAAGCACATGTGTAAATAATGAATTTAATGATGGCTCAATTCTATTAAGTTCTTCTGTTTCAGGGTCCTGGTGCTGTGCATGCTGGCTCACTGAAACACTGCCATGACTAACACCTGTGGCTTTTCCTACTATGACAAGTCAAAAAGCCCTTTTGTATTACTGAGGCTGTGTTATACCATTACATTTGTTATGACCATGCACTCCAATAGGACTTTAAAACAGCCTGCAAGTCTTTCAATTACACCAGAGAACTAGTATGAACAGTAATCCAAAAAAGTCATTGAGCATCAAGGCCTGTGGTCTGAGAGTGGCCTTGTGATCTTTCTTACATAACAGGGACCCTCCCTCACCCCTGTACACATACACACACACACACACACACACACACACACACACACACACACACACACACACACACACACACACACACACACACACACAGAAAACAGTCCTTGAGTCAGGGCCAGTGTTGGAAAGCAGAGCGGCTGAGAAAGCGTCTGGTTGCCCCCAGTGATTATGGTGGAGAAAAGACCCCACCCACCGTCCCGCTTTGCTCAGAAAACAGGTCCGTTGTTGGACGCAGGACTTAAACAAAGACGACCCTGTCCCTCTCCTGTTGCTCACCCCACTCTCTATCTCTGTATCCGAACTTTGATTTCGTTTGTGGTCAGCCAACAGGTATCTCTAACCCAAAGATTACCTGAACCACTCCCTCTGTCACTCCTTCCATCCATCCCTCCATCCTCAGGCCCTCTTCTCCCGGTACTTCCTAAATAATCCTAAGGACAAAGAATTGGCTGATTAGTGAAACTTTATATGCCGGGAGTAGTTTGATGGGATCAAAGGCAATTTGGTTTGTCTAAAAAAAAAAAAACTGGGGTTAAAAAACCATGACCTACCTAACCTGAACTGCCAGGGAAAATGTGTTCTTATATCCTGAGACCAAATTTTGAGCTGCAGTTTTAATTCTACATATTCAAATTCTGCATCCAAAAGAACACAGAGAACTCGGTCGAAAAACACTTGATAGATGGCTCAGGGTTGAAAAGTATTTGTCTTTAAAGCTGCTTTAGGGAGTTCTAGTCATACATTTACAAAAAGGTACAAAGCAGTAAGTCAGTTAAAGAAGGGCGATTCATGTAAATAAAGTGTTTTTTCCTCTCTTACTCCATCAGGATGGCATTATCTCTGTCAAGGACATCGACCTGGTGATGTCAGAGGGACTAGGAATGCGTTACGCCTTCCTAGGTCCCATGGAAACGATGCACCTCAATGCACCTGCAGGTACTGTTCCCTTTTTGGACATTTTGCTAACGTAAACAGAAAGTCTCCACCAAAAAAAACCTACCGCTTAAAGCTTTTGTTTTGGGCAAAGATTTGAGAGACAGAAAGGTCAAAATAATAAAGAAAGATGGTCACAATGGTTTTAATGCAGTTCATCACTTTTTGGTACAATAAAAATGCCCCAAAATGGGGTTTCAAGATACTCTGGATACTGGATTTGATGTGTTCGAGTGGGAGTCATTGTTCAGTTTAGTGGTGATACCATCAAATTTTTCATTGCAAATTTGACTTAAAAAGAAGAATCTAAAAACTTTGTTCAGTAAAAGTACAAAGTCATTCTTACTGAAATTTCTGAAAATATTTCACAAAAAGAATGAGAGAGTAGATACTTAAACTGACTGGGAAAAGTATAGGAGTAGTTCATTTACCACAATTACAAGCGTTCAGTTTCTATCCCAGCACTCAAGCAGAAGCTAGAAATTGTAACAGGTGTGATTTATTTTGTTGAAAATAAATAC
Source organism: Perca fluviatilis (assembly GCF_010015445.1). NCBI lineage: Eukaryota > Metazoa > Chordata > Actinopteri > Perciformes > Percidae > Perca > Perca fluviatilis. The sequence goes on along the minus strand of NC_053123.1, from coordinate 26,517,194 downwards.
TTGAGTCAAAACAAACCAAAGTTATTAGCTCAAAAATATTCTGACAGTAATGACAGTAATCACAAAGAGCTTTGTGAGTCAACAGTGATATACATAGCTCCCATGTCTCAGCACAACATACATGTATTGTACCACACTGTGTGTCAGAGACGGAGTGAGAGTGAACCCTCAGGGAGATGGAGAATATCAAAGGCTAGTGTGAAACCCAGAGAGAAACCATGCCTGTGTAAACACACACACACACACACACACACACACACACACACACACACACACACACACACACACACACACACACACACACACACACTCACAGAACAGAAAAAAGGACACTTTGGCAGAACAAAGCAGCCTTTTGATGGGTAGCAATGAATGCACTCCCTCACACCAGTAATCCAAAACTCACAGAGCCCACATCACGGCCTTCAAACCAGTTGCCAACTCTAACCATAGTTACAGTCCTAAAGCTTTCTTTCTACGGAGTTTTTTTTCTGCTCAGGAAACAGTAGTATGATCATGTTCACAAAAGATTGCTAAGACCTACTCCTGTTGTTACTTCCCGTCGTTAAATCATTCCAATCAGATACTGGAGCACTCAGGCTCTCTGTCTCTGTCTCTCTCTCTCTGAATGACTCGGCTTTTGTAAAACCATGTACCTGCACAGGAGAGCATTATCCTTTTAAATCCACTGAAAACCTACTGCCTGTAGTCTCGGAGAAGGAAGGAAGGAAGGAAGGAAGGAAGCTCTGAAATGTTTGTAGCTTGCTCTTTTATGTAATGTTCGGATTCACAACAGCTACGACGGATTCAAATCGTGATCCAATTTGACGTAAAAAAAGCATCAAAATGTCCGACGAAACTTTTCAAAACACGCCCTGCAGGTGGCCGGGTTGGCTCAGTTGGTAGAGCAGGCGCACGTATATGGAGGTGTATACCTCGACGCAGAAGGTCCGGGATTCGAGTCCGACCTGGACAATTTTCCTGCATGTCATCGCCCTCTCTCTCCCCTTTCATATCTATCTGTTCCTTTCCATTAAAGGCTGAAATGCCCCCCCAAAAAAAGTTAGTTTATATTTGTCATTTGCAACCAAAACGCAAAAATAGTTGCTCAGACAAAAGTACTGCAATTTGAACACTTTCTATCTATCTACATCTAGATATACATATATCTATCTATCTAAATACAGCCAACAATGCTAGTGACAAGTGCGCAAGTGTTAAAAAACGTACAGGTGGGGTGCCCGGATAGCTCAGTTGGTAGAGCAGGCGCCCATATATAGAGGTTTACTCCTCGACGCAGCGGGCCCACGTTCGACTCCGACCTGTGGCCCTTTACTGCATGTCATTCCCCCCTCTCTCTCCCCTTTCATGTCTTCAGCTGTCCTGTCAAAATAAGGCCGAAAATACCCAAAAAAAGAATCTTTAAAAAAAAAAAAAAAAAAAAAAACATACAGTTGGACAGCAGAGAAGTGACTAGTTTCTATGGACATTTTTTGAAACTTTTTAGCAGTCAAGCTGGCTGACCTTTGCATACCATTGTAACCATTGTATCTCCAAGATAATTACAGCTGCTGTCACTGACAATGACACAAGCTACATACTTTTCATTGCTACCTTTTCAAGGCATTTTAATTCAATTTTTTTTACTCAAAATATAGGTTGACTACACCATTGAAAGCTAAACCGTTTACTAACAAAACAAGAAAAACAGCAAAGTAAGCGAGGTGATAAACTGGTAATGCTTCGTTCATTCATTCAATCATTGCCACTTTCATATTAAGACAAACAGTATAGTTACCACCAAGCGTTTCCATTTTTATTCTTTAGGTTTGATTTCACATAAAATCCATTGAATTGCTTTACAGCACAAAACGGGTCAGACATATTTATTTTTTCAACAGCAAATTGAGGTTGTGTAATAAAACATGGTATAAGAAGTGAAGGGCTAATAACCAGTCAAAGCCGAAATCTGACTTTCCTTTCATTTTTAAACTCTACAGACACATGATTGGAGTTGTTTTGGGAAGCTCTTTGGAAGCCTGCCATTTACTTGAATCATCCATTACAAAAACCCTGAATATGTACAAGAGCGTGTGCTATTGCTGGGCTTGACCCTTGATTTGGATGCATGGAATACAAACATTTAAGAAGACAGTCAGACAATGGCAGCAAAAGATGGCTTGAAATAACACTTGTATCTTCCTCCCACACAAAGTCTATGTTAGGTTGAGGGTAGATGGTACTTATCACACTGCTCTGTCATATATAATGTGCCCCACTAAGTTTGATGTAAACATTCAAAGTTCAGCTTCAGGATAAAACATGAGATAGTAAAATTATTTTTAAACTTTATAATTGATAAGGTTTCTAGCTATATTGCTGTCACATATTTGGTCTAAATCTTTTGTCTGAATAACTACAGTAAAAGAAAAGACTAAAGGTTTATACAATATTTGTTTGTATACAAGTGCCACACTTTTAAAATCTTTGGTATGAAACTTTATTTTAGTGTGACAGAACTATTTTTAAAGTGCACCTTCTGACCTGCCTTAAAGGCAGGATTAATAATGTTGAAAAGCTAGCAAGAGGGCGCCCGGATAGCTCAGTTGGGAGAGCGGGCACCCAGATATAGAGGTTTACTCCTCGATGCAGCGGGCCCGGGTTGGACTCCGACCTGCGGCCCTTTGCTGCATGTCATTACCCCTCTCTCTCCCCTTTCATATCTTCAGCTGTCCTGTCGAATAAAGGCCTAAAAATGCCCCAAAAATGAAAAGCCAAAGAGACTTGAAAGTATATCTCCTCAGGGCTCTGTCTAACCCCCACCCCCCCTGACATGCACAAACACCATTGCGTCACTGCCTCAGAGCAGAGCGGAGAAAATATCGCAATTTACTCATCAAAACTACTTCACGGCACAAAGCAAACTCCTAATATCATATCAAATGTTTAAACCAAACATGACTACTCCATTCTCCAGAAGACTTGCATTAACTTGGGTGGCGACGACGCGCATTGAGCTCAGGCTCGTACACTAGAGGGGTAGAGTACGGGCAGCTGGGCAACGAGGCATTTCATTGGTTCTTTCAAGCAGACCGCAAGGCAGTGATTGGTGGATGTTTTTTCACAGGATTACAGCAGCTACAGATAACAGATCTTTATTGCTCCTTTTTCAGAGCCCAGTTATTTATTGCTGCTGGGGTATATGTAATATATTAAAAAGTGTATGTTGGAAATAGTTACCAACCCTGCATTTTAATTAAACATCTGGTATAAAGTAGTTTGGGAACATCTTTCTTTTTTTATAGATTGCTCCACACTTGCTTTTTATTGCTTCAAAAATAGTCCTCACCTGCTGGGTTTCTTATCACAGAAATGTCAACAAACCATACCGCTGACCCTCTTTATGATATGTTTTGTCCAGGCATTGGTTGTTATGGGGACATGTGTTGCCTCATAGATCATTAGCTGTGTGTTGTTATTTTTATTTATGTCAATCAATTATTTGATCCACAAATATTTGGTTGCGTGCTGAAGGATGTTTATATAAAGGTGCTGCTACCGCATTTAAGCAAGTAATCAGCTATCCGTTTCCCAGCCAGCTCATAACAGTGGCTGTTATCAGCTGCTAAGAATGTTCTTTATCTTAAAATAAAACCATTTTCTTACAGTTTCTTGATTTTCAGAAACATCTACAGTACAGAGATATCGAGATACCGAGTTTTAATACTGTGAAATTTGATTGTTGTTGTTTTACTACTGTGTAAGCATTTGTATACTACAGTGTTAGATTACCCTTTTGACAGAGATGTTATTCTCTGTTTCCTGCCCAGGGATTACAGATTAAAATGATCTCATAACTAACTCTGGTACTGCTACAGAGCTGTGCATTGTCCCGGTCAAATAAATAATTAACTTCTATGATGCAGTACATCACTTTTATCATTATGTTTTGTCATTCTGTGATATCAAAGGTATTTTTACATTAATTGTAATTAATTTGCAGCTGACTGAATACAGCAAAGTTCTTTTTTCCCCCTCCTGTGTACCTCATTAAGCCGAGGAAAACCAGAGCCCTCCTTTATTAATCTTTAACAGTTTATTTGTACAGCACATAAATCATTCATCAGCCAAAGGGCCTGTTTCCTACATCACAAATAAATCATTAAAGATTAATCAATGAGAGTGATGAGAGAATAAATCTGAAGGCATTGCACTGAAAGTTAAACAAAGCCTCAAAGAAGGGCCTGACAGGTTTTTACAAGGCATTTACCATGCACAGAGGAGTTCTCATTTCAGAGTGACTGACAACACCCAGAACAGTAAAATTAAATGAATATGTCTCGTAGTTTTTCTCAGTGGTTCTCTGTGGAGTCAACAAATTCAAAAGACTGAGGCTGGTCGAAAGATAGGAAATATTAACTACAGCTTTACTGTTTTATAATGTTTTCACTGTATAAGAAAACCATGACAATGTGCCTTGGATACAATTATAACTTCGGCAGAAAATCCTGTTTTTTGACGGGACAAATACTTACTATGCACGGTATTGGCGCTTTGCAATAAAACAAATCGATCACAGTTGTTAGAATAATTGCTTCTGAAGCTGCATTTTCATGTTTTAAATTCTGTGTAAGGCTGAAATGATATGGTAGTTCTGCAGATGTTCCAGAGAAAGGTGTTATGGGTATGCCAAAATGTGTCAATTTGTTTAACCAAGTTATGTCTGGAGGTGCAAAGCAGGGAAAACAAATGTTATATCTGAAAGTGTAAGAGAAACAGTCACGTCAGTTACATGTTGCCCAGAGAAGCATGTTCCAGCCTTTAATTGAAAGTGCACAACTTCAGTCACAACACGTTTGAATGCAATACATTTTACTATATACTTTGAAGAAGCTTTTTGCCACTTTAAATTAAAAGTTCTATTCGATAATTTCATGCCTCCAACAGACAGCTTCTGTTTGCCCTGAGCACTATGACAATGTTTTCTTGAAGTGGTGCAGAATTTTTTATTTTAAGAGCAAGAAACTTCGGGTCTATGAAGCATGTGTTATGATGCATATGTGAACCAACTGCTGTAAGATTTGTGCTATTGTGCCCGTGTTCCCTCCTTCTGATCAGCTGTCCTCCCACAGGATTGGAAGACTATATGAAACGGTATGGAGAGGGCATTAGGAGAATCCTGACCTCCTTTGGGCCTGTACCAGACTTCTCTGGCGGGGAGGGAGCCAAGAGCATCGTAAATGTAAGTATGACGGCAGCAAAAAAGATGATAGTTTTACTGAAACTTCACAGAAGCCAACTGTGTGTATTATGTCACAGTTTTCATTTGTCCTGATCAAAGGAATTTTAATCAAACAAATGTTTATTTATGGTGTCTTTAGTTCTGCATGCCCAGAAGTAAAAAAGTTCCTTCTCACCCCGGTGCCAAATTGCTCTCTCTTAGTAGGCATTACTTAGTCACATGCTATCACAGGCTGTTAAAATGTTAGCCACAGAAGGTCACTATGTGAGGAAACCCTGAGCTGGTGCAATAAATAGCTTAAGGTCAACTAGTTTAGAGAGCACTATCAGTCAGTCTTGTTTTCTGCTGCTTTCTGCCTCGCTTAGAAACCTTCAAAGCCAGTACACGAGTTTGGAAAGAGTTGTAAGAAAATCCTATTCTCACCGAGGACATTCACTTTGAATATTGCCTTTGCATGTTAATGAAAGTTGTATTTATACAGATTCACACGTAGGAGCATCATTTCTACTGCTTCTAATGGTACGACAGCAGAGATGCATGCAAGAACATAAAATCACACCAAATTAACGTTGGCCTTATTAAGTTTTAAAGGAATACCCTGCTGAAAACCAATGATTTGAATATTAAACACTCACCGCCATTTAGGTTTTAGATTCTATGGTATTGCCAGACTTTTCATCTGCCAAAAATGAGCTTCACCAAGAAGGCCAAACATACCAAACAAACTACCTACTACTAACTCCACCCTTAATGCAAAGGAATCAGTAGGATCAGTAGGAGTCCGACGAGAAGCTTTACACAAGCATGGCCAACTAAACTGTTTCCTAGAACAAAATCAGGAGATACCGTGGGAATCAAACCTTACGTCTCTGTGCTGCCTATGTTAGAGCTAGCTCATGCTAAACGCATGTTATCCAGTGTGTAATCAATCAGATGTGTTTACAGCAGCGAAGTCGTGGTTCGCCAGTTATCTGGCTAACATACTAATATTATCCAAACACAAACCGATCAGTTTCCAGTTAAAAACAAAATTAGAAATGCAATCGTCTATATTCAGATTTTTGGTTTTCCAGTTGCTGAGGAACTCCAATATGGCCGTCAGAGAATGGCCGCGTCACCTGAAAGCCTTATATTATTTGCTTTTTTCTCACAAACGTTTCCTTACCTTCTGTCCACAGGAGATGTGTGAGCTGATCCCCAGCGACCTGCAGCATCTGTCGGCCCGGATTGAGAGGCGGGACCAGCTCCTCATGGGTCTGGCCAAGCTGAAGAAGGAGCACTAAAATCAGCATGCAGGGCCCAAAGCCAAGAACCCTTTTAATTATGACTAAAAAGAAAATCTGTGAAATTTGGTAGACCAATATGAATTATGCAAAAAGATAACAATATAACAATTTAAATGATAAGAATATCTTGGGAGTGACGTTCAGTGACACTGAACATTTGTGCTCTCAAAGTGCCTTTTATGGAGTTTTTGGACATTATAAAAGAACAGTAGCTTGCTACCCATAAGGACGCAGGGATTCAATTTCAAACATGTTTTTTCAAACTTTACAGTATAAAATCTGTTTGTCTACAACTTGATCTCAAGACTAACACTGTGATAATAAAGGAACTGAATTAAAAGCAATGCTACACACCACATAATGTTCTCCCAGGTGAATAAATTATGTGAAAAATAGGATTAATAAAAACAATGAAATCAAACATGTATGTATTTCTTTTTTATAATAACATGTTTTATCCTATTCCTAAGGAAAAATAAAACCATGAATTCAAACATAATCACAAATATGTCGCATGGTGTCTGTTCCCTCCATCAAAACCAATTGATGATGTGTGTAGCATTGACTGGTCACTGATAAGGTCCTGAATCCCAGGAACAATGTATGGAAACATGTCAAGAGTGCTGTGCTACCTTCACTCGCTGTGACATTTCATTCCACAGTGATATCAGGCCAGAGTGACCATCACATGATCGTACTGTGTGAACTTCATCATCGAATGTGCACTATACAAAAATATAAACATGTATGTCTGTCATATACAGTACATATAAATTAGAGGTTTGATAAAATGTGTCTATACACTGTATGTGCACATATTCTAAATATTGTGTGCGTCTCCAAAAAGTGCACGGACCTTCATCTACTGACAATTGATAAGTAGAGTTTAAATTATTTCTTTGATGCATCACTAATTATGATACATATTAGTAAGGGTCAATGCCCGAAGGGGTGTCCATTGTCAGGACTTAATGGACGACAGGGAGGCCAGAAGCGTCTGAACCGTGTTGAAAATAACATATTACGATTTAATTAAATTTTGCGCATTAATTTAGAATTTTCACCGTAACGCCTTTAGTAGGTGTCCTATATCACTTTTTAATGAACACCCTGCAGCCAATCAGAATTATATATTCACCCAGACCAGGGGTCAGCAACCTTTATTATCAAAATAGCCATTCTCGGCAAAAACATTTTTAATCTGTCTGGAGGCGCAAAACATATTTGAGCCTTATAATGAAGGTAACCGTCTATTAAGTCTAAATTAGCCTATCAACAAATCAACATTGCTAATAGTTTTAAATGAGCATTCATTAATTATGGTGATGTGTGATTTTTATGACCCTTTCTTTGATGGTTATGTAAATTGATTATGTAAGAATCACTTTAGGCCTTCAACAATGATACATGAAAATGTATATTTATTTATTTCCATATAATTTTTTTGTCAAAGCTATAGGGGGCCAGTGGAGAGGGCGTCTGGAGCTGCAGGTTGCAGACCCCTGACACAGACCATGGTATAATATAATATATATGAATCTGAAATGGGCCATTCTGCTAATGAGTACTTTTACTCTTGGTACTTTAAGAATATTTTGATGCCAAAACTTTTGTACTTGAATTAAGTGAAATTGTAAAATATTTTACTTTTACTTGTAACAGAGTATTTCTATCCTGTGGATGCTGCTACTTTTACTCATAAAAGATCTGAGTACTTCTTCCATCACTGACTGTACCTACATTTAAAAACTGTAGCTCTTATGCTCCACCACTGCGGTTTAACCCAATGAGATGTTTAATTTTTCTTATGAATACGCATACAGTTTAAAACGTATATCTGCTGTTTATGAAACTGTCTTGTCATCATGCACAACACAAAAAGAGAAAGTAGGCCTTGATGTCTCTTGGGTGTCTGGCTGGCCGCACCCCTCCCATCTCCTCCCCTCCCCTCCCCTCCCCTCCCTGTCTACAGGAGGGACGATGAAAACCCTCTGAAGACTCAGGTGCGTCTCACACTCAGCTGGAAGACGGGGCGAGACAAACGTCCCCAAACGAGCTAAACTCTGATTCTGTTGGAGCGCAAGGAACAACTTTCTTCGCATCCCAAAAATAATTAAGGATTAATTGATTTTCTCTTTATGGAAACTTATTGATTGATTTTTGTATAACCCCCAAAGAGACAGGTGAGTTATTGGTTTAGGTTTGTGAACTCGTTGCACTTTGCCCTTTTTCTTTTTTTGAAATCATCTTAAATAAACGGATGAAAACAAACAGCAACAACAACAATAGGCTACTACTACTACTACTTATACTAATTATAATAATAACAGCATTAGTTATAATGTCGGTCCTTATATAGCGTTATGTATATCTGATTCGCAAATAATGGGCGTATTTTACACTTTTCTTTCTAAAGATTGTATTGTAGGCTACATTTATTGAAAGTAAAACCCCATTCATTGTGCGCAAATTGCCTTTTAATAATCAAATGCGGAGAGTAGGCCTACTGCTCTTATTTCGATTTTCTTTTACATTGTTTTACTCATTAGGGAGTTTCATCGATATTTCGTTGTGTTGTCTTGCACACCAGTATGACAATAAGACAAGATTAGAAGACAATATTGTTCAAGATAAGGAAAAGAGACAGGGTTAATGGAAACCAAAGACGCTGGCCCTCCTCTTTTGCGATTTAATCCTGCCCAAAACACCACATCCCCTTCATTTCTTACCACTACTTTAGCAATTTCACCTCTGTATGTACTTTAAAATAAATCACTGCCATGAAGTACAAACGGGTGAAAGAAAAAAAAGTAAAGCTCATTTGAAAGTAGGCTACATCACAATGTAATACAATTTAAAGTGATAATCGTGTTCATAATGAACAAATAATATTAGCAGTGGTGATACAGAGTAGAATATGCTGACGTCTCTGTGGGGTATAACAGGGTCAGTAGGGAAATTCCCCTGCACTTTCTGACTTGGGTGCAAAAGTGCTCTATATAATAACAAATGATACATTTTCCATGTTGCCCGTATCATTATGTGGCTGCTATTAAATGAACGCACTGGGCTTATAGGCTTAATAAAGTTGGTCACACTGACCTTTTTCACTCGGTAGTGCCGCATCTATCTATCCATCCATCTATCAGCTGTAGGCCAACACGTCTGTACCTTCAGACAGTTAGAGGTTCTGTGAGAAATGCTCACTTGTTCTTTATCAACACAATGCATTTTAGGTTTTCTAGGTTGTTAACCTTCTGCTGAATTCCTTCCCTATAAAGGTGCTCTGAGCTTCTCGAGTCCTCTTCGCCACGATGAGTTGGGCTGCGCTCTATTCTCAGCTGGGCGGCGTCAACAAACACTCCACGAGTCTAGGAAAGATTTGGCTTTCCGTCCTTTTCATCTTCCGCATCACTATACTGGTTCTGGCCGCCGAGAGCGTCTGGGGGGACGAGCAGTCTGACTTCACATGCAACACGCAGCAGCCCGGCTGCAAAAACGTCTGCTATGACCACTTCTTTCCCGTGTCGCACATCCGCTTGTGGTGCCTGCAGCTGATCTTTGTATCCACGCCGGCCCTGCTGGTGGCCATGCACGTCGCCTACAGGAATCGTGGGGATAAGAGGGTCATGCTGGCCTCCAACGGCAACGAGAAGATGACGGAGAATGACCTGAGGACGCTGAAGAGGAGGCGCCTGCCGATCACAGGCCCACTGTGGTGGACCTACACCTGCAGCCTGTTCTTCCGCCTCATCTTTGAAGGTGGCTTCATGTACGCACTGTACTTTGTCTACGACGGCTTCCAGATGCCCCGGCTGGTGAAGTGCGAACAGTGGCCTTGCCCCAACAAGGTGGACTGCTTCATCTCCAGGCCAACAGAGAAGACCGTCTTCACCATATTCATGGTGTCCTCATCGGCCATCTGCATGGTGCTGAACGTGGCCGAGCTGTGCTACCTCATCGCCAAGGCGCTCGTCAGGTGCTCCTCCAGGTCAAACAAGAGGAACCTCTCTTACAGCCACGCAGACAGCGTGACCCGGGATAATGCCCATCTGCAGAACAAGAAGAACGAGATGCTGTTGTCTTCCACCACAGATTCGACCAGCAACAAGATGTGTTGAAGGACAGCCACCATGTGGTCGGGTGTCCTTAGAGAAGAAGGAAAAGCATAAACTGTAAATATCCAAGCACCTAAAATGGTCACAGTTTGTATCAGATTTTGGGATTGTGGGAAATTCAAATAGCCAACAGAGATTAATTTAGCTAGACAGCAGTGCCGGGTGGCTGAACTTCTATGCTCGTGTGAAGGGAAATCCCTGTATAGGCTATCATATGTATTTGCTCTATATTTTCCTACATGCCTCTGCCCCTAAACGCAGTCAGATGTTTTTCCCTGGTCAAGGCATTCCCATGAACAGGTTTGTATGATATCGTACGAAAACTATGCAAACCAGTTCATATGATAGGCTATAGCCTACGAAATTAAGCGACCTCCAGCCGTTCATCTGACAAATGGTATAAATTCAGCGGTCTTTGCAGTTAAATTTAACCGAAAAAGGGGTTACTGTCAGCCGGGTACCAGTCACCATGAAGTGCTGGTCTTTTCAACCTTGCAGTTTCGACGTTACAGTTGAGTTTAGCCGACAAAAGTTGATCATCATGCGTCAACAGTTACGTTTGGGCACCAAAACAACTAGTTAAAATTAGAAAAAATTGTGGTTTGACACCGGCCCCTTAAATAGTAGGCTACTCCCGGGACATGACAAGCGTTTCCTGGGTGAAAGTCTTGCGTCTTCCCCGGGACACAAACTCCGCTCCCCCGCTTGAAAGCGCTGTGTTTTTTGTGTTTTACAGTGCATTACTTTTCGCAGCTCTATGTACAAATGGTTCATGAGAACACCCTGTCCTTGTGCAAAAAAAAGAAAAAAAAAGTATGGATAATTTTACATCTGGTAGAATTCCCACCAGTGAGTGTTACTAAGAGTCTGTTTCAGGCAGCGTTTTTCATACAAACTAGTGTTTTTGTATCTGTGGATCATCCATATTATATATATAATATAATAATAATAATAATAATGTTACCTTACTTTTCACACAGTGGATGTTCAATAGCGTTAGATGGAGGGTTTTCATTTTTTTGGTCACAGTTTGAGGTTGCCTGAATGCTTTGAACCAGACAAGAATGAGTCTACACTGACATCTAGTGGTTTTAAGTGGAACCTCTAGGAGAGCAAACACCTTCCTCTAAGCCTGAAGGATTTGTTTGGTGTTGAAGAAGAGACAGGAGAACAAATTAAATCGTGAAAAGTGAAGCAATAAAAAGTGCCTTTGTCATTACGTTTTTAGTGACTACTTTACATGCAAGAGCTGAGATTTGACTTTAAATGTGGTTGTTACAGTAATTGATAAAAGCAGATGAGTTTTTATGATCCTGCTGTGTTGAATCAAGTGACTGTAGCATGAAGTTAAGTTTAAAAACCCATAGTTGAATAACTTTTTATAAATGATGCTAGAGTTTTTCATGTTTGTGTTTATATTTACTGAGAAGTGTGTTGCACAAGATTATGCTGATAGACTTTTATATAACATAATGGAATCTTACCTACCACACCACAGTGGTTTAGAAGATGTGATGCTCTTTGCTGTTCAATCAAATCACAATGTCTTTTGTCTTTTACTTGAACTGAAAGTATTTGAAGTGTTGGGAATGTGGCAAAAATATGTATGTTTGGTGTGTAAAATGTGTTTTAAGCAATATGTTTTTATTGTGCAGTCAGCAAGTGCTAGAAATCTCCCCAACTAATCATATTGCTTAATTAAACTGGTTCTCAAAGTCTAAAAAAAGAGGCAGACGAATATGATTTTGTAGAAATATGAATTCAGAAATACTGAGTGGTGTTGAAACATACAGAACATTATTTTTGACTCCAGTCGAGATGCTTGACTAGAAAAATACCAAATCTGTCACACTTTTAGTGATTTCTAGATATGAATCAATGAATATTTGACTCAATATTTTTTCATTTTGTAACATTTGTTTTTGCCCCCCCCTGAAGACGTTTTTACCCTACAAGAGTTTATTTCAAAAAGCAGGATTGTCAAGTTAGACCGACAACTACAAAACGTGTTATGGGTTTGCTTCTGAAGGACCTTTGTTATTATCATCAGCCGATTCCTTAACATTCAAGTTACGTCAATGCTCTTAATCCTGCTTTTTGAAACATCGTCCAGAAGCTGTCCTGTTCAGCCCAGACCTGGTATGTTATTTGGACTTGTGGTGTTGTTGCAGTGTGTACTGACCCCAGCTGGCTGTATCAGCTTTCAGCATGTGCCTTATTTTAGCCACCACACTAATCACTGCTCGCCCTCTTAACGTTAGGAACTACGGTCCGATCTCAATTTGAAAATGTCTTTGTCCTCCCTCCCATCCAGGAATAACTGAGTTGGATTAGTTACATCTGTGTTGTTAAAAATAATAAATCAGCTTCTGTGAACAGCGAACAGTGATTAGGAGAGATTGTAAAAGGGTATGTTGAGGCAGTTTAGACAGCAAACTCTAAAAAGAAAATCTTGAAGTCATATATTTACATTACATAACTGATGCAGTTCTGTGGAGTTACAGCATGAAGTGAACTGACATTTTTTTAAGTGGGCCACAATATTGTTGACCAAAGATCCAAAGTCATGCATCTTCGCAGACAAAGTAATCTGTATGCAGATTTAAGAACAATATTTGTGATTGTTTTGTATATCTGCTCTGCATTCACCTTTGACCTCTTGCTTTCTGTAACAGCCGAAATGACATTTTGATGCAACATTTATCATAGCAACTATGTGTTTTTAAGGGACGAGCCTGATCACTCCAGTCCCAAGATTCTTTTAAAACATTTTTCTATTCAGATTTCTTCCACAATCTAGTTTTAGTAGGATGCTTTTAACAGCAAACAACATACTAATGAACAAACAGCTTTCTGAGCAAGAAATGAAGATATTACATTTGTTGTACTTGTGTTTTGTACCTGAGATGTTTTTATCACACCCGCACTTTGATCCTTGAAGTCCTTTTGCTTTGTGAGACCTTTTTTTTCATAAATCAGTAAAAACAAAACTGTGTGGTTCTTTGTTTTGTGTAGATACAGTATGTCTGTTAGTGTTTCACACTCATTGCCTCATATAATGCCATGCCTTCCTGCAGCTACCCATTGGGTGGGTGGGGGGGGGGTGGAGGTTTTTTTTCTGTTCTTGTTTTTTCTGGGTGATGCCCTAAAATATTAGTCTGCTCAGAGAATATGTATTATGCGCACTTTGTCTTTTTTTCTCACAAAGCTCAGCATATATCAGGTTTTCATGAATCTCTCAATGTAAGGTTTTATTTGGACAGAGAGTTTAATAGTGACCCTATATGTTCTTTTTTTATTCTTTATTTCAGACCCAGAGGGGATCCATATCATATCCAAACTATGACCAATCAATGGCGCTTTCTCTTAAATTACAGTAGTTATTACTATTTTTTAAATGGACTATTGCTGGAGTTTAAGGGGATTGGGGCAGACTTTTGGGACGGTTTTCTAGTAGTTTTCACGGGATACTTTGGAGAAGTTCAGAGCATGTACATGTTTTTGGATAAGTTGCGCGAAAGTTTTGGGAATGGTTTTGGGGCACATTTTCGCCAATACAACTTTTGCGCACATTTCTGACAGGTTTTGGGGAGGTTGGCAGGGGCGTGGTGTGACACCGGACAGGCTGATGACTCTGTGGATTCACTCATGCATGGTCACACAATGTGACAGTCCAGACATGGCTGGAAACGGGAGGCAGCTCCGTTTAACAGAGCCCCATCTCCGACTCCAAGCCGCCTCCAAAAACTAACAACAACAAAAGGAAAACTTTGCCTTGCGCAAGTTAACGGGCCCGGGACAGACAGCGTGCCAGGCAGACTGAAGACGTTTGTGCATGAATGAGTTTGAGAGGCAGCATTTAAAAAAGAAAGAAAGAAGTTTGTTGGGTTGACAGAGAGGCGACAGGTTGCGGGTTTGGGATCAGGGAGACAGAGGGAGGGTCGCTGCAGCCGCGGGAGGTCTACACGCTTTTCAACGCACTCAAATGATGGCACCAATGATGGCAGATGGATTTGCTTTTCGTGTTTAAGTATGACATCTCCGGTCTAAAGGTATGACGGATAAATACTGCTGTGAATGCTTTCCTGTGCTTAACTGGGAGTAAAGTGAGATCAAGTAAATGAAGAATGCCATCAGGTAATTAAGAGTTGCTTCAGTTTTACTAAAGAAGAGTGAAAAAAAAAAAAGCCTGACAAAGCTTAAAGGGAGTCTGGGTACTCTGGCACAGTCTGTATTGTCAGCCTGGCAGGTATGGCTTTGTATTTGAACCTGGCTCTGTCTGTTACATTCATCACCAGCCGACAGAAATGCCACAAATACCTGTACAACTGAGAGACATGTATTCAAAGTTTGCCACTAATAATGAAGTCATCACAAGGTCAAATGATACACGACATTCTGACTCTCTCTGGGTTTAATTGCTGCTGTATGCCCAATACTTACACCACTTATTATACTACATATTACCTTTATTTATATCAGGTATTTCAGATGCAAACTGGTTTTGTTTGTATAGAAAACTATTCTTTTTTTGATTTTCAGCTGGTCCTAAACTTTTTTTTTATTTTAAAACAACCAAAAGTGTTATTGCTATAATCTGGATACATTTGAATTATTGATCCAAGCATGCACAGGACATTTTATGTGTTTGATTCACTAGTTTTGATCAACTAACTTCATTCAAAGTCTCAAAGAAAGGAAATTCATTATTGTTTGACTAATGTTTTTTCTCTTCCAGGTGTCATACATATTGTGAACCCTAGTCGATGGATTTATTACCTTTAATACAAGAATATTTTAGTAAGTTTGTCCTTGCTCTGTGTTTCTTGAATTAGTTGTATAACTAGTGTTTCATGTGCATAATACTGTCTAAAAGATGTGAAGAATAGCAACAAGCTCTACCTTGCTCAAAACACATTTATCACCCGTTTATCCCATAAGAGGGCAGAAGATATCTATAAAAATAAATCTGTTTTACTTAAACTAAATGTAGTTTGAAAAGCCTGTTTAAATGGCAGTTATAAACTTAGTATTAAATCTGTCCATTAAATAATAGATGCAGAGCTAATAAGATTAGTCAATCAACAGAAAATTATTATACAACTGTTATATATAATTGATAAATTAAGTCATTCATCAAGCTCTTATCTTATCTTCTCTGTTTATATAATTTGCTGTATATATTTAGGATTTTTTGAACAAATCAAGCTATTTCAAGACATCAACTCAGATTTTTATGACATTTTAAAGACTATATAATTTGAGTAATCCCCCCCCAAAAAATTGAAAGATTAATTGATAATGAATATAAAGTTTTAACGTCTTTTTTTGAAACTTAAAACCAGCTTATCTATTAAATCATAATTGTTCACACTGTTATTATATTATTATTTTTCCTTATTACAGTTAAACGTTTCCATCTGATCCCTGTGGCTTTAGTGTTACAGTTGACAGTGCGAGCGAGGAAGGGAGGGTGGCGTGTGCGTGTGTGTGTGTGTGTGTGCGCACGCACGTGCGCGCATGTGTGTGTGTGCCACACTAGAGCCCCATCTCTGCTAAATGCTGTTTTCGAACATTATAATGTTGATCTCAGCACATGCCTGCTGGGCAGTGGAGCGAGCAGGTGAGAGAGAGAGAGAGAGAGAGAGAGCGAGAGAGGGAGAGAGAGAGAGAGAGAGAAAGAGAGTGAACCAGGGTTCAGTCAAACAGGTGGCCTGTACAGTATACGAGCTTCTAAAAAGCATCAGTGTTGAAGCGAATGCTGTGTTTCGATTTGTTATCAATATCCGACGCCTACGTGGCAGTTTTCGATAAAGACCTTGTTCTGCTAAGCGTTTTATGAAAAAAGAGAAATATGTCAAAGTCTAGTCGACACCTCTACTCTCCTCCATGTCCTTGACCCTGTCTCCTTGTGTGTTCGTATGTGTTTAACCTCGGGGTAAGGCATGTCATTACATGATAAATGTTCAAACTAACTTTGAGTACAACTTCATACACATTTCTTTAACTTTCTCTTTCTGTCTGTTTCTTCTGTTTTTCTTTTGCCATTTCCTCCTTTCTTTGTCTACTCCAGCCTGTACTTTCTCCATAGGCTAGAAATCTTGAAGCATGGGCGACTGGAGCTTTCTGGGGCGGCTGTTGGAGAACGCTCAGGAGCACTCAACGGTCATCGGCAAAGTCTGGCTGACTGTCCTCTTCATCTTCAGGATCCTGGTGCTGGGGGCTGCGGCTGAAGAAGTCTGGGGAGACGAGCAGTCCGACTTCACCTGTAACACGCAGCAGCCCGGTTGCGAGAACGTCTGCTACGACGAGGCCTTCCCCATCTCGCACATCCGCTTCTGGGTGCTGCAGATCATCTTCGTGTCCACGCCGACTCTCATCTACCTGGGCCATGTGCTACACATCGTCCGCATGGAGGAGAAGCGGAAAGAGAAGGAGGAGGAGCTGCGCAAAGCAAACAGGTTCCAAGAGGAGAAAGAACTCCTTTATAAAAATGGTGGAGAAGTTGGAGGAGGAGGAGGAGGCGGCAAGAAGGAGAAGCCGCCAATCAGGGACGAGCATGGCAAAATCCGTATCAGAGGCGCATTGCTGCGGACCTATGTGTTCAACATTATTTTCAAGACTCTGTTTGAAGTGGGATTCATTTTGGGCCAGTATTTACTCTATGGCTTCCAGCTGAGGCCCCTGTACAAGTGTGCACGTTGGCCCTGCCCCAACACCGTTGACTGCTTCATATCGAGGCCCACTGAAAAGACAATTTTTATTATATTTATGCTTGTGGTGGCTTGCGTGTCTCTTTTGCTGAATTTGTTAGAGATCTATCACCTTGGATGGAAGAAAGTTAAACAGGGCATGACAAATGAGTTTGCCCCCGACCACGAGTCGCTGCGGCGTGTCAACATTGCAGAGCCTGAGTGTTTGGCCTCGGCCTCCAGAACTGCCCCATCCAGCCTCAGCTACCCTACCAACTACACAGATGTGAAGGCGGGCAGCGGGGCGTTCCTGCCGCCCATGGGGCCGGCAGCCGTGCCCTCAGCAGCGGAGTTCAAAATGGACGAACTCCAGCAGGAGGAGTCCCACCGTCGGCCCTCCCCCTCTTCCCACTACTACATAAGCAACAACAACAACCACAGGCTGGCCACGCAGCAGAACTGGGCCAACTTGGCCACCGAGCAGCAGACTCGGGAGATGAAGGCCACCTCCCCATCCCCCTCCTCCTCTTCCTCCACCAGCACCAACAAGCAGCAGCAGCAGCAGCAGCAGCAGCAACCCGTCGATGCTGCACCGCTCCAACCAACCAGCAACACCACCAGTAACACCAACATCACCAATTCAACTGCCACTGCCGCCTCCAGCAGCAGCAGCAGCAGCAGCAGCAGCCATGGCACTGCATCCAACGCAGGCAGCTGGAGTGGAGGGAGGAGCGAGCAGGAAGAAGGCCACGTCACCACCACCACTGTGGAGATGCACGAGCCTCCGGTAACGGTCAGCACAGACCCTCGGCGGCTCAGTCGGGCCAGCAAGAGCAGCAGCATCAGGGCCAGGCCGAGCGACCTGGCTGTCTAAATCTCTTCAGCCCTTTCATGTCCCTAAACCCTCCCTGACCAACACCCCGCTTCCCCCAGACCCCACCCCCAAAACACAGTGATTCTCAGACAAAACGATCTCACACATGCATAGAGCAAAAAAAAAACTAACACAAAAAAAACGCAAAAAAATCAAAAAACAAAAGAAGGCAAGATGACAAGAGACAGGAAATCAGAATAACAGAAAAGGTTTAGGCAAATGTGAAATGACTTGATCATCAGCAGTTGTTGATTTAGTGCAATCGGTGAGTTGCAGAGTATTTGAGGCAGGTTTTATTTATTTTATTTTTTTACAATTTGATCATGCAGTGCTATGAAGTCAGAAGGCTCTGCGCACAGTGATGGATGGAGAGAATGACACTGTAATGTCATAATTTTGCATCAAAATGGACACTTCTCACCAACGTGTTTGGTTTGGGGGGAAGATCTCATGGTGTTCCTCTATTTTCTTCTTTTTGTTGAGGCTAAAGGACTAACGATTACAAATGAAAATTATCATTTGTCAAAACTATGACTGAATATTTTTTTTTTATCTGGAGGAAGCACAGGTAGCTGGCATTGTTGTACAGATCAGTTATTTGATGTGTAGCCAGATGATTCGCTCATATATCTTGTTCATCAGTTCTATCTGGTTTCACAGTCAAATCGGCAGCGCAAACGTGCACTGCGTGTTGCACTACGTGTCAACAGCTTGTTCCAGCGTTTGTCCTTTGACCTGGAAGGCCTTTTGTTGCAGCACTTCCTGAATGTTACGAAACAAACACCTTTTACGTTAAACATAATTCATCCAGGAAGAAATTTCATCAACAAACATTACATGTATTGTCTTCCTTGTAGTTGTGCATGCCAGCATGTGCAGCCCTACAACTCACCGATTCACTGATCAATTTTCATGGCAAAGCTGGCTAGCTTGGTTTTACCCATGATCCATTGCAGCGCTTCTTGCACAGAGACAATGCATATTTTAATTAAGATGGAATGGACTGATGTGATACTCCCAGAGTCCTAAAAATAAACGGACAGGATATGGGTCAAAACTGCTGGTAGAAGTCATCACTGTGATGCCCAGAATGCACCTGGATCCTTACGAGCACATAGTCAATAACATAGAGATCTAAACGTTCCGACCAATGCTGTTAGTTTACAAAAGAGGAAAATAGGAGCAGGGTCCCTTGCGCCTGCGTCTGTCAGCGTCGCCTTCAGTCAACAAAAATGCTTTCCATTAAATGCACAAATGACAAGATATTGCCTTCAAATAATCTTAAAGCAAATACATGGAAGCCACCGTCTGATATAAAGAAAAAACATATTCCCTGTGTTCAGTCAGACAACCTCCCAAAGCTCCTTTGGTCAGACTTTAAACTGCTATTTCCTTTAGTTAGATTTTTGGCAGATATTTTTGCCCTCAAACGTACAATCAAACTTCATCACATCTCAAGATTAAGAGCAACTTTGGGAGTGATTTCCGCCATCACACATTTCACATGCTTCGTCATTGGTTTTATTCTTAAAAGTGCTATTTTTTTTAA